>NC_061100.1:41515478-41613215 GCF_015104395.2 Macrobrachium nipponense
TTATATCTTTACATACTCTAGACACCCACATGTACTGTACAGTAAATTCTATAGTACTATACTGCATAAATATAATTTTACTTATTGCGCTGTTGTGGGATTACGGCGCCTTTGACTGGTCTAGAGTTTCGAAAGAAGGTGTGCGGCAGCCGTAGGCTTTAAAATCGCTCAGCGTCTGTGGCCAGGAACGGAACCCCTGCCGCTAAACGAGGGCCGCCTGTAAATATGTATTTTTGGGGATGATTTTTAGAACAGTTTTTTTACCAGAAGCTTTGCTCAGCTATACCTCTTGTAGATACAGGAGTTTCTGTACTTCAAAAAGAAGTAAATTTTAATCTGCAATAAATCGTCTCTACAAGGCAATCTAAACTTGAAATAAGCAAAACCTAAACACAGCACTGAAATCTTAAAAATTTACTTTTTACAAAAGGACTTGTTAGCTTATCTTTTGATAATTATAATTACCAATACAAAAGCAACCAAAACTTTACAAATTATAAAAGGAATAGGAATTAAGTACCCTACATACTCGCGTATCATGCGACTCAGCCAATGTTTTGGTTTGGAAATCAGCTGATGGCGAATACGAGTTTGTTTCGCCATATTTAATGCAATTCTGAAAAAATTTTCTTGCTTCTAGTTAGCATAAATGAATATCTAGAAACTTGACTTATATAAGACAAGGTTATTTTTCCTTATATGACGTGTTTTTAGGTGGAAATATGACTTGAATAGATCTCGTTGTGATTATGAACTAATTTTTTTTTTTTTTAAGATTACGTTGGCGGCATGGCATGTTTATTGAGTAAAAAAATTATGTGATTCCGTTCGCAATTTTCCTTTATATCATCGTAATACGAACTTTACGTTATCAATTTTTTATCGGCGTGAAACCAACAGTAAAATGTGTTCTTTCAAGCACAGTAGTTTTGATTAAAATTATTTTATTTCAATTTTATCTACGGTTGTGTTTGATGGCAAACGTTTACTGGAGTTTTATCCTTGTTGCCGATGCGTGATACTGGTCATTAGCAGCTTGAACAGTTTTTTCAGCTTCAGCTATAACTATTGGCAACGATAATGGTCATTAGCAGCTTGAACAGTTTTCTCAGCTTCAGCTATAACTAAGTTTAAATTTAAAAGTATATTTCCCGATTGATCTTTGATATATAGCGAATAAAGTTATTACATTAAGATATCTCAGTCCTATTCTACATAATGTCATTTATAACAACTACGGTAATAGTGTACCACAGTACGATGATTGAAATACAACCACCAAATGGATGTTGTTATCCAATTCCGTTGTACTTACAAGAAAAAAAGTTGTTGTCTCAGTTTCGTGGTTATTCATGGCTGTACACGTTTACGCAACAAATATAAACGTTAAAACCATACTTTCATCATTCTCTTTTGCTGTTTTTGAACTTATGTAACTAGATGGGATAAAGTTAGCTATTGTAATTTGGTCTCTCATAAAATCGGATTATCGTAAGACGAATTATCGTAACTTGAACACTACAGCTACCTGTACCCTTTATAAAAACTTATTATAACTTTACATACTCTAGTTTTAAAATTGTTCTTGGTGGCCTGGGCGAATCTTGGACTTTACAGTAAACCCTTTCATGGCCTGAATTATTTTTGTACACAGAAGCAAAAAAATTTTCATCTTTACCTTTGTAACCTGGATTTTTCGTACGTAGGGACTTTCGTATGAAGGGGTATGACTGTACTATAATGTACTGTACAGTACTACTATACAGTAAATTCTATAGTACTATACTGCATAAATATAATTTTACTTATTGTGCCATTGTGGGATTACGGCGCCGTTTGACTGGTCTAGAATTTTGAAAGGTGTGCGGCGGCTGTAGGCTGTAAAATCGGAACCCCTGTCACTAACCGAGGGCCGCCTTTAATAGTGTAGATGCAAAAATGTACAAAATCATAAAGAAAATTAATAAAGGCAATTTAGGGAAACAACTGTGACAGTGGGACACCTGGGAACTTTCTAAAAAGTAGTGAAAAGCATCACAAACCAGAGACCCTCAGATCTACCTTTAATTTGCAAGAGGGTGTCTACCATTGGTAGAGACGACACTGGGATCCCGAGCGTAATTTTATGGCCACAAAGAGTGCTAATCATGATTATCTGGTTTGCAATGAAAAATTTTATCTCATACCAGCATTATTATACTTATCCAGATACTATCCAATCAAGGGAATTTATATCTCATCCACCCATATGAACTCAGTGATTACATTCAAACTTTCTGGTTACAACAAAACTGAGAAGAAATTGCATACTTTGTGGTGGAGCTGGTTTTGTAGGTTCATAGTTGGTTCCTATCTGGCCAGGCTGTTCTGAATAACTATGGGCAACTTTATCCATACGATCCTTCTGTATTCCAAATTTACCTCCAAAGCCCTGAAAGATCATGCAGTACATATTTGTATTATAAACATAATGATATAAAAAATCTGATTGTAGTACCTGCTTCATGACAAATACATCAATTATCATTAGCCTTAATGCAGCAGTAACAGCATCTTGACCCACAACTTTTGAAAAAACAACAGCAAACAAAAATACTTAGCGAGTGACAATTTAGTAGTACAGCTTTCTGTACGAAAGAATTGCCAGGTTCTTTCTTGCTCATCTCTATTCAAACAAGAAATCCTTTTGGACTCTCCAAAGCTTTTCTATACACTATTTTGAAAGAACTTTATCCTTACAGCATTTCTCAGCAGAACTCATATTACTGGATTTTGTTACTTAATGTATCTGAGTCCAGCATAATGACAAATTTTAGAATCAATTTGTATTTTTCATAGCTCACAAACCTTCGGTCTTAACAATAGGATATTTCCATGCGCAGCTAAAAATTCTTGTATTTTAGTGTATTTTTACTTTTGCAAATAAAGTACTATGTGCATGTTTTCTCATGTGTTAAAAGTTCTAACTACCGTGTACAATAGTTACATAATGTAATGTACGTATTTGCTGTACATACATAGTTTTTAAATATAATATTAGTATCATGCTTGTTCATCTGACATTTATGTGCTCAGAAACTATGAGAAATTTAGTTAAAGGTTCACTGAGTGCATGTGTACTGTGCATACCTTACTTAAAAATAGGTAATTATATTACATACTACAAATCAATGTTAATCAATCATATACAAACAGTACCTTACATGAATTTTTTAAAGGACTGCATGGTGCTTCTTTGTTTCACTGTACGCAGTGCTGTGAAATTCTAAGATATATGGTTAAAAGAAATGTAATTGCTCTCATATGTAACTACAGAAAAGGAAATTATTGTTGATAAAATGCATAAAAACAGTTCCTTCCAGGATTTTCCTTTAGCAACTGCAGCATAGTTCTTTACTTCATTGTCTGAGCATGTTCTGAAATTCTAAGACCTGTAATTAAAAGAAGTACGATTGCCTCAGCCAGCCACCTTTCCAGAAGTTTGAACCATGGGTGTTTACTCCATGGCATACCTATGGAATTTGACAATTCTGACTAGGACTGAAATGGCCCAAGTCCCCACAATCCCTCTTGGGCCTCACTATGCTTCAAACATCATCTTCAAGGTAAGATTACACATACTGTACTACTTTACTGTACATTATCTAATATGATTTGGTATCTTGTGCTCTATGTAAATTTAGTCATTGTGCTGTATGTACCGTAATTATTTCTTTGGTCTATATATATTCATGAGCAGCTTTGCAAGAGAAAATGAGCAAGTAGTGAAAGGGGGAACTCTCATTTTGTTGACAATTATTAATGTAAAATCATGGTCCTCAATCAAAAAAAACTTTTCATATCAAAACAATTTGAGGGTAACTTGTAACTGTTTGGAATCATGGTCCATAACCTGTAGACTTTCGTAAGATCAGTCAAATCTGTAAACTCCCATGCTCTTGGCTCATCAATAGAATGGTTCCAAACTGCTGGAAACTGTACTGCAGACTCCCTGTGAAAAGTAAAAACAGAACAAATGGAGGTCACAGAAGAGCTTGCATGAGCTTTTCTGTGATTATGTACCTCTGAGGCTCAAAGTGAACTAGAGCAGACCAAACCATAAAAATGACAAATTTTTAATCAATTTGCATCTTTTCTAGCTTAAAAACCTTTCCTCTTAATAATAAATCTTCTAGTGCCACCTAGAACCAACCAAGCTTGGGACCGCCTGATGCATCAGTCTTTTTTTTACAGCTGTGGAGGGTAGCCATGTTGCACTCTCCTTCCCAAGCCGGTTGCTTTGTTTGCCTGCTATTTCTTTGCATTTTAGAGAGAGAGAGAGAGAGAGAGAGAGAGAGAGAGAGAGAGAGAGAGAGAGAGAGAGAGAGAGAGAGAGAGTGTGTCCTGTCCTTTGAACATGGATTCCTCCAAGAGTTCCAAGCCCTGTCAATGTATTTGTCCAAGAGTTCAGGGATTTCCATGTTCCAGGACTTTGGCTTCTTCTGTTACAGATCACCATTCGACTTGCAGTAGGTGCTGCACAAATTTTTGTACTGTCTCTAATCCATGTCTGAAATGTCGTTCCTGGCCTATATCTCAGCAGAGGGCTTTCTATAAGAAGGGGGAACACTTTAGGGTGTCGGCTTGTCCATCTTGGGAAGGTTTTTCGCCTCCCAAGCAGACATTTCGACGTCTTCTTCTTCCAGCAGTCTTCCTCCTGCATCTTTTGTTCATGTGTCCCCATCCTTTACTTCCATTGATTCATCTTTGTAAGTATCAGGTAGTGCACGGGATAGTTTTATCCATGAGGCCCCCTCTCTTGTGGGAGTCAACCACACTCCCTCAGGAGAGGAGGCAACCCCTCCAGCTCCCTTTGTTTCAGATTTGGAGTCCAACAAAATGGCGGTGATTTGGGTGTCCCCACGCTTACGGGGCTCACCCTCTTTGAATGGTTTGCTGGTTCATTTCTTGTCTGCTTGCCAGCCTCCCCCAGTCCCACCGGCAGTCAACAACATTGTCTGCTGGGTCGCTGCTTATCTCCCTGCCAGTGAGGCCATTGGCTAGTGCTGCTGTGCCCAATGTCGTGATGTCACTCCCAGCTTCCACTCAGCCTATGAGGTCAACTGCAGTGTCTGTTTTCCCTCCATCTCAGGCTGTGACGTCATTATCATCCACATCTCTTGTCATCTGCTCTGCCTCCCTTGGAGACATTCTTTCAGGTAATGTTTGATAAACTGGACTCCGTTTTTCATGAGAGATATGCAGTTCCCCAACATAGAGATAGTGTAGGAGAGAGCCTTCCCCTTCCTCCTCTCCCCCTAGCAAGAAATGTCGAAGTAGGAGAGAGCCTTCCCCACTCCATCTCCTTCTACTCGTACAAGTCAGAGTTGGAGGATTCAGGACTTAGTTGTTTCTTCTTCTGAGAATGAGAGGAGTGTTATGCCGTCTTCTCTACATGGACGTGTCTCTCCATTGCATGTACACATACGTGCTCAGTTTGCTTGAGATGACTATGGCTCCTCATCTCCACAGCCTACTAGAGTTCACTGTAAGGATGATAAGAGCACTGATCAAGAGTTCAAAGTTGCTTTCCACTTGGTTGTCTCCTGCATCTCCTAGGATTTCTCATAATGAATGTGTGGGTGACGACTGTCATGGACGTGAGACTCTTTGGGTCCATGGACATGTCTCTCGGCCTCTTTCTCCCAAGACGACCAGACTTTCTAAGTGTCCTTCCCCTAAGATTTCCTCATATCGCCGTTCTCCGTCTAGAAATGTTGACCATCAAGGCCAGTCTCCTCCCTCAAGACATTCTCGTGCTCGTCTGTCCTTATCCTGTTACCATGGACATGATTCGTTACACGGCTGTGAACAAGTGGATTCACACAGCTATGTACGTGAGTTGCCTCATGGCTGTGTACGTGATCCTCCTCAGGACCAGGTATGTGAACCTCTGCATGGACGTGTAGTACATGGTACATCGTACGATCGTGCTCATAGTTTTCCTTAGGAATATGTTCGTGATGCATCTCCTGGCTATGTCCTTGAGCCCGCTTGCTCAGTTTTAACTGTACATGCACAGTTCAGGGACTGTACACACCAAACAAAAGGGTGGCAGTGACTCTACTAAAGCATGCTTTGGGAGAATCCTTGGTCACATGCAGTACTCCTTTCTCAGAAGATATGGGATAACCTGGGTTATCAAGCACCCCATCTGCACATGCATAATCTAGAAACCATACATATGCAGAAAAATAAGAGAGAGACTACCAAGCGTGCTTTGCAAGAAACAAGGGTATATGAGCCAAGAGCAATCTTCCCTGTCCGAGAAGATTGAAGGCTGTGGGTACAAAGCACCAACCTTCAGCATGCTCATGGGAAACTTGTCACAAGATTAATACCACTGGTGCTGGCTGATGAACAAGAAGTCAGGGATAACCTGTCTGGAACACAGAGCCCTATGGTAGGGTAATTTTTTCCAGGAGTCATCATTTGTTCATGGTTCATCAATCAATACCATGGGAAATGATCAAGCAATGTCTTCAAGTGAATGATCATGGGGCAGACTGTATGTTGTTCTTTCTTCTGGAAGGACTCTTCTTGTTCTCTTGGGGACATGATAGGATGGGAGAAACCTGAACCTTCAGAGCCTGAGGAGGACAAGTTGGAACAATACTTCATTAGATCATTGAACTATGAGTGTAGTGATCTGGGGATATCACCCTGGCATCCACCTGAACCTAATCTAATCCATCAAGATCACCCTTGGATGCATTCCTGAAATGCAACTCATGTTCAAATTACTGTGGTCAAAGCTTGCTTTAGACAGGTTTTGACTGAGCATAATTTTGTTGTGGAATTATCTGATTTTGGGAACCTCAATATTCTTTCAGAAGGGTAACTTAGAGGTGGTGGTGGAAAAGAGGCACTGACAGCTGACACATCTACATTGCACTCTACTTCAAGTCCTCTGGAGTGATGGAGGGAACCATGGGCAAAGTAATAGACTTGAGTCCAGCACAATCACATGCAAACACATCATCCTAGTACCTGTAAGTACCTTGTGTCTGTAGGTACACAGTCCATGCACCAAGCAAGGGGGGAGTGCTGACTCTACCAAGTGTGATGCAGGTATAACAAGTGGATGAGTCACTAGAAGTGCTGTTGTAAAAGAAGGCACTAGCCTACTTAAGGTGCTGAGCATACTCAGTAATCTTGTGACTACCCTACTTATGGTACAATGGAATACAGTTTAGGCCAAAAGCCAAGCACTGGGACCTTTGAGGTCATTCAGCGCTGAAAAGGAAATTGAGAGTAGGTAGGTTTGAAAGCTGTAACAGGAGGCAAACCTTTCAGTTTCGCTGTGAAGTAATCCTTAGGAGAGAGTGGATAGCAAGATGGAAGAAAATGTTATTGTTATAATACAATTAAGTTTGTTCATACTTACCTGGCAGATATATATATAGCTGTATTTTCTGACGTCCGACAGAATTTCAAAACTAGCGGCACACGTAGTGGGCGGCCAGGTGGTAGTACCCATTCCCGCCGCTGGGAGGCGGATATCAGGAACCATTCCCATTTTCTATTCATATTTTATTCATGACCCTTGTCTCCTGAGGGGAGGAGGGTGGGCACTCTAATTATATATATCTGCCAGGTAAGTATGAACAAACTTAATTGTATTATAACAATAACATTTTGTTCATGAAACTTACCTGTCAGATATATATATAGCTGAATCCCACCTTCGGATGGTGGGTAGAGACAGAATAGGATTTTTAGGAAACTTAAATTAAGTAAAAGATTTACTTCTTGGTTCCTTACCTGATAGCAAAGTAGACTCTGTGATTACTGTCACTTAAGCCTGCTTCTGCTTTTATCAGAGTTGCCAGCCAGGTGTAGACCTGTAGTGCTGGTGCACTCTGGATGCTCTGTCAACGGGGACGTGACCTCAATGTGACAAGACCATCTAGCCAAACATATGGTAGTAACACAGCAACCGACCACCACCTGACCAACTAACCAAAAAACCCCTGACAGTTAAATTAAAGAATGGGAGATTTCCACAGACGATCTCACCATCAACCAAAAACACAATAAAAACTAACCTAAACTAAGCTAAGGGATAGGGAGAGAGCTACCTTCAGCCCCCAAAACTGTGTCTGCCGAAATGTAAGGCCCCAAAGAACTACAGTTCTCGTAAATCGTTCTCACATCCCTGAGGTAATGTGAGGCGAATACGGAATTGCTCCTCCAAAAGGTGCTATCAAGGATATCTTTGATAGACATATTCCTTTGGAAGGCAAGAGAAGTAGCTACGGCTCTGACTTCGTGAGCTTTCACTTTGAAGAGGCTCAAATCAGTCTTCTGGCAAGATGAATGAGCCTCTTTAATGACGTCCCTCAAGAAGAAAGCCACAGCATTCTTCGACAACGGCAAATCTGGTCTCTTCACCGAGCACCAGAGATTACCTGAGGGACCTCTTATCTCTTTAGTTCTATTAACATAGAACTTGAGAGCCCTCACAGGGCACAGGGCTCTCTCTGGTTCTTGACCCACGAGACCCGACATACCTTTGATTTCAAAGCTCCTCGGCCAAGGATTAGACGGGTTCTCGTTTTTTGCCAAGAAAGAAGGGCTCAACGAGCAGACAGCATTGTCCCCCTTGAAGCCCACTAGGCTACTGAATGCTTGGATTTCACTAACTCTCTTCGCCGTCGCCAGAGAAGCCAGGAAAAGCGCTGTCCTCATCAAGTCCCTTAGAGAAGCTTCGTGGAGAGGCTCAAAGGGACTTAGCATTAGATGTTTCAAAACCACATCGAGATTCCATGAGGGTGGTCTTGCCTGAGGAATCTTGGAGGTTTCGAACGACCTTAAGAGATCGTGTAGATCCTTATTGTCGGAGAGGTCCAGTCCTCTGTGGCGAAAAACGGCAGACAACATACTCCTATAACCTTTAATTGTAGGAACTGCCAATTTCTGCACATTTCTTAAATAGAGCAAGAAATCTGCTATCTGGTTCACAGAGGTCGTGGAAGAGGAAATTCCTTCCTTTTTGCACCATGCCCTGAAGGAGGCCCACTTAGACTGGTAGACAGCTCTTGAAGAGGCTCTTCGAGCATTAGCGATTGCTCTCGCAGCTGCCTTTGAAAAGCCTCTCGCTCTGGCCAACTTTTCGATAGTCTGAACGCAGTCAGAGCCAGACTGGAGAGGTTTTGGTGATACCTTTTGAAGTGAGGCTGTCTGAGTAGATCTCTCCTCCAGGGCAACGTTCTTGGGAAGTCCACAAGGAAAGTCATGACCTCTGTGAACCACTCTCTTGCTGGCCACATCGGGGCAATCAGAGTCAACCTTGTCCCTTCTGAAGCTGCGAACTTCCTCATGACCTCCCCCATGATCTTGAATGGGGGAAAGGCGTATAGATCTAGGTCTGTCCAGTTCCAGAGCAACGCGTCCACAGCAATTGCCCCTGGATCCAGAACCGGGGAGCAATACAGAGGAAGCCTCTTCGTCCTCGACGTAGCGAACAGGTCGACTAGAGGACGTCCCCACAATCTCCATAATTGTTGACAGACTTCCTGGTGCAAGGTCCATTCTGTTGGCAGAATCTGATTTCGATGACTGAGAAGGTCCGCCCTGACATTCTGAACCCCTGCCACGAATCTCGTCAGGATCTTGATGTGCCTTGCGTCTGCCCATAGCAGAACTTCCCTCGCAAGGAAGAAAAAGGGATCTGGAGTGAGTTCCTCCCTGATTCTTTAGATATGCAAGGGCTGTGGTACTGTCTGAGTTGACTTGAACGACCTTGCCTGACAGTTTGTCTTCGAAGAACTGCAGCGACAGGAATATCGCCGCCAGTTCCTTTACATTGATGTGCCAGGCTACCTGTTCCCCTCTCCAGGAGCCTGACACTTCCTCCCCCCCTAGTGTTGCTCCCCAACCCGAAATGGAAGCGTCTGAGAACAACACTAGGTCCGGGCTCAGAAGATTTAGGGAGAAGCCCTCTCGCAACTTCTGAGGGTCGAGCCACCATCTTAAGTGGTCTTTTACTTTGTTTGAGATCCTTAGGATCGCATTCAGGTCCTCCTTCGACTTCCATTCTTCCGCAAGGAAAAATTGAAGAGGCCTGAGGTGCAGTCTTCCCAGCGAGACAAACTTTTCCAGCGAGGAAATGGTGCCCAGCAGACTCATCCACTCCCTCGCCGAACAAGCTTCTCTCCCTAGGAAGGCTGCGACTTTCTCTAAACCCAGCCGCTGACGTTCCTGGGATGGAAACGCCCGAAAAGCCACTGAATCCATCTGAATCCCCAGATACACGATGGACTGTGTCGGGGTCAGATGCGACTTTTCGGAGTTGACCAAAAGACCCAGAGATTTTGCTAGGGCTAACGTCAACTGAAGGTCCTTCAGACATTTTCGTCTCGACGACGCTCTGATCAGCCAATCGTCGAGGTAGAGGGATATCCAGGTAGAGGGATATCCTGATCCCTGAAGAATGGAGCCACTTCGCTACATTCCTCATTATCATTGTAAAAACCATCGGGGCCGTGCTGAGACCGAAACAAAGGGCTCTGAATTGCCAAACCCTGTTGTCTAAGACGAATCTCAGGTACTTCCTTGAAAGAGGGTGGACGGGGACGTGAAAGTACGCGTCCCGCAGGTCCAGAGACACCATCCAGTCGCCAGGTCTCAAGGCTCCTAGCACCGACTGAGGCGTCTCCATTTTGAACTTGTTCTTCTCCACAAAAAGATTGAGCCTACTCACATCCAGGACTGGGCGCCAACCTGACGACTGCTTCGGTACCAGGAAAATCCTGTTGTAGAAGCCCGGTGACCCCAGGTCCAAGACTTGCTCCACCGCTCTTTTTTCGACCATCTGGTCTAAAAGATCGAAAAGGATACTTTTCTTCTCTCCCTGATAAGACGGAGAGAGGTCTCTGGGAGTTTGATGTTAAAGGAGGAGGATGTAAAAAGGGGATCTTGTACCCCTGCTCTACGATCTTGAGAGTCCAAGGATCCGCCCCTCTCTGCCTCCATGCCTCCGCAAAGAACTTCAGCCTGGCCCCGACTGGCGTCTGAAGGACAAGATCTTCATTTGGTGGATTTCGGTTTAAATGAAGCTCTTCCTCTCGAAAAACCTCTCCCTCGAGGAGCTGCTCTCGAGGGGGGTGCCCCGCGAAAGGGTTTGACTTTCTTCGGGGGTTTACCGAATGAAGATGTGGAAGGAACTGCTGGGCGTCTTGAAGACTGTGCCAAGAGGTCCTGGGTCGCCTTCTCCTGCAAACTCGTTGCAAGATCCTTTACCATAGCCTGGGGGAAGAGATGGTCCGAAAGAGGCGCAAAGAGCAATTCCGCTTTCTGAGCGGGAGAAACCGACTTCGCGGTAAAATTACATAAAAGAGCTCTTTTCTTTAGGAAAGCCGTTCCAAAATGAGAAACCAGCTCTTCCGAACCATCCCTGACGGCCTTGTCCATACACGACAACACGCTGGACAGCTCCCCCAGACTGAGAGAATCAGGACTTCTAGACTGAAGGTCCAAAACTCCCAAGCACCAGTCTAAGAAATTAAAGACACTCAAAGTGCGCAGCAGTCCCTTCAAGTGGTGGTCCGTCTCCACAGGAGTCCAGGACACCTTAGCAGACGATAAGAGGGACCTCCTCTGAGCGTCCACTAAACTGGAGAAGTCCCCAAGAGCGGACGAAGGAACCTTTACCCCCAAGTCCTCCTTGGTTTCATACCAAATTCCTCCTTTCCCGGAGAGTCTAGAGGGAGGAAGGGTGAAAGTGGTCTTGCCCTGGTCCTTCCTTCGAGACATAAAATCTTGTAGCTTCTTGAAAGCCCTCTTGGTCGAAAGCGATGTCTTCATTTCGACGAACTCAGGGGTCTTAACAGACTTAGAAGACGAAAGTTGAGAGGGAGGAGACCTAGGGGCTGCCGGCTGAAACTTATCCCCGAAGGATGAACGTAACAGCCGCACAAGAACCTTATAATCCGAGACAGCCGAAGCTACAGGAGGTTCTTCTTCGACTGAACTCCCTGGACTGTTAAGTTCCCCTTCCTCCCTAAGAGGAACTGGAGAACGTTCATCCGGAGAGGGCGTACGTCCAGCAGTCTTAAGCCTGAACAAAGACTTCCGTTGATTGGAAGTCACCTCTTCAGGTACGGAATCGCCCTTACGACGATCCTTTGAAGGACGGACATCCTGCGAACGTAGCGCGTCCTTTGAAGCAACGGGAACTGTCTTACCAGACACGTCCCTACGAGAGGAAGCGCGAGCTTCCTGACGAGAGGCGCCAAAAGCGTCCTGCTTAGCCAAGCAAGCGTCCTGCTGAGCGTCCTGCCTCGTCCGAAAAGCGTCCTGCTTCGAACGGCGAGCGTCCTGCCGAGCGTCCTCAAAAGCGTCCTGCCGAGAGCGCAAAGCGTCCTGCTTCGAACGGCGAGCGTCCTCAAAAGCGCCCTGCCGAGAGCGCAAAGCGTCCTGCTTTGAACGACGAGCGTCCTGCCGAGCGTCCTCCAAAGCGTGTGCGAAAGATCTACTCGGAGAACGAGAACGGTGACGATCCGGTGGAGAGAGAGACAAACGAGACGAGAGAGAATGAGACTGCTTCGTCCTCTTGACGGGCAGCCTAACGTCCTTTCTCCGCTTAGGCTCGACTGCTGCTGGGCGAGTCCTTTGAGCCATGAGAGACGTAATCTGGTCCTGAAGGGACACAAGGATATCCTTCGTAGGTGACGAAGGAGCAGGATTGACCCTGCGAGAAGGCGAGGGGCGAGGGGACGCCTCCTTCCTTCTAGCAGGTACAGCTACCTGCATCTCAGGTGAACACGCCTGTGCGCGCAAACCAACGTCCTCGTCGGTTGAGACTCTACCTCTCTTCTGAGGAGGAAAAGCGTCATACGCGTCCTCTGACGAAAGTGGTGACATAGGACGTGAAGCGTCCTCAAAACGAAAAGTCCTTTTCAGCGGACGCGAGTCTCTCCGAGCGCTCCACCCCTTGCGCGGGGAGGACGCTTCAGAGGACGAAAAGCAATCCTTCAGGACGCGCGCTCGTGCGCGCTCCTTGGCAGCCTGGGACTTAGCAACAAGGCCTGCCGAAGGGACGCCAGATTGGTGGGGAGCCCCCGTAACCCTCTTGCGGCTTTCGACATACCCACTCCCTGAGTCCTGGGAGTCCGATAGAGGTCTAGGCCTAGAGGCATTATGGGGCCGATCTGACGCCCCCTCCACAACACTAGGGGCACTATCACAAACTTTCACAGGGCCAGTTTCTAAGGCCAACACTTTCGATTCAAGAGCGCAAATAGACTCAAGAATCAGAGAAAGGGTGTTACCTTCTCCAGACACAGCAATAGGGCCCGAAGGCAACAAAACAGGATTAGGTTGAACAAAATCTACCGGTGTTAGAGGAGGAGAATGTTACATCCTTACCTTTTGTAGAACTGCTCTTGGAGGAAGACCTCCCGACTCTATCGCGCTCCAATTTACGTCGATAGGTCTCATACATCTTCCATTTATCATCTGACAAATCCTTGCATTCATTGCACCGATCATCAACCAAGCAAACATGCCCCCTGCATTCCATACAAACTGTGTGAGGATCAACTGAAGGTTTAAGAAGCCTCACCTTACATTCACTCCTCACACACACTCTGAAACTCCCAGTACTTGATCCCGACATCATGTACACAGAAAAGCCAATCCAAAATCAAAAACCAATCCACTATTACGCGTGCCAATCCAACAATCCAGAAGTCGATACCAAAAGTCAATCCAGATAATTTAAAGCGAGATAAATCAAAAATCCTAGACGGAGGTACTGCAAACAGTTGTTTCCAGCACCGGCGACAGAAAAAATATGAATAGAAAATGGGAATGGTTCCTGATATCCGCCTCCCAGCGGCGGGAATGGGTACTACCACCTGGCCGCCCACTACGTGTGCCGCGAGTTTTGAAATTCTGTCGGACGTCAGAAAATACAGCTATATATATATCTGACAGGTAAGTTTCATGAACAAATATAATATTAATGGAGGTGCAGTAAAAGGACTGAAAGGGGTTGCAGCTAGGGGTCGAAGGGATGCTGCAAAGAACATTTTGTAATTCCTACAGTGCATCGCATGAGGTGCACTGATGGCATTACCCCCTTACGGGGTATACTTATGGTAGATTTAACATCTATAAGTCAATAAACACTGCTGCCTTGATAAGGAGAAAAACATTCACTCAGTATCCAATGGGATTACTTGTGAGAAGTTTTCTTGGACTTTTTCTTCCTATGAAAGGAAGAGGTGAGAAGACAAGATGAACAAAGAGGAAGAGTTTGACAGAGGAGGAGGAGGAGGAGGAGGAGGAGGAAATGCACAAGTTGTGCTTCTTCACCTTACTTTTTTCTCATGTCTTACTCTCTCCTATTAAGAGCAGCAGCCATGGTTAACGTTGCAAAGACATCTCCCACGGGAAAGATGAATGCTATCAGAGGCTCAAAAGTGCTGGGGTCCTCAGCAGGAGCAGCAACTACAGGCATAGCAGTTGGCATAGTGAGGGTAAGCACGTAGATCACTCACCTTCCCACTTGTAATCCCCTCTCAGTTAAGAAGTGTGATGTACACGTGGAAGGATCAGGGAGAAATTCAGGGGTGAGGAGGGAACAGTAGGAGAACACTTTTAACCTTCCTCCTTTTCATCCAAACATTCCTATAACAGTTGCAGATCACAACCCTTGCAAGGGAGCAGTAACAATGGAGATAAACCTTAACAGAGTACATGAAGGACCCCACGTAATTGTTCATGCCTTTCATACCTCTGTTGTTTACACCACTATCCAAGGTAAAGTCAACAAAACACTCAAAACAAAAACAAATATGCAAATTCAGCAAGACATTCTCATTTGACAGCAGATGAAGATATAAAGTTCTTGCTGATGGCAGGTGAGTGGGGGTCTCGCCAACTCATCCCCCTACCACCAGCTAACTACATTGTTACTAAAAAGGTGATGGTTATTACCATAGAAACAATTATCTCTTTATTTGAAAACCTTAGTCTCTTGGTGAGTCACCTGTCTGAATCCTTTTTTGCATTTCCTAAGGTTACAAAGTTGCTGTGAAAAGAAATAGTTCACCAATTTTGACTTGTTTGGATTTATTTGGGGAGGACTTGAAAACTTGTGTGTAGATTCAAAGCAAATCAAAATTACCCACCCTTTTCAACTGAGTCTAATCTTTTCAATACTACTGTCTCTTATGATGGACTACATATCTGACCCAATTAAAATCAAGAGAATAGTTTCTTTTCTTAATAACTCATGGTTGTTCGGTCAGCTTGTCAAGTTGTATTAGATACCTCTGTTATAAGGTTTAATAAATTTCTTATTTTTGCCTTTCCTGTAAGCAATGTATACTTTCCAGTTCAAATGTGTATGAAACACTAAAACTAAGAATTTCACATTCTAGCTAATAAGTACCACACCATTTCTCAATTTTAGGTCAATATTATGATTCTTTTTCTGCATAAAACTGAAAGCCTCATGACAAGACACTGGCATTATATTTGCTCTTCTGGTAGCAATTTAAAGAAAATGGGGGCAAGTCATGGATTTGAGGCAGCAAAGACTTACAAATTCATGTTTACATAAACCTTTTTCATTTTGTCTCATTACACTTACATCAAGGAGGTACAATGAGCAACTTCAAATGCATCCTGTGAGATACCATTTTCAAATTTATGTGCCCCTGCTTACATGTTATGAATCACATGTGTAAAAAGCTGTCTGCTAAAAAGTTTCCCATGAATTAGGGTACGTGTCTTGAATACCACTGTTATATAGTACACTATGCATCCATGTAGCACCATAACCTTTTGCATATACAAAATACAACAATACTGTAGTTAGATTTTATAAAATTTAGGCAATCAAGGCAAGGACTGTGGCACTTTCTGCTGTTCAGAGCTTAAGAGAAAAACAGGAGATGCAGTGGTTGGACAGCAGGATCAAGAGATCCAGAAGAATCAAGATGCAGTACAAAGATCGAACGTGGAACTACTAAGAATTAAGAGTTTGAGATCTTGGCCTGCAAGATATGAGAGAGAGAGAGAGAGAGAGAGAGAGAGAGAGAGAGAGAGAGAGAGAGAGAGAGAGAGAGAGAGAGAGAGTGTCTCAACCAAAGAGGTTATTTAATGACCATGTCTTGACGAACCTTTGAGTGATCAGTCTGACTTTCATGATGATCAACCTTTTCTATGTGATCCCAGCCAACTGCAGTTTTGTCTTGTCGGTCTTTCTGCACACCAAATTTTCCACCAAATCCTACTGAATAATCTGAAACAGAAAAAAAAACCACAATATTGCAAAAACTATGGAAATGAAATTAATTGAAACTTTAACAGGAAAATACTTATTGGAATCTATAACGTTCTCAGTCAATTCCAAATAATAAAAATGGCATAAAAAATAAATTTTTCAAGTTGTAAGAATACAAACAAGAGCCTTCTATGCAGGTATATCCCTCAGCTAGAACTGGAAACAGTCAGTGAAACTTAGTTACAAGTATAGTTAACTGGTGGTAAGAAGGGTGCTGGGATGATGGGGTTAATTCCCCACTCATCCCCTTACTCACCTGGAGTCACCTAGCCCTTTTTCCTTTGTCATCAAAGACTGGATGGGTGGTTGAAGTGGGATAATGATAAAAAGATGTGGTTTGTATGCCTAAGAAAAATACAAATTACTTTAAATACATTATCTGTTCCTATGGAAATACAAACCATCAAGTTTTATATAGTGCACTCATTCTCACCTGACTCTTGAGTCATATCTCCACCTGGAATGTCCATCTCTGCTACAGGAGTGATGACTCCTGTAACCTCCTTTTAAGACTGGCATAGTTATTACAGAGCAATAAAGTGCTGTGCCAGACTGAGATCTCGGCCGAAAAGGAAATCCTCAGAAAACCAAGTGTGAACTCACACAGGGTGACAAATCAAAAGGCACCTAACCTGGCCAATACAAATGATAGGTTCAGGTTATAACTTTGTTGAAAGGAGAACATAGTTGCATTTTATCAGCTGAAGCTCTATAACTGGACACTCAACTGAGTGACTGTCAGTCTCTGTGGTGGTCACTTAGTTTAGAATCCAGTCATCGAGCATAGGCTGATAAGATGCGACTCTTTCCACTCTCCTTTTAACAGCTGAGTTCTACAACTAGATGCTCAACTGAGTGACCATCAGTCTCTGTGGTGGTCACTCAGTTTAGATTCCAGTTGTAGAGCTTAGGCTGTTAAGATGTAACTGTTTCCACTTTCTTTTTAACATTCCACTTTCCTTTTAACAGTTGTACAGTAGTACCTCGACATACGAAAGGCTCAACTTACGAAAAACTCGAGATACGAAAGCAAATACGAAGATTTTTTTTGCTCTACATACGAAAATAGTTCAGGATACAAAAGGTTGTTGCTGTAAAGTCCCGAGATTCGCCCGGACCACCGATATCAATTTTAAAACTCGCACGCCGCCAACTCAGTAGACTCGTCACCATCCTCCCGCTCTTCCATTGGTTTCTGATACTAGCCACCGCCATAAGATCCTGCTCTCCTATTGGTCAGCATCTCTCCCATGATCCCATCATGCATCTACGTAGCGGCGTGCTTTTTCGGCAACTCAGCGGCATCATCGTAATCGTAAGCACGCGTAATTCGTTCGTTCTATATGATTTCATTTATTAACGTAAATTCATTAGTGAATTCGTTGTAGTACTACTTTATTGTGTTGTGTGAGAACTTTACTACATATGTATACGTACTACATAACTTAATTACGTACTATACGTAGTTGTGGGTCCCAAGAAAGTTGAAGAAGGAAAGAAGAGGATGCTTTCTTTGGAGACAAAGATGGAGTTAATTAAAAAGTATGAAGCTGGCATGCAATTGAGTGTGATCGCCAAGGAATATGGCCGAAATCCATCGACAATAGGCACCATCCTTAAGCAGAAGGATGCCATCAAAGCAGCTACACCTTCCAAGGGCGTGACTATTTTGTCTAACAAGAGGAGCCACGTGCACGACGAGATGGAAAGGCTGCTTCTTGCCTGGATAAGAGACAAAGAAATCGCTGGTGATACGATAAACAAGACGGCAATCTGCCACAAGGCCAGTGCTATTTTCGGCGATTTGATTGCCCAGGCCGAAGACGACGGAGGAGAAGGGACATCTGCGCCAACCCCAGAGTTCAAGACTTCTCATGGGTGGTTCGAAAAATTCCGTACACGGAATGGCATCCATTCGGTGGTGCGGCATGGGGAGGCAGCCAGCTCGGACACGAAAGCGGCCGAAGCCTTTATTAAGACGTTCAACGAGATGACAATCAAGGAAGGCTACAGTTCTCAGCAAGTCTTCAACTGTAATGAGACTGGCCTTTTTTGGAAAAAAATGCCTTGTCGGACGTACATCACGGAGGAAGAAAAGAAGCTACCCGGGCATAAGCCTATGAAAGACAGGCTTACGCTCGCACTTTGTTTGAACGCCAGTGAGGATTGCAAGGTGAAGCCCCTACTTGTCTATCATTTGGAGACTCCTCGAGCCTTCAAGGCCCACAAAGTGCTAAAAGAGAAGCTTCCAGTGATGTGGAGGGCTAATGCAAAAGCCTGGGTAACGAGACTTTTGTTCACCGAGTGAGTAAATCTGTGTTTCGGCCTGACAGTGAAGAAATTCTTGGAAGAGAAGCGCCTCCCTCTGAAATGTCTGCTGTTGTTGGACAATGCCCCTGCTCACCCTCCTGGCCTCGAGGAAGATATCCTAGCGGAGTATTCTTTCATCAAGGTTCTTTATCTTCCGCCTAACACCACCCCTCTCCTCCAGCCCATGGACCAGCAAGTGATATCGAACTTCAAGAAGCTGTATACGAAACATCTTTTCAAGAGATGTTTCGACATCACCGATACCACAAACCTCAACTTGTGTGAATTTTGGAAGGAGCATTTCGATGTTGTGATATGCATCCAACTCATCGGTCAAGCTTGGCAGGAGGTTTCGAGGCGAACCTTGAATTCTTCGTAGAGGAAACTCTGGCCTGATGCCGTATCCGCCCGAGACTTCCAGGGATTCGACGTGGGCGAAGCTGGTGCTGCAGATTCAGGAACAGTTGACGATCCTGAAACTGTTTCGCAACCAGATCTTGACGAGATTGTTGCACTCGGCAAGTCCATGGGGCTGGTCGTCGACGAGGACGACATCATTGACCTTATCAAGCACCAAGAGGAGCTTACGACGGATGACCTGAAGGAGTTGGAGGCCATGCAACATAAAGCTGTTCAAGAAGAGTTCTCTAGCAGCGGCGAGGAGGAGGAGGACAACCCTATGATAATGGCAGAAATTAAGGATGCTCTAGCTGCTTTTCATAAGGTGCAATCACTTGTAGAAAAGACACACCCCGAAAAGGCTTACACAGGTCGTATGCTTACGCAGTTCGATGACGTTTGCCTGAGTCGTTTCAGGGGCATTTTGAAAAGCAGGCAGAAGCAATCTTCCTTGGATAGTTATTTTTTAAAGAGGCCTTTAGTAGGAGTAAGCAAAAAGGAAGATCCAATTGATACTCCGAAAAAACAGAAAGTTGAAAGTGGTGAAGAAATTGAAATTTTGTTTAAAAAAAAAAAATAAAAAAAAAAAATAAATAAAAACACGTGAAGTATAAAAAAGTAAAAAAAAATGTAAAATTAAAAAAAAAATTTAATTTTAAGTTTTTTGTAAAGTTAAGTGTTACAGTTTTGTTAATGTGTTTCGTAAAGTTTAGTTTACGTTTCCTGACATTTTTTAATATGTTTCGTAAAGTTAAGCGTAAGTACTATAAGAAGTTTTCTGCCATTTGTCCTCCTCCTCTGTCGCCACTTTCGGAGATAGACTCACTCGAAAGGTAAGGTTCCACATTTTACTACATACATATGTATGTACGTACAGTATTTCTTGTATACCATGTACACTAATACACTTTATTTTTACAGGTAGGTACATATTAGTAGTACGAGTAGGTATTAAGTTAGGTCTTGAATGGTTCAAATTGTTGTAGTATTTCATTGTTTATTGGTCAATTTAGCTTTATTATAAAATTTACTGGGGTGTTTTTGTAGGGCTTGGAACGGATTAGGCATTTTACATGTAAAATGCGGTTCAAGACACAAAAACCTCATGATACAAAGGCTGCTTCGGAACGGATTAATTTCATATGTCGAGGTACCACTGTAATCTGAATCTATCATTTGTATTGGCCAGATTTATCCGTCTTTTGGTTTGTCACCCTAAGTGAGGTTCCACGGGAACTCTGACCAAAGATACAATTTACAAAACCAATCAGAGATGACCCACTTCCCTAGTATTTTAGAGGTACTCTGACATCTGTGCAGTACTGCAATACAATTATCTCTCTTGTAGGAGCTGCACTGTTGATCAATCAGAAGATTAGATTGAATGGAAGAAAGGTATAAACCTAGATTGTCCCAGCAGTGCTGGAAGGCAGCCTCCAGGGCCACCCAAAAATCTGGCACTGAAGAGCAGAGCACACCAACAGCACACATGTCAATTTGCAGTGTTCGCTAACAAGAAGTGATAGGAAACTCTCATCCTTGCTTACTGGTGTATGCCACTATGGTTGTGTTGTTGTTCATCAGCACTACAGAGTGACCCATCACATGATTTTAGAATGCTTGCAGGATCCACAGCACCTCCACATCTCCAAAATGTCACTGCAGATGAGGTTCAACCTCAGTCCAGGCACATTAATGGAGAGGTGAGGTGCTCACCTGAGGGGCCAGTACACTTGAGGTGTACTGCCCCTCAAGTGAGCACATAAGCATCCCAGGATATGGGGTGTTCAAGGGCATTCCCACAAGGTTCTACTCATCCATTCGTCAACCAAAATGCATATTACCTCCTCTCTCAAAGACATGAATGTGGTAGGAAGGTTGCTTAAGGCCAACCAATATCATTTTGGTTGCTACTAAAGTGAATGTAGACGGATATGCCAATGCCAAATGAGCTTCCCTGGGGATGACAGGGGACCAAAAAACAACTTCAAAACTGACCTGGTTGTTCCTGTAACAATACAAAGTGCACTGACACATCCCTCACATGCTGACACAAGACTAAAAGAATGACTCTCCCTGTTTCTGTGTCTAAGCCTTCAAGGTACTTACCTCCTGCTGGGCATGAGACTGACTTCTCCCAGTTTAACACAATCCCCAAGTCATAACAAAGGAGCTTGAGTATGATGTGCATTAAGTAGGGCTATAAGTGGCATTAAATTTCATCAATCTTAATCATCTAGATATGTTATTGTTAACCTTTTGTGATAATAGGGAGCAGAAAAGGAATTTAGTTATAAGAAAGAAAGATATGAGCGCCGATTTTTCTGTGAAGCACCATGTGCCAAGAATATGATCACTGCTGTAAAAATAAAGAAACAACTACAGCTGCAGATGTTGTTAAAAATTCCAACAAAACAGAGGTCTTAAACACTCAAAGAAGTGGGAAATTGTTATTAATCTTGATAAATTAGTAGTAGTTAGTGGGTGGAATTGTTACCAAGACAATAATTTAAGAAAAACAAAAGGTAAAATGAAGTTAGTTTATACAGTAGTGTAATTGCGTTTAATCTTTATTGTTATCTTTACTTACGATTATATTGTAAAAGTAAAATACAAGCCCAAAATTGCATAAAATGGCTTAAACATTAAAATTTTCTGGGCTGGTCTGATATGAATGAAAAAATTTACACTACTCTTTATGGGAAACATTTGTTTGATACTTGTCGTTTTCAGCACTCATCATGCCTTCTGGAACCAATTAACCCTTTAACGCCGATTGGACGTATTTTACGTCGAGATAAATTGTCTTTCGGGTGCCGATTGGACGTATTTTACGTCGACATACAAAAGTTTTTTTAAAAATTCGCGGAAAAATACTTATAGGCCTACCAGCCAAAAACTTTTGAATCACGCGCCTTGGGGGATGCTGGGAGTTCACAGATCAAGGTGTTGTTTTGTTTACAATCGTTACGCAGGCGCGCAAGCATGAATTTCTTTCTTATCGCACTAAAAAGTATATGTGACACATCTCAGAAATTATTTCGCCACATTGACATAATTTTTGCACCATTTTAAATTAGCCATTACATGGAGTATTATATATGAAAATGTGTGCAATTTCATGTAGAATACAACAATAAATAATCATCATTGTAGCTTTTATCAGTTTTGAAATATTTTCATATAAATAACGATAAGTGCCAAAATTTTAACCTTTGGTCAACTTTGACTCTACCGAAATGGTCGAAAAATGCAATTGTAAGCTAAAATTCTTATATTTTAGTAATATTCAATCATTTACCTTCATTTTGCTACAAATTGGAAGTCTCTAGCACAATATTTCGATTTATGGTGAATTTATGAAAAAACTTTTTCCTTACGTCCGTGCGGTAACTCTTCGGAAAAAATCATATGTGCGATTGTCGTAATGTTTGCACCATTTTAAATTAGTCGTTACATAAAGTTTTATATATGGAAATGTGCGCAATTTCATGCACAATACAACTAAAAACAACCCATGGTTGTAGCTTTTATCAGTTTTGAAATATTTTCATATAAATAATGATGTGCCAAAATTTCAACCTTCGGTCAACTTTGACTCTACTGAAATGGTCGAAAAACGCAATTGTAAGCTAAAACACTTATATTCTAGTAATATTCAATCATTTACCTTCATTTTGCAATGACTTGGAAGTCTCTAGCACAATATTTTGATTTATGGTGAATTTATGAAAAAACTTTTTCCTTACCTCCGCGCGGTAACTTTTCCGAAAAATCATACTTGTGATTGTCGTAATGTTTGCACCATTTTAAATTAGCCGTTACATAAAGTTTTATATATGAAAAGGTGTGCAATTTCATGTAGAATACAACAAAAAATAATTGAAGATTATAGCTTTTCTCATTTTTGAAATATTTGCATATAAATCACGATAAACAGAAAAAAAACCACGTTTGGTCAACTTTGACTCTACCGAAATGGTCGAAAAACACAATTGTAAGCTAAAACTCTTCCAGTCTAGTAATATTCAGTCATTTATTTTCATTTTGAAACAAATTCGAAGTCTCTAGCACAATATTTAGATTTATGGTGAATTTAAAAAAAAAACTTTCCTTCCCTCCGCACACGGATTCTCCGCTGCAAATATCCGAAATGCGTACGTCGCATTCTTGGAATATTTGCTCAGTTTCATATTAGGCGTTTCATAGAGTTTTATACATATATGAAAATGTGTGCAATTTCATGTAGAATACAACAAAAAATAATTGAAGGTTGCAGCTTTTCTCATTTTCGAAATATTTGCATATAAAAAAAAATTGACATTCGGTCAGCTTTAATCGTCCGAAATGGTAAAAAACTGCAATTGTAAGCTAAAACTCTTACAGTATAGTAATATTCAATCATTTATCTTCATTTTGAAATAAATTGGAAGTCTCTAGAACAATATTTAGATTTATGGTGAATTTTTGAAAAAAAATTTTGTACATCCACGTGTTACGAATTCATGCATCATTTTGTAATAATATTTTCTCTGTGTTGCTTTGATCGTTTTACAATGTGTTACATACCAAAATGATCGCAATTTAGTGTACAATACAATAAAAAAAATTAACTTGTTAGCTTTTACCGTTTTGCTCACAGCACGATTTGAATACAATTATATATGAAAATGATATTGTTATGTTACAATAAAGTTTCATACATACTTACCTGGCAGATATATACATAGCTAAGACTCCGTCGTCCCCGACAGAAATTCAAATTTCGCGCCACTCGCTACAGGTAGGTCAGGTGATCTACCGGCCTGCCCTGGGCGGCAGGACTAGGAACCATTCCCGTTTTCTATCATATTTTCTCTCTTCCACCTGTCTCCTGCGGGGAGGCTGGGTGGGCCTTTAATTGTATATATCTGCCAGGTAAGTATGTATGAAACTTTATTGTAACATAACAATATCATTTTCATACAATCAACTTACCTGTCAGATATATACATAGCTGATTGGCACCCTTTGGTGGAGGGTAAGAGACAGCTACTTATCGAATAGACAGGTAAACAACATATGTTGTAGGTATAAATAAAACCTTGGTTCCTACCTGATAGGTGGTAGACTTTGTGGGTGTTTGCCCAGTAGTCTGCATCACCTCAAGAAACTTTAGCGAGATATATGATCTATGGCCAAGAGTTCTTGTGGGTCTGCCGAAGGGGTCTTATCCGCTTACTCAGCAGAGCCTGAAAGGACAATACACCTCATGAAGGAGCACACAACCAATCCCGACCACCTGATCCTAACCACATGTTAGAAATAAAGATTGTTCCGAGTTATCCCCGAACTCTTCACAACAACCATAACTCAAAAAGCACACTACGCACACATACTAATTTTCAATTTTTCTTTTATACTCATCTAATTAGATATGACAAGAGTCTCTTACTGAACAACAGAGACGGCCGGCCGTGCTAAACCAAGTCCTTTTTGTTAGAAGAGACTCCAGACCATATCTAAAAAGAAGGAAAGTATATACTTAAGGATTGGTGTCGGCTCCCATACCCAGGATCGTATCCGCCGATACGAAAGGACCCAGAGAAAAACATTTCTCATAGGTCACACGAACGTCTTTCAAGTAATGAGATGCAAATACTGAGTTGCATCTCCAAAATGTTGTATCTATGATGTTTTTAAGCGACATATTCTTATGAAACGAGAGAGACGTTGCTACTGCTCTCACTTCATGAGCTTTCACTTTTAACAGTCGGAACTCTTCGTCATGACAGATCTTATGCGCGTCTGTAATGACGTTTCTCACAAAGAATGCCAGAGCATTCTTGGACATCAGTCTTGTGGGGTCTTTTACCGCGCACCAAAGACCTTGCCTAGAGCCTCCCATCTGATGCGTTCTCTGAAGGTAGAATTTCAGAGCTCTTACAGGACATAGAGACCTCTCTGCTTCTCTGCCTACGAGACTCGATATGCCTTTGACTTCGAATGACTTAGGCCAGGGATTCGTGGGATTCTCGTTTTTAGCTAAAAACAGGGTCTTAAACGAGCAAATAGCTGAGTCTCCCTTGAATCCTACTTTATCCTGCAGAGCATGTAATTCACTAATTCTCTTTGCCGTAGCTAAAGATAATAGGAATAGGCATTTTCTGGTGATGTCTCTAAACGATGCCAGATGAGGAGGTTCGAACCTTTCGGATGAAAGGAACTTGAGAACCACATCTAGGTTCCATTTAGGAGGGACCGGTTCCTTAGACTTTGAAGTCTCAAAGGACCTTATGAGATCGTGGAGATCCTTGTTATCTGCCAGATCTAATCCTCTATTCCTGAAGACTGCCGAGAGCATACTTCTGTATCCCTTTATTGTGGATACAGCTAGATGAGATTCCTCTCTCAGGAATAGAAGGAAATCCGCAATTTCCGCTACAGAGGTAGTGGAGGAGGACAACTTCTTAGTTCTACACCACCTTCTAAAAACCTCCCACTTCGACTGATATACTTGTCTAGTGGAGGTTCTGCGGGCTCTCGCGATTGCGCTTGCAACTTCGCGAGAAAACCCTCTCGCTCTGACGAGTCTTTCGATAGTCGAAAGGCAGTCAGAGCGAGAGCGGGGAGGTTTTGATGATACCTCTTGAAGTGTGGCTGTTTGAGAAGATCCATCCTTCTTGGTAGGGATCTGGGAAAGTCTACGATCCACTCCACCACCTCCGAGAACCAGTCTTGAGCCGGCCAAAAGGGGGCTATCAATGTCATCCTCGTCTCCTTTGAAGGCACAAACTTTTTCAGCACTAGTCCCAGGATTTTGAATGGGGGAAAAGCGTAGACGTCTACGTGAGACCATCCAGCAGAGGCGTCTACCATAAGAGCTCTGGGGTCTTCCACGACCAAGCAAAAAGACTGCCAGCCTTTTGGAGATGAACGTGGCGAAGAGATCCACATGAGGAGTCCCCACAGAGACCAGAGATCTTGACACACCTCTTCGTGTAGGGTCCACTCTGTGTGAAGGACCTGGTTCCTCCTGCTGAGCCTGTCCGCCCTCACATTCCTTTCTCCCTGAACGAACCTTGTAAGAAGGGAGATGTTCCTCTGAGACGTCCAAAGTAAAAGATCTTTTGTAAGTTCGTAAAGGAACGAGGAGTGAGTCCCTCCTTGTTTTCGAATGTAGGCAAGTGCTGTGGTGTTGTCCACATTTACTTGAACTACTTTGTTCGAAACAAGAGGTTCTAGACTCTTCAAAGCCAGGTGTACGGCAAAGAGCTCTTTGCAGTTTATGTGCCAAGACACCTGCGCTGTTTCCCAGGTGCCTGACACCTCCTTCGAGCCTAATGTTGCTCCCCAACCTTTCTCCGACGCGTCAGAGTACAACACTAGGTCTGGGTTCTGTATTTTTAGAGAGATCCCTTTGTTCTCTTTTAGAGGGGGCAACCACCATTCCAAGTGCGGTCTTATCTCCACTGGAATGGGAAAGGCGTCTGAAAGATGTCCGGTTTTCCAACTCCAAGACCTCTTGAGGAAAAATTGAAGCGGACGTAAATGAAGTCTTCCTAGCGGGAAGAACTGTTCGAGCGAGGAAAGGGTCCCTAAAAGGCTCAGCCATTCCCTCGCCGACGTCTGTTCCTTCCTTAAGAAGAGAGAGACTTTCTGCAAACCTTTTGCGATTCTCTCTTGCGAAGGAAATACTCGAAAACCCCGAGAATCCATCTGAATCCCCAGATAGACTAAGTTCTGTCTGGGGGTCAGCTGCGACTTCTTGAGGTTTACGAGTAATCCCAACGATCTGATCAGGTCTAAAGTTAACGTAAGGTCCTCCAAGCACTGTCTCTCTGATCTGGCCCTGATGAGCCAGTCGTCCAGATACAGAGAGATATTTACTCCTTTGAGGTGAAGAAACCTCGCCACATTCTTCATCAGGCTTGTGAAGACCTGAGGAGCTGTGGAAAGGCCGAAACACAAGGCTCTGAACTGAAAGATCCTTCCCCCCGTCATGAAACGGAGGTACTTCTTCGATGAAGGGTGGATCGGGACGTGAAAATAGGCGTCCTGGAGATCCAGAGACACCATCCAATCTCCTTGTCGCATTGACGCAAGAACTGAGGCAGAAGTCTCCATCGAGAACTTCTCCTTCTGAACAAATTTGTTCAGAGAGCTGACGTCTAGTACTGGTCTCCACGGGGAGTTTTGATCCAGTACTAGTTCTATCGCTCTCTTGTCCCACATTTGATCCACCATCGATCGAAGAGTATCCCTCAGCACAGGATCCTTGACTAAACTGGCGTTAGTTCCCGCGGTGTTTGACGTTAGGGGAGGAGTGTTCAGGAAAGGGATACGATATCCCTTCCTTATTACAGACATCGATGAAGCGTCTGCGTTTAATAAGTGCCCAGGCCTCCACAAATCCCAGGAGCCTGGCACCTACTGGTGCGTTGGAGGAGAGAAGCATCACTTTCCCTTTTTAAAGGGACGAAAGCAGACCTACCTCTCTTCTCAGGAGCCTTCCTTCTTGCTGCGGAGCTCTGGAGTCGGGCCACCTCGAAAGGGCTGAACTGATGTACTCGGTCCTTTCTTGTCCGTTGCAGTAGCAGGTTTCTTCTTCCTTGCTGACTGCGTCAGAAGGTCTTGAGTCGCCTTCTCAGTTAATGAACGAGAAATGTCCTTCACTAACTGAGAAGGGAACAAAAAGTCTGACAAAGGAGAGCACAGTAGCGCTGCCCTCTGAGAGTGGGAGACCGCTTTGGTCAAAAAGGCACTATAAACTGTCCTCTTTTTAAGAAGACCTGCTCCAAATAAAGAGGAGATCTCAACCGAGCCATCCTGAACCGCTTTGTCTATACAAGACAAAATACACAGAAGGACTTCTGGTTCGAGTCCTTCAGAATCATGGGCTTTCTTGGACATCACCCCAAGGGACCAATCTAAGAAGTTGAAAACTTCCAATACATGGAAGAGTCCCTTGAGGAGATGATCCAGTTCTGAAATGCCCCAAGTTATACGGGCAGAGTTCAAACCTTGTCTACGAGAAGCGTCAACTAAGGTCGAAAAGTCAGCTTCTGTCGAAGACGGAAGAGAAATGCCCATATTCTCTCCCGTCTGATACCAAATGCCTCTTTTACCAGCTAGTCTCGCTGGGGGCATGCAGAAGACCGTTCTTACCAACTCCTTCTTTGACTTCATCATGAGTCTAATGACTGAAGAGCCCTCTTCATCGAAATGGCGGGCTTCATTCTAAGAAAAGACGAAGACTTCTTCGTCTTTGCACTCGAGAAAAGAGAGCGCGGAGAAGGAGGAGCGGCAGGGGTCAAGTCCTCTCCATACTCTTCTAGAAGCAAGGCTGTCAAAACTTTATAGTTCGACAGTCCTTCTCTTCCCTGATACTCGTCCTCCGAGTTTACTTCTAACTCGGGGTCTAGAGGAGTCTCCGCTGACAAATCAGTACGTCTTTCCTCTGGGGGAGACAAACTCCTGATAGGAGAGGGGCTAAGGGAATGATATTCCTTCCTCTTCACAGCTTTAATATTCTTGGAAGGCGCCAACAGCCTAGGCTTCTCTCCATAAATGGATGACGCCTCCCGCTTGGATGACGCTTCTCGTCCGCCAAGCGTCCTGGCTGACGCCTCCCGCTTGTCTGGCTGCTGACGTCTGGATGACGCCTCGCGCCTGGAAGACGCTTCGCTCTCAACTGGCGTCCTAACTGGCGCCAATACCTTGGTTGGAGCCTCGCGCTTATAAGAAGCTTTTAATGACGCTTCATGCCTATAAGACGCCTCACGTCTATCTGGCATTACGTGTCTGCCGTAAGGTTCCCTCGATCTCGCTCTCGAAACCAACGCCTCTGCGGTATGTTTGGAAGCTTCACGTCTGCATGACGTCTCTCGCTTTGCAGGGGAGAGAGGACGAGGACTTCTTTGATTGGAAAGCGACGTCTCTCGCTTTGCAGGGGAGAGAGGACGAGACTTCTTGATTGGAGCGAAACGCCTTCCCTACGAGGGATCCCTCGCTAACACTCCCACCAAAGAGGCTAGTTGTTCCTGTACTGCCAAGAGAATCTTCCTTGAAGCTTCTCCCACGTCATCTTCAATCGGGGGAGAAGGAGTAGGAAAGCGTTCTTCCACGTTCACGTCGGGTGACGCTGACACCACCTTCGCCTTTTTAATAGACGAGGGTGCTTCATCTGAGAAACGCTCCGGGCTCGAATCCAATTCCGGTTCTTTCAAATGCCGTTTCAGAGGCCTAGATAGATCCGACTCCTTCCACCCTCGTTTAGGTGAGGGAGAGGGAGAGGATGAGAAACACTCACGCAGGACACTTTTTCTAAAGCGCCCCTGAGCAGCTTGCAACGAAACAGAGCCTGCTGAAGGGACGTCTGACCGTTGGGGATTCCCCACGACCTCCTTAAGGCTTTCGACTTTCCTTCTCCTCTGGGCATGGGAGCTTGGAAGAGGTCTAGGCCTGGGAGCGTCGCAGGGACGATCAAACGCCCCCTCCACAACACTGGGAGAACTCACTTCACTGCAATGTTCACTTTCACTAGCCTTACCTTGTAAGTCCGCCATTTTGGACTTCATCTGCTGAATTGTAGCTTTCAGATCGGCGATTTCCGAGGCCGATTCCGAAAGTAAAGCTTGTGAATTAGACAAATAGGGAGAATCCAACTCATCAGGATTAGAATAAGGATCAATAAAAGGCTCAATAGGCCTTGTACTCACACCTTTCAAACGTCTAACCCTATCCCTCTCTAACTTCTTCAAATAAGAAGTTAAAGTCTTCCATTCTTCTGCATTTAATCCCTCACATTCATGACAAGTATTAGTAGCAGAACACTGAAACCCCCTACATTTACGACATACAGTGTGAGGATCAACCGAAGCTTTCGGTATCCTCACCCTGCAGCCTACATTCACACACATTCTCACACTCACATTTGAATCAGACATACTGAGAAAATTCCAAAAAGCAAGTCCAAAATCAGTCCACAGTAGCGAATGCCAAAAACACGATCCAGATACGTCACCAAAAAGCCGAGAAACGATGATCAAAGGATGAAATAAGAATCTAAGTCAGGAGGTAATAGCAACAATGTTGATACCACCGGCGACAGAGAAAATAGAGAAAATATGTTAGAAAACGGGAATGGTTCCTAGTCCTGCCGCCCAGGGCAGGCCGGTAGATCACCTGACCTACCTGTAGCGAGTGGCGTGAAATTTGAATTTCTGTCGGGGACGACGGAGTCTTAGCTATGTATATATCTGACAGGTAAGTTGATTGTATGAAATTTTGTTTTCGCGCTATCATATATCGCATTATTTATATATGATAATGATATTTTTTTTCATTTCTGATGGTTGCATACTAAACTTCAGGCAATGAAAAAAAAGGAGCCAAAAATGAACTCTTAATCTTGAAAACTAAGCACGCTGTGATTTAAAAAAAAAAAAAAAAAAAAAATTTCCGCTTCAGCGCTCACTCTGAGATCCCCTCGGCATACAGGAGATGATTTTTAATATACCCCTTCGGCGTTTAAGGGTTAACAACAAGTCATAAGGTATTACATACTGTATGTTCAGCAGGTTCATTCTTCCTACTTCAATTATGACTCAGACTAAAGGATTTTCAGTGCAACAATCTTTTTCAAAATATTTTATCATATGAACCCATTATATAGTTATTCAATAAAGTTTCCTTTTACTAACTTTGCTGAATGCTTACACAGCAAACAGTCCACACTACACAACTTAACTTCTGGAAATTCAGTGCATGAACAAGACTGCCTATTTAACACTAGACAAAAGTGTACGCGGCAATCAGGGACCATGAATGTGCGCTGATTATAAGTACAGTAATGCATTTTTATGAAAAATGATTTAGTTTGAAATATTTTATATTCCCTTAACAAGGGGAATACCCACTGAAAGTGGCCTTGTGCTGCACACTGTACTAAATGTTACCAATGGTTCTTTGCAGTAACTCTCAGGACCCTAGCAGCATTGCATCTGGCATTTACTTTTGTTCAGCTCGAGAAATTGGGATGATCAGCTGGTTAAAAGTTTTACACACTTTCTCAAAATCCAAATAGCTTTTATGTTCCTTTACTGCACTTTCACTCACTTTAAAATGACAAATTTTTTAATCAATTTGTATTTTTCATAACTAACAAACCTGAGGTCTTATCAACAGGATAAATCTTCTAGTGCCAGCTGGAAAATCGGTAAAAGTTAACAAGACATTGTGTACGCAAGGAACTATTGGCATCTGTGCTTCATCACGTGCTATGTGGGAGCTCCCACAATCCCTTCGGCACCTCGTGACCACACTAATTACTTTCTTAACGTCTTTAAGAGAGGATGTGCTTTGCTATCTGTCCTTTTTAAAGATAGTTTAGTTTGCCCTCTTTTCATTTCTTTCTGTGAATCAGTGTCTGTGTTTTCTGTTGGATTGTATAAGTTTCAAGATATGATGGATACTTTTAACTCCCCAGCCAAGGTTTCTTTGGGATCTCGCAAGAAACAGAGGAAATGCATGGGTATTAGTGGATTCCCTTGTTTGAGATTCTTAACATCAGTGTTCACAGATCCACACCCACTGTGTAGTAGGTGAAGAAAAAAAGTATGTACAATTACCAATTCTTGTTCTGTAGGTCATTTTTGGAAAAAGTTTTATGAGAAGGGTCAGTACAGCAAGAGGGAGATGATGCCATCTTCGGATGGCAAATCGCCTTCACCTTCTCTTGTTCTACCTCATCGTGATGCTGATCCCTATGTTTCTCCATCAAGACTAGACGCTTTCCATACCTCATCAGGTTCATCTAACAATTCGTTTTTGTACGAATAAGGAGGGTTTTGGAATTTTTTTTCTAATTATGCTCCTTCTTTCCCTGCGGAAAGAGGGTGGGAGCATTACCATCTGTCTCAAGTTTCACTTCCAGATGTACAGAGGATGGAGGGCATGTGGGCTGCTCTAGGCCTATCCAGGGTACCAACCTCCTTGGATGGCTTGATGGCTCACTAAAGCGTTGCGCTTGCCACTGGGGGGCCTCCCACCATGGGTGGCCCTTCTCCCCTGGACTCTGCTTTATGGGCTGAACACCACTACATATGCAGCAATGCATATGGTACCAACTCCACAGCATTTTGGGTCTCCTTTTGCTGTTCCCACAGGGATACCAGCAACAGCCTTGCATTTTTCATCAAGCGCAATGACATCACAGCCAGGACCCTCAGTGATGTCACAATACAACATGGCGACCGTCACGATGTCACAGCCTTCTCCTTCCACCTTCACATCTTCAGTGTCGATGAATACAACTACAGTGGCTCCCATATTTGCTTTCCCCAGATTTGTGGATTTCTCTCGGGAACATATCTCCCCATTATTCATGGAAAATTTGCCTATTTACTGTATTTTTCTATGAGAAATATCCACAAATTCCAGTTCTTCTTTTATCAATTTCATCATAAAATGTACTTTTTGTGATAAAACTATTAAAAAACCAGGTACAGTGGTACCTCGAGATACGAAATTAATCCGTTCCGAGGCGGCCTTCGTATTATGAGTTTTTCGTATCTTGGAACACATTTTACATGTAAAATGGCTAATCCGTTCCAAGCCCTCCAAAAACAAAACACCCCAGTAAATTATATTTCCAGGCCTAAAACACATGTTCTAGGGTTACAATGCCGATCCAACGGAAGAAATATGACTCTAAAAAGGCAATACTGTACATACTTGAGTAATATTCAACTGCATGTAATGTTCAACCCCATTTTATTACGACTTTAGCATACTATGTCCTTTAGCAATAAGCCTAGCCTATGTTAGCGGTGTTGCTACTGTAGCCTAGTCTATGATTCTGACATCTAAACCTAAGAGCTAAAAGCTTAGAATATGCCAATAAAATGTATAAATAATCAGTATGTACTCATTTCAAATAATTATTAATTAATCATTAACTATAATACACAAACAAACAAAAAACAAACCTTCCAATCGATTGTTTACATTCAGCTCTTACCCGTCTTACGAGTATCGAACAAGCGCCAAGCAATCATTTTTCCTAGCACACAGTAAGCCATAAATTGTCATTAGTATCTCTCTTCAACTAATGAAACTACCAAACAGAATAATAACCGTTCATTTCTATTCTTTATTCTATCTTTACCTAATGTTTTTTTTTTTATTAAATATATTGCATGAATAAGTTTTTCAATTTACAGCATCCTTTTACCAATAGAATACTTAAAGCACAAGGGGTAGATGCTTACCAATAGGAGAGCAGGACCTTATGGGGTGACTAGCATCAGGAACCAATGGGAGAGTGGGAGGATGGTGGTGAGTTTACTCAGTTGACGGCGCGGGAGTTTTAAAATTGTTCTCGGTGGTCCGGGCGAATCTCGGGACTTTACAGCAACAACCTTTCGTATCTTGAAAACTTTTTGTATGTAGAGCAGTAAAATTTTTCGCATTGGCTTTCGTATCTCGAGTTTTTCGTAAGTAGAGCCTTTCGTATCTCGAGGTACTACTGTATAACATTTTTAGTGGCTTTTTCTTAAGTTTAAACTAAAAAAATATGATATTGTTATGATACAATAAAGTTTGTTCATACTTACCTGGCAGATATATATATAGCTGTATTTTCTGAAATCCGACAGAATTTTAAAAACTTCCGACACACGCAGTGGTCGGCCAGGTGGTTAGTACCCATTCCCGCCGCTGGGAGGCGGGTATCAGGAACCATTCCCATTTTCTATTCATAATTTTTATTTCCACTGTCCCCTGAGGGAAGGTGGGTGGGTACTTGATTATATATACTATCTGCCAGGTAAGTATGAACAAACTTTATTGTATCATAACAATATCAATTTGTTCATGAAACTTACCTGTCAGATATATATATAGCTGAATCCCACCTTTGGAGGTGGGAAGGGACAGAATAGAAGGATTTTGGGAAACAAATGCATGCAGATGATTTACATCTTGGTTCCACCTGTTAGCATAGCTGGCTTCGTGGTTACTGCCACGTAAGTCTGCTTGTGCTACTAGAGTTGCCAGCGAGGTAGAGACCTATATAGCTGGTGCACTCCAGATGATCTGTCAACAGGGGCGAGACCACGACGTGACTAGACCATATTGACCATACCATGAGGGCTAAGAAGTAAAATAAATATAGTATATATATATATATATCACCACCTGACCAACCTAGCCAAAGTTAAGGTGTTTTAACTAAGGCTTAAGAGTTAAGAAGTCGCCGTTGTCGGCGACTCAACAACTAAATTAAGAGCTCTTCCTAACCATTTTCTACAGGATAGGATGAGTGGTACTTCTTGCCCCCAAGATTGTGTCTGCAGACACCCAGTATGGCCCTAGCGAGCAGCAGATCTCATATGCCATCTTCACATCTCGCAGGGAGTGTGAAGTGAACACAGAGTTGCTTCGCTAAAACATGGTACTCAGGATGTTGCCGAGTGCCATGCTCTGTTGAAATGCTTCCGAGGCCGGGCCCTCACCTCGTGAGCATTCAGATAAAAAGATTTCAAATCTTTGTGCAAACACAATGAAGGAGCATTTTTGAAAAGAACTCCTTAACACTAAAGCCAGGGTGTTCTTCGATATGGGCAAGTCTGGTCTTTTTCGGAACACTGCAGATTGCCCGAATGACTTCGACTTTCTGGGTTTTATGTAGATAAAACTTGAGAGACCCGACAGGGCACAGGACTCTCTCTGGCTCCTGCCCACTAACTTGTGCCATCCTTGCTTCCAAGCTCCTGGCCCAAGGACAAAACGGGTTTCCATTCTTAGGCCACAACGGAAGGCTTAGAGAGCACACCGCCTTGTGTTTCTCTAAAGCCAAAACTTGTGACGATGGCTTAAAATTTCACTAACCCTCTTTGTCGTATCGTATCTAGGGTGGTTAGAAGAAGGCCTTCCTGATCACATGCAAGAAGTTAACAGGTAGGAGAGGTTTCGAATGCTTTGACATCAAGAACTTCAGACTACGTCTAAGTTCCATATTGAAAGCTTAGATCTGGACATGCACAGTCAGTCCGTCTGTACTAAAGTCAGGTGACCGACCAATTGACCAGTCAGACGAATCAAGGACAGCAAGGCTGTACCCTGAAGACCATAAGGCACTATTCTTCACTGAAGGATGAGTGTCTGGACTGCCTGGGCGATTCAATCTAAGCAAACCTTGGGGGTGTATCAACGCAACCCAACGTCGTCAGCGAATCAACTCCTGACTCGAGCTTCTGGTGCCAGGAGAAAGGAGCGAGGAGCAAAAAGGCGATTCAGTCCCGAAGGAAGAATGCCTGACAGTCCAACCTGGTCTCATGTTACACGATCATCGGGGGTGTATAAACGCAACCGACTTCGTCAACAAGAAACTCAGGGCTACTATATGTCGCCTGATCTCGCACGAGTGCCTGAACTCGAGAAAACAGGTGAGACAAAAAGTAGATGGTGAGCGAGTTTCGAGATTCCACAGAACTCAAAGATCGTGAAGGCTTTGTTGTTTGACAGACGCAAATCTCTGAGCCCAAAGGCCGTCAACAACATATTTGCATATTCTTTAATAGTTGTGACTGCCAGCTTATCCCATTCTTCAGACGGAAATGGAAGACGGTAATCTTATTCCTGCCAACATCTCGATAGTCTGAACGTAGTCAGACTCAGAGCGGAGAGGTTATAGGTACCTTTCGAGTTAGAGTAGACCGACTCTCTCGGAAAAGGTCCTTGGAAAGTGATCTAGGAAGTATGTGACCTCTGTGAATCCAGGATCCTGAAGGCCAACATGGGGCGATCAGCGTCATTGTCGCTCCCTGTGACGTCATAAATCCTCTTATTACATTTCCTAAGCGATTGAAAAAGGGGAAAAGAGACTAAACATCCGTCCCCGTTCAATATCATAGGATGGCGTTTAATGGTACCGATCCCGGATCGAGAATAAGGGAGCAGAGAAGAAGAAGCCTCTTCGTCCTCAACATATCGAAGAGAAGAATGAAAGGGCGTCCCTGAAGTCTACACAACTCTCAACTTACTTCTAAAGAAAGATTCCACTCGGAAGTGAATAGTTGCTGCCGTCGATCGAGACGATTCGAACGGACTTTTGTAATCCTGTAACGAACCTGTAGAGGATCGTTACATTCTACGCCTGTTGTTATAATAGGCTCTTTCTCGTAAACTCGAGCAGGGACCGAGAGAAGATACTTGTTAAGAAATGAGAGAGCTGTGGAAAATCAGAGTTGATGTGGACCACTGGTTCCAAAAACTCGTTTCGAGGACTGGAGGGACGACCGAATTGCATTTACTTCTTTCAGATTAAGATCCAGGACATCTGAAACTCTATCCAGATGTCCGGCACCTTCTTTCTATCATGACGCACTGAGAGATGTTCAGAATCATTCATAGACCTTGAATAATATTTCAGTTTCCCGGTAGGAAAAAACTGTGGTCTGAATTGCAGTCTATTCGGGGAAACAAACTTCTTCAGGAAGGAAATGGTCCCAGCAAGCTCATCCATTCCCTCCCGAGTATGCTTACTTCCCTAATAAGGCTGCGCTTTGCCTAAGCAAGAGAGCATATAAAAGTGCAATGTTGCGGTAGACTCGTAGTTCTTATACCGTGCGGTAACGAGCACCGAAAGGATTAAGAGATAACTCTGTTGAACATAGTAAGGCAAAACGAATGCAACATTTATTCATTCACGTAAGAAATCCCCTCAATCTTAGGCTAAAGTCCGTGATTGTAGGACAGAGATACAGTTAGTCAGTCAATTCCGCAGGAGAGACGTAACCGCCAGCACAGAGATACGGTTAGTCAGTCAATCCCGCAGGAGAGAGAGACGTAACCTACAGCGCATGACAGCGCACGATCTGTTACTGGCTCGGTTGGACAGTCAGACACAGCAGCAGCCAGCAGCTTACGAACGTCGCTCTTAACTTTATGTCTGGGTTGCCAGCTACCCTATTCTACGAAGAAATAGGTCCGTTATTTTTTTTGAGCAAGACTCTCAAGCTGGTATATTTAAGCGAAACAGAAAACGCTAAATATATAGATGCGTTTGTGTCGTCAGAACACTACCATACAACGGTAAAAGATAAATCGGAAACTCCTGGAAGGCTGCAGGGAGTAACGATTAAATGTCCTTAAATAGACAATAGACCTCTCGGTTTGCCATCCGAAGAGGTAACTACAGCAAGCGTATATGACTTGAACCAACCAGAAGTAAAATAACGCAAGGCAAAATATGAAATTATATCACAATAAAGTTTGTTCATACTTACCTGGCAGACATATATATAGCTGAATTCGGAAATACAGCTACATACATATCTGACAGGCAAGTTTCACGAACAAAACTTAAGAGAATCGAAGCAGTCTGCTCAAGCTTTTTATGTTATTGGACATAAGCGTTCATTGACGTAGTCTACAAGTCTATTTCTTGTACGAGTCTGCGAATGACGAATGAGAGCTCTTCCGAATCTTGTCAATAAGAGCTTATTCGCTTACGCAATATCAAGTTAATGAGATGTTTGTCAATGAGAACTAACCCATTTACGGGACAAAGAGATATTTTGTCAATGAGGGGATACCCACTTACTTGACAAAACGATAGTATATTGTCAATGGGGGAAAGTCACTGAATTGACAAAACGTAATCCAGGAAGTCGAGCATTTAATTTTTCCTGTTAAGAATCCTGTTAAGAGACTGGGCTTACGGCAGGTAGAACGACGATGTTCAATTCGGCAGCGTAGTCCCGACTAGAAACTAACAAAATCTATCATCTGAAAAACCCTTTCAGATGGGCTAAAAAGCTTGCAAAATTATCCTGGGAAGAGGAAGAAACTCTCCAACCAGCTTCCTCTCCCGTATCACAACTAATGCCTGCTAAAGCTTAAAATTTATTGGCAGTATGGCAAAGGAAGTCCTGTCTTGCGCTTTCCTGAAGAGCGTCCTTTTGATGAGTGCCTTTGCAAGAATCCTACTGAACGTTGCCGAGAGTCCTGACGTGCAGGACATCGAGCCTTACATAACCCGTAACTGCCTTATCGCAAAGTCTTGACTGCGGTAGTGGCAACTTAAATTTATTGGCAGAATGGCAAAGGTTGCGGTAGAGCAAACGAGATCTTCCCTTGAGCTTTCCTTAACTCCATCCACCTATGCGAAAAGCAATATTAATTGACAGAGACCTCTTGAATTCACGAAACCCGATGTCTTGCTGGGTTTCGAAGAAGAAGTTGTCTGTTCACTTTAAGCTTCCTCCGAAGCTCGGCGTCCACTGGAGCGCGCTTGGCCTGCACCCGCGCGCGCCTGGAGTCCATCCGAGCGTCCCGGGCATCCGCTCTCAAAAGCTTCCTGCTACTATGACTTCTTTTACGTATTTCTCGGTGGAAAGACGGACACGAGTTCAGGCGACGTTCGCCTTCTTACTTCTCACTGAAACGCATAACGAGAGAGAGAGAGAGAGGACGTGAAGCGTCCTCTTCTATAAAGCTTCTATTTAGAGGGCGCGAGTCCTTCCGAAAGCTCCAAACCCCTGCATGGGGAGGACGCTTCGGAGGACGAGAAGCAATCTTTCAGGATTCGTACACGCGCACGCACTTTGGCAGTCTGGGGATTTTCATCAGAAAACTGCCGAAGGCACGCCAGATCGGTGGGGGTTCCTTGTAACCCTCCTTAGGCTTTCGACATGCTCCCTCCCCGGGTCCTGGGAGTCAAGCAGAGGTCCCGGCCTAGAGGCGAAACGAGGCCGATCTGACGCACCCTCCACTACACAAGGGGTATCACTGCACTTCTGCACTTCACTTTTACTCTCTAAAGCAAGCACTTTCGATTCTAAGTTACGAATCGAAAGAGTATCAGAGAAAGGGCAATTCCTCTACAGACACTGCTTAGGGCCCGAAGGCAACACTGCCCAGGGTTTAGGAGTAACAATTTACAGAAGTAGTACTTCACAGCAAATGAAGGAGAGCGAGCACCTCTCGTAGACATATTCATAGCCCGTAGGCCATACTACAGGGGGGTTAGGCAAAATAAAGTCTACAGGAAGGTTAGCAGGTTCACTACCCTGACTTTTGTTACTGATTAATTGCGTACATACGAATCATACGTCTTCCTTACGGAATTAGACATGTTTACTGATTAATTGCGTACATACGAATCATACGTTCTTCCTTACGGACTAGACAAAGTCTCACACTCCTTACATGACAAATCTCAACAAAGAAGCAAGACCCATACCCCTCGTGCATACCAAGTGCGGATCTACCGAAGCTTTCGGTAGCCACACCCTATCTTTGCAGACAACCCCGTCTGAAACTAGCCTAACTAGATTCAGATATTTTATGCAAAAATGAATCAAATTCAAATCAATTTAAGATAGCGTATGCCTAGCCACAAATCCCACAAATCCAAGTAAATAAATCAAAAGACAATTAGGATACTTAGCGGCAATGAAGTTTCCAAAATCCTAAGACGGAGGTACTGAAAACAGGTGTTTTCAGCACCGGCGACAGAAAAATTATGAATAGAAAATGGGAATGGTTCCTGATACCCGCCTCCCAGCGGCGGGAATGGGTACTAACCACCTGGCCGACCACTGCGTGTGTCGGAAGTTTTTAAAATTCTGTTGGACTTCAGAAAATACAGCTATATATATATCTGACAGGTAAGTTTCATGAACAAAAGGCTGTTTTAAGCATTTTATAGGCAGTGGCAATTCTAGGGGTGGCCATGGGGGGGCAGCTGCCCTCCCAGATTTTGGCCATGCCCCTGGTTTGCCCCCCACTTTTTTAATGAAATATTATATATAAAATTAATCATTATCAAATATACAATAGCCAGTAACTAGTCACACAACATGATTTGGTTATATCGCTAACACTCACATTGAGTGAATCAGTAAATATACAGGAAACAGGAAATCCAAAACTTAAATCACAGAGAGACAACCAGTTCACGCTTAAAAAGCAATGATATTTGAATTAGTATCCCATGAGGCTACGAAACTAACAGTTTTCTTTAACACTATCACAAACAGTGTCACACATATTACTGCAATTATGAATGTTACTATCTAATGCTGTATATCAAAGAAACAAAACTCTCCATGTTGATGTATTTTGTATCTATAATTCATACATCACTTGAAATAAAGATAAATGTATATCTATTAAGAAATAAGAAATTAAGGTATTTTGATTATTCGACTTCAACACCGCAAAGTTACCACAGTAACTGTATTTGCTGGAGCATGTCATGAAAGTGTAGGTGAAAATTCCAAGCTTCATGTAAATATTACAAAGGCCTGTTTCCAGCATAACAGCTGCACCCATGTACCATTGCATAATGTAATCGATATTAGTAATTGTCCCTAACATACATGTTGACAGTACCGAGCAATGTTTATAGTAGATTAGAGTTTTTTATTTATAGCTCTGTGGCTTGTTCAAGTCTGAAGTGTATCAGCAAATACATGGAAGTCTTGGAGCCTTTCTGAGTTCCTTGCTTGTTTGTAAACATATAAATGTTTTTATATGTGGCAAAGAAGTAAACATTTTGGTTAGGCTGCCTAAGAAATATCTGTTGCATATGTTACTGTTATAGAAGACATTTTGGGAATAGGTAGGCATTATTATGATTCATTAATTATCATTATATACACAATACTGTACAACTTAGCCTTCCTAATTAGCCTAGGCTAACTTTAAGCTATCATAGGCTAATCAGGATCAAGGACCAGATTGCATAATCTGGCAGATTTTTCCAAATATAAGGGGAATGTCCAGTTGGTTCTTAGCAATATAAAAATTGCTTATAAAAAAAAACAATAATACGATATTTCTTGTTACAGATGTCTACTGATATGTACAAGGCATTGTGAATAAGTTCATTACTACTCAGAAACGTAGTGCAACAGAGGAGAGTGAATCTGAAGTGTCTTCGACAAAAAAGTCAGAAGGGGATTCTAATGCTGAAACTACTGCAAAGGTCAGTGCATAGTGCACTGCCATCTCAGATACAGAAAAAGAAGGAAGACATTGCACCAACTGATATCTCTATCTATGCTAGTTCTAAACCTGTTCAACCACATTTAAAGGAGTCTCCTAAGCATAGTGAAGGAAATACCACTGCTTGGTCAATTGTTGGTGCTTGGTTTGATAAATATGATTGGGCTGAGTACACTTAAGAATGTGATGCAATGTTGTTTTGCTTGCAGGCACTTTACATCACCTTCTCATGGCAATGCAGATGATGCATTTGTAAAGAGTGGCTTTAGATGATGGAAAAAGGCACAAGGAAAAGATGGGGCCATTGGAAAGCACCTGAGCTCATATATCCACAAATCCTCCTATACTGTGTGGATTACCAACACAATAAAACTGATAAAACATCCATTAAACAGAGTATAAGTGAGGTCTATCAGAAGAAAGTCTGTAAAAATCGTCATTACATAAAAACTCTTGGTGAGATTATACTCCTGACAGTAACCCAAAATATAGCACTAAGAGGTCACAGAGAAGGTGACAATAGAAGGTGATGATGAACAAAATCCAGGAAATATCCATAAACTTCTTAGATTCATTGCCAAACATGATCCTGTTATAGCTGAACATGTCAAAAGTGGTAAAAAAAATGAGAAGTACACCAGTTCTTCAATATAAAATGAGATGATTGATACATTTGCATCAATTATGAGGGAAGAAATAGATGGAAACAAAATCCTGCCATTACTTTTCTGTTCAAGCTGATGAAGCCAAGGATGTGGGCAAAACTGAGCAATTAGCACTAGTAGTACAATTTTATGATGAAATCTCACACTGTATTCAAGAATATTTTATTTCAATCACTCCCATGTCTTCATTGGATGCTGCATATATCACAGACATATTACTGAAAACTTTAGAAAAATTAGGCTTAGATTATAAATCTTCTCTTGTTGGCTTAGGATTTGATGGAACATCAGTCATCAGTGGAGGAATTAGTGGCGTTCAGAAACGTATAAAAGAGAAAGCACCTTTTGCTTACTATGTTCATTGTTATGGTCATAAGCTCAATTTGGTTTTGACAAGAGTTGCAAAGAATGTACCACAAGCATCTGAATTTTTCAGTCTTCTTGAAGAATTCTATATCTTTGCTAGTAATGCAGTGGTTCATGAGAAGTTACTTTCTAAACAGCGTGAAATGTTTCCTGAAGAACAAATTCGAGAACTTCAACATCTCAGTGATACATGCTGGTGGTGTCGGGATACTTCCTGTGAAAATGCTTTATTACATCTGGAATGTATTATAAGACTTTTGAAGGAGACTTCTGTAGATGATACTGTAGCTCGAGCTGTATCTGCTAGAGGTTTACTTGCTCCAATGGATGCAGAATTTGTTTTGTTTATTGCAGTTTTTCTCCAAAATTCTGGGAAAAATAAATAAAGTACCTCAGCAGCTGCAGGACAAATAGGCAGACCTTGGAGAAGCAGCTAAACTTATTTCTTGTCTTCGTGAAGATTTAGCTGATGTAAGAAACTGCAACTTAATTGAGAAATACTCTAATAGGGTTGACGAACTCTGTAAAAAATGTGACATTTCACCAACAGTGACAAGAAAACATTCAAGAAAACCTTGACAGCTCCGTGATTTTATCATGCTGAAAACAACTGGCCAGAGAGTTGTGGAGCCAAGTCATGCACAACACGTCACAATCTTGTATGAAGTACTAGATTGTTTAAATAGTGAATTAGATCGTCGTTTTTCCAAAGATTCATTTGTGATCTTCTGTGGCATTTCAGCTCTCTGTCTTGCAGGACAGACGTTCTTACATGGGGATGACTTGAAGTCATTTGCTTTATCATATTCAGTTAATCAAAGTGATTTAAAACAAGAGCTAACTTTAGTTAAGAAATTACTTCAGAAAGAACCTCAGCCACCTACATCATTAGTGGCGTTTTTGTCATTTATTCATCCGTATAAATCTGCCTTTGATTGCTTATACAGATTACTATTAATAGCTGTAACACTTCCTGTTACTAGTGCTTATTGTGAAAAGTTTTTCCAAAATGAAAATAGTAAAAACATTTCTTAGAAATTCAATGACTAGTGAGAGACTAAGTAACACTGCATTATTATCAATTGAAAGTAAATGGGCTGAGAGTATTGACTTAGAAAGTTTTGTAGATGAGTTTGACAGCCGACACAATAATCGTAGACTCAAACTGCACTAAATATTTTGAGAACTGTCCCGACATGGTCCATATCTGTTTTGTGTTCAAATGTGTAATATAAAAATGATATTGTTAGAATACAATAAAGTTTTGTACATACTTACCCGGCAGATATATACTTAGCTTATGTCTCTGACGTCCGACAGAAATTCGAATTTCGCGGCACACGCTGCAGGTAGGTCAGGTGATCTACCCCCTGCCGCTGGGTGGCAGGAATAAGAACCGTTCCCGTTCTAAGAACCAGATTTTCTCTTCCACCTGTCTCCTGAGGGGAGGCTGGGTGGGCCATTCATCGTATATATCTGCCGGGTAAGTATGTACAAAACTTTATTGTATTCTAACAATAGGGCATTTTTGTACATGCAATTCTTCCCGGCAGATATATACTTAGCTGATTGACACCCTTGGTGGTGGGTAAGAGACAACTATTTACTGAATAGACAGGTAAACAACATACGTTGTAGGTAATAAATAAATAAAAACCTTGGTTCCTACTTGTTCAGGTGGAAGATTCCATGGCTAATGCCTAGGAATCTGCTTCGCCTCAAGAGCCTCAGCGAGGATGTGACCTATGGCTAAGAGTTCTTGTGGGTCTGTCGATGGGGTCTTATCCATTTACTCGACAGAGCCTCTTACATGACAATATGCCTATGCCTAGTGGCATAATTAAGGAGCACAACACCGATCCCGATCACCTGATCCTAACACGAGGGTTAGTGCTTAAGTTGAAAAGAGTTATCCCCAAACTCCTTTCAAACAACCCAAAGAAAAAACACGACGTTAACTAAAATTTAACTCACTAGTTAAGGATCAGTATCGGCTCCCTATCCCAGCAATGTATCCGCAGACACGTATCAACCAAGAGAGAAGGATCTCTCGTAGGTTATCTTGACATCCTTCGGATATGGGAAGTCAACACAGAGTTGCATCTCCCGTATGTGACAGCTAATATGTCCTTATGACATATTGTTAAGGAAAGAACAAGAACAAGAATACAGAAAAGCTCGCACTTCATGCGCTTTTAATTCTCAGCTGTTTGAAGGAATCATCAATGCACTTGTCAAGTGCTTAGGAGATCACATTGTCTCAAAGAAGGCCAGGGCATTCTTTGATATAGATCTCTTCTGGGTGAAGCCTGGAGCCTGGCTAGCGCCTCGCGCCTGGCTGGAGCCTTGCGCCTGAATGGCGCCTAGAGCCTGGCTGGAGCCTTGCGCCTGGCTGGCGCCTCGCGCCTCGCGCCTGGCTGGCGCCTGATTGGCTCCTCCCTCCTGGCTAGCGCCTCGAGCCTGGCTGGAGCCTTGCGTCTGGCTGGTGCCTTGCGCCTGGAGCTTGGCAGAAGACTTCATGATTACTGTCTATGAGTCTGCATGCCTCAAGAGTTTCAGCGAGGTAGGGACCTATGACTGACAAACCCTTCTGGATCATGTCAATGGGGGCTAGCCCGCTTACACGACAGAGCCTTCTCGGATCGTGCCAATGGGGGCTGACCCACTTACATGGCAGAGCCTTACCTGTATCATATCAATGGGGACTAGCCCTCTTACATGACAGAGCTTTAGGTTTCTCTTTACTGGAAGGAGCCTTGCGCCTGGATGGATCCTCAATCCTGACCTGGAGCCTAGCCTTGAAGGGAGCCTGGCACCTGGATGGCGCCTGGCTGGCTTCTAGAGCCTGGCTGGCTCCTAGAGCCTGGACTGGCTCCTAGAGCCTGGCTGGAACTCCTAGAGCCTGGCTGGCGCCTCGCGCCTGGCTTGGCTCCTCCACACATTGCTGGAGCTTCGAGCTTGGAAGAGTCTCTAGGCTGTCTGGCGATGTCCACATCGGACACTCTTACATCTGTCCGATTTGTTCGCCTCTGGCGCGGCAGGCGCTACATTGTCCGAGAGTCCTGAACAACCACATAGTTTATCAGGAGACTGGAGAAGGGTGGAAGAAATTCTTCCCCTTTGAGCTTTTGGCCCCTGGCAAGGGGAGGTGATTTTTAGTCAGCTACACCCAGTAGACGACAGGATATCTAACAATACGAGAGAGAAGAGTCTGTTCCTCCGAGGATGGATCCTTCGTGAACACTTCTTTTGCTAACGAGATCTCTTCTTACATGTTGATGAGGTTCCTCGTTGCAGAATCTTCCCTATCCTTGCCCGAAGGAAGGGAAGGAGTCTGGAAGTCGAAGGAGACTCTTGAGCTGAAATTGGGCGGAACCCTGATTTCTAGCTCTTATTGTATCCTTCTGAATACCTTCTGGGAAGCATTTTGAGCCCTCATCGCACCCCGAAGACTCTGTAGGCAAACGTTTAAACCATCTCTTCTTCTGTAGATGAAAATGTAAGTACCCTGCCTGGGCAACTAAACTTCTATCTGAAAGCTCGTTGCGTCAGGAATAGAGGGATTTAGTTCTTTTGCCAGACATACTATGCTGGCAACAACCCATTGCCGAGTCTCCATTGAATCTGATGCGAGATTCCAATGCACAAAAAATTCACTTGTCTTCTTGGTCGTTTAGGGCTAAGAGAAACAAAGAATTCCTTCATAAACTTCCTCAAAGAAGTTTGATGAGGAGCAGTTCCATTTTGTCGGAACACGGAATCTGTGGCCCACAAAAAAAAATTCCATTCGAAGTGTACATGATATCCTACTCTTGTCGTATTGCGGTATCGTATAGATCCCGAAGATCTTAATCCTCTGTATCTCTAATTCCCCTTGTAGAGACAGAGTATAGCCTTTTACTGCGTTCTTTGATAGCAGATATATACATAGGTGATTCTTCCCTCTGAAAGTGAAGAAAAAACCTCGCTATGTGGTTCACAGAGTATCGGAAGAGGACAGTTTCCTCATTCCATCTAGCACGATCTGCAGCAATTTCTGTGTCTTAGCCATGACTATTGTCATTTACCTTGAAAAATCCTCTCATTCATGTCCACTTCTGGTCAGTCTGCACGTGGAAAGACTCAGAGTGGAGAGGTTTTTCAGGTCTATTTATAATAGATTCTGATAGAATATCCAGATACTCTTGGAAAAGTCTTACGAAACATGCTGTGAGAAGAACGTGACTTATGTGAATCCAACCTCTCTAAGGCCAAAATGAGGCATTCATCCTCTCTTCCTTTGACGCCCATTTATCTTAATATCTGTTAAGAATTTATAACTAGGGAAAAAAGACTAAAGTTTATTCCCCTTCTTTAAATTAAAGATGTCGTATATTGCTACCTCTCTTGGTTCGAGGAAAGGAAGCAGTCTATAGGAAGCCTGTTCGTCTTCTACCTTGCGAAGAGATCTATGAAGACTTTCCGCAGGTTCTCAAAACTCTTTTCAATAAATGTTAGACATACGTTAACAGTTATTATCTTCGATCGAGAAGGTTCTCACGGACATGCAAAATCTTGCATCGAACTTTAAGGATCGTTACGTTCCGTGTCTGTTCCCAAATAGGTTCTCTTTTGTTAACGCGAACAGGGGCGAAAAAAGAGATTCTCGATGCTCTTTGCGATATGAGAGAGTCGTGGAATTGGTCTAAGTGATTAAAAAAAAAATCATTTCATCATTCCTTGTAAGCGACCCCTTTCCGATTAAATGGGTAACGAAATCAGGAACGAATCTTGCCGTTACCGAGCCTCCGAGAGGCTACTGGTTTGTTTGTTTGTTTGTATGGTGTTTTTACGTGACTTCCGAACCACGTCGAGAGTGAACTTCTATCACCAGAAATCCACATCTCTCACTCCTCAATGGAATGGCCGAGAATCGAACCCGCGACCACCGAGGTGAGAAGCAAACACCAAAACCACCACTACTGGACTTTTAGGTTCAATAACTCGCTAAAACGAGAAAATATCTTGGATGGTACTAATGGCGCATTGCGCCAGGCTGGCGCTTCCTTCTAGTTTCTTTTAAAGCGGTTATGTGCCGAGAACATCTGTGCCCTTATGGTACCCGACATCCTTCACGTGTTAATTCCGTTCTTAGTAGGAAAAAAACTTTTTATAATACGTAGTATAGTCCATTCAGGGAAACAACTTCTGCCACTAAGAGAATGTTTCCCATCCGACTCACCCATCTTCTCTTGAGCAATATCCGATTCTAAAAAGGTTGTGTGCGTTTCTCGAAAGGATGAGAGAATTATATTATTTCGTGCTCTGCCGTATTAGACTCCTTTATAATACTGTCACATTGTGGTAAACAGCATTAATCTAGGAAACCTTTGTAAGGTGGATACTAGGAATTCTGTAGTTAACTCGGTATGCGCATAAGACTTGACCATACCGTAGTCTTAAAGTGAATTCTCTTCTACTACATTCATCTTCTCACTAAGCATGTACTCTAATAAGCCATGCTTTCGTAAGCATGAGAGCATCACATATAATATAGAGTTCCGCTGCGTTAGAATCTTTTAATAATGTTACCTACGGTAAACAGCATTGAAAGGTTGTAATATTCTTTCTTATTGAAAGCTTCTTAGCAAAAGGCAGACAATATTTTATTTATGTTTGCTTAACTATCCCCTCAATCCGAGGCTAAAACCGCGATTGTAGGGGAGACACGGTTAGTTATTCCATCCCGTAGGAGAGAGACATGTAACCAACCACTCATGACCGACACCTACATTTTACTGCGTTGGACTCTAAGGCGCGATAGCAGTCTCGTTAGCCGTCTGGCCTTACTCTTCCAGAGTTTGCCAGCTACTCCATTAAATAAAGGAATCTTATAAAATTATTATTATCGAACTTCAGGAAGTTCTTATTAATGCATATTTAAGCGAAAAAAGACTTCGATAAATCTAGAAGCTAAGTAGGTGTTGTCTTAAACAATCCCTTAAGCGTAGTCCTTCCTAGGAAATTCCTGGAAGGATACTGATAATTGAGTTGCTCTACAAGAAAGTAACTACGGTATGTGTGATTTGCCGTATCGTATTCTCATACAGCAGATACTCTACTACCTTCTTTTCCCTGCCGAGGCAGATAAAGGAAAATTTTTTACTGTCTTCGTTCTTTTTTCGTTAATAGAATGATAGAAAGAGTATATATATCTCCTTAAGGAAGGAAGTTAATCCAGGAACTCTTTAAATCTTCGTGATTTCCTCATAAATCGCGGAAGAGACAGAATTCCTCCTCTTTTCCTGCTGGTAGGGTTTTAACGGAAGGAAGTAGATATTTCCTATCCGCCATCATAACCCCAACGTCGATGAGATTGTTATAAGAAAAAACTCCCAAAGCGCTTGCCTCTTCATAACGAGGGAAGAGCATGAATGAAGGAGTGTGTCCGCATTACTCAAAGAGGAGCCTCGCGACTGACCTTACTCTCTCTTAAGAAAGATTTGGAATATTCTGGCGCCTGGCTCCTTGCGCCTAGCGCCTGGATAGTTCCGCGCGCCTGGAATGTTCCGCACGCTAGAAACGGAGACTCGCTCCTGGAACGTTCGCTTGTGTGGAAGGTCCCGTGCGCCCTGATAAGTTCCGAGCGCCTACTAGACCCCTTTTAGAAAGAGCCTCTTGCCCGGAAACGTTCAATGGAAGGATCGTTCTGATTGCCACTGTACTATAAGGCTCCTTGCTCTAGCCGTCTGTTTTTCTGTTGCAATTTGCGGCCAGGCTGGCGCTTCGTCTCTTTGAAGGCGCCTTGCGCCAAGAAATTTTCTAGAACTGCGGCTCGCGCTCAGTTGCTAGAACGCGGCTCGCGTTTGGTTGTAGGAACGCGGCTCGCGCTAGTCTGTTTTTCTGGAACGCGGCTCGCTGCTGGCTGTTGGAACGTGGCTCACGCTAGCTTGCTGGAAACGCGGCTTGGCCTAAGTTTCCTGGCTGGCTCTTGCTCAGTGTTCTCTTAGTTTTCAGAGAACGCGCTAGATCATCAAAACATATACATTCTTCGTCTTTTCGGATGTAAGATGAAGAGACGCACTTTTTTAAGGATGCCTTTTCAATGGCTATCCTTGGCAGTCTGGGACGCTCTACAGAACCTGCCGAGGGGACGCCTGACCGGTGGGGATTCTCTGAAACCCCCTTACTGGCTTTCGTTTTCGACATTCCTTCTCCCCTGGGCTTGGGAGCTTGAAAGAGGTCTAGGCCTGGGAGCGAGACAGAGCCGATCAGACGCACCCTCCACTGCAATGGGGAACACTAGTAATCACTTCTTACCTTTCAATAGCTCGCATTTTGAGCCACAATCCTTGTCTTCAAATTGCAATTATGAATTTGAAGTTTCTGCGAAGTAAGAAGGTGATGAGGATGCAACACTACTAGTACTGTTAATACTCTAATTGCTCGTTAGTACGAGTTTCTAAAAAACTTTTAAAAGAAACGTATCTAGTTACATGCTTTACTGACTCCCTAAAGTAGGAAGTCAGTATATTTCCTCAATCAATTCTAACACTTATTACACATATTAATGAATAAATATTAATATTTCCCTTTCTTGCAAACTATGTGAGTGTCTACCGAAATTTCGGTAATTACCACGTCATATATTCTTCGAAATTTTCAAAGCCAAATTCATTAAAAAGTTAATAAAAGCGTATGCCGAACCAAAGACCCAGTACTTCCCTGCAAAAGACAGCCCAGAAGGATCGAATGGGCGATGAAAAACGAAAATCAAGTCAGGAGGTAGCAACAACATATGTTGACACTACCGCGACAGAGAAAATCTGGTTCTAGAACGGGAACGGAACGGTTCCTATTCCTGCCACCCAGCGGCATGGGGGGTAGATCACCTGACCTACCTGCAGCGTGTGCCGCGAAATTCGAATTTCTGTCGGACCGTCAGAGACATAAGCTAAGTATATATCTGCCGGGGAAGTTGCATGTACAAAAACTTACCATTCTTTAATAATTGCATATTGTTATGAATTGTATATGGTTTTGAATGTCGAAACATTTTGAGAATTTTCATGACAAGCCTCATATCTGTCTGTTCATTTCATTGATTACATAATACCTTTCCTTACTTTGTTCAAATGTGCATTATACAAACTTGCCATTCTTTAATAATTGCATTATACAAACTTGCCATTCTTTAATAATTGCATATTGTTTGGGATTGTATATAGTTTTGAATGTCAAACAACATTTTCAGAATGGTCATGACATGGTCCATATCTTAAAGTTGTGCAAATGTGTATTACACGAACTTAACATTCTTTAATAATTTGCATGTTGGTTGGGATCGTATACAGTTTTGATTGTCAAACTGAACCTTTTCAGAATTGTCATGACATGCCCCATGTATATCTGTTCATTTCATATAGTTACTACCTTTCTTTATTTGGTTCAAATGTGTATTATATTTATACATACTATCCATTCTTTAATGTTTGCGTATTGTTTGGAACTGTATATAGTTTTGAATGTTAAATTTTCATATCATGAAAGTCAGGTAAAATATCAGATGGATGCTTTACAGTTGTTTTGCTTAGGAATCAAACAAAATTCTATATGAACCTTTACCTTTAGTCAGATTCATTCCTCCATGATTTTCAAAATGTTTCCAAAATTGTAATTATTTTTACAGTCACCTTTCCTATGATACCCCGCCAACAATTATCTTTGCCGAAGAGTTGCCCCCCCCCACTTTTTGAGGGGTAGAATCGCCACTGTTTATAGGGATTCCAACTATTTGCGGGGGGGGGGGGGGGGGGGGGGGGGGGGGGGGGGAGGGGGGGGGGGGGGGGGGGGGGGGGGGGGGGTTATGGTATGCATCCTCCTCGAACACGGGGGGGACCCCTGTAAGCATTCTGATTCAGTGGCACACACATTTATGCACAAATTGCAAGTGTTACAAATGAAAATTATGACATGTAAGAAGAAAAGACATGAGTCTCCTGCTTCTCGTTCCTCTCCTTTGTGTTTGGTGTCATTGCATGCTTCGGTGACTCCGGTGCATGCTCCACTCAAACTTGGAGAACAGAGGACTTCCTGGTTGATCCTCGTGCCAAAAGGAGAAGATTAATTTCTTCTTTATCTTCGAGATGGGACTGTCACATCCCTGTAAAAAGGAATGCGCAAGAAGTAGTAGTTGGCTCTGCAATTGAGTCATTCTAATACGTAACCGCAGCCGAAGAAATCGACGGACAGGGAGGAAGCTGCTTCAAGTACAGCTGTAAGAGTGATGGGAGAAATTTTTGGAGATTCTTCAGGAGAGTTTCGAGAGTCTGCAGTAGAAGTTTATCAGTCTACCAAGACCAGTGAGCAGGTTCCAGTTTCTCCTGTACAGCCCTTCAAGAGGAGAAAGGACGACAGCATGCGTTACAATGTTGGAGCATTCTCCTTTGAATGAGGGCATTCACTTTGCTAATAGGCCAGGCAATAGTGAAGTTGTGGTTCACCCCTGGGCCACACAATCAAGGTCTAGAGTTGATGGCGGAGATGTTGGTTACAATGTACGAAATGCTTCACAAGAGCTGTCAACCTGGAGGGATAGGCGGCATTCTCGGTTTCATTCGAGGAGGAGTGAAATATACCAATGTTCATGTTCACTGAGCAGCTTTTCAAGACCTGGTCATGATTGGCCGTTGTATCATATAGGTGCCATGGTTATAGGATTAAGCAGCCAGGAATTCCAAGGCTGTGATATACCTTCCTCATCCACAGACCAGAATGTTTTGGAAAGGGAAGAAGCAGAGAATCAGGAATTTCTTGCCTCTTATGCGGAGGTTATTGATTTGGATTTGTCAATTCAATAATCTTTCAAGAAAGTCTGAAACTCTTTCTAAGATAGCTCCTACTGGAATTATTTGATCAATTGACTAGGATGTTTACCTTACAAGTTAAACAGGTAAGAAATTTATATAAAGAAAACGAAAACTTCTGAGTTAAAATACAGAAAACAAAAATCTATAATAAAACTGCTACTAAAAACATTACAAATAATAATTACCTTTCTGGCTTTCATGCTTTTCTACTTTTTCAATATGATCCCAACCAGCTGCAGATTTATCCTGGCGATCTGACATAACTCCAAATTTGCCACCAAAACCCTGTGTGTAATCTGCAAAAAATGACAGTATTTGTAAAAAACATACATATGTATGATGATATGCACCCAAGAAAGACTGATATGGAATAATTTTCTTAACGTATGTATAGGGTCTCAGTATAATGAAATAAAAGACAAAATGAAAGCAATATTCTAAGCAAGGCAAGGAGTATAAATTACCTTACCTTTCTGACTCTCATGCTTTTCAACTTTCTCAATGTGGTCCCAACCAGCTGCTGATTTGTCCTGCCGATCTTTCTGTACTCCAAACTTTCCACCAAAGCCCTTTGAATAATCTGTTGGGAGCAAAGTTGCAGAAAGCTAAGCAATAACAGCAAATGGAAGCACACAAGATTTTAAAAATCACAGCATTTTAAATAGTAAAGCATAAATTTCATCAAGCTGTTAACTGCATATAATTCAGCTACCTAATAAAAAAGCTAATAAGTGATCTACGAGGACTACAGGACATTTTGCTGACATCTTCACTTATTTTCAGGGTTTACATATTTAAGGATAATTTGATCATTTTTAATTAATAAAATAACTCAAATAATGTATTATGTAAAGGCCTTTGTGTGTCTTATTATAAAAATAAATACACCTGATTAAAAAATTCAAATATACCACAAAGACCAGTAATCACTGGATAATCTTTGTTATATGTATAATATATGCCCTTGAACCTGTTAAACTATCAAGTAAATAAAATTACAGCCAATTTATGAACCTGACCCACTTCTTTAAAAACATGTGAGCAAAGCAAGGCCAATGTTTAACTTGCTTTTTCTTCCTTATCAGTTATGTACTGTCATGACCATCATAATTCACGTTATAAAGTTTGTTAAATTTAAATGAACCACTTACAGTACACACGATCTCTGAATGTTTAATACAAAAGGAGTCCATGCTTAACCCATTCCTACATCCCAAACTGCTTATAGCCTTTAAGTTTGTGTTTTTAGCAATTTATAGTATACCTCGAATTTCTTACTTTTACCAAGTGTTCTGCTCTTTCCTAATATATTACCAATTTATTGATGCTGTTTCTGAAATAAAAGTCTAAATTTAGGCAGAAGTCTTAGCTTTAAAAAGTTTTGGAGTTTGAGAACCTATTCATAAAACAGCAATAACTAAATAACTCTTCTAATTTAATAAAGCAGAAAATCTACAGGATTAGATTCATGAAGTGCTACTTTCCTCTGAATGCTTCTATAATTTCAGTGGATGAGACAATACAAGGGGAGAAATTCAAACTTTCAAAGATAAACAGAAATATAAAACAAAATTACATTATTTCAAACACGTAAAAGAATTAAATTTTCCTTACTGCTTCTTTTTAAGAATTTTAGGACAAAATTTCTTGAGCTTGCAACTTGCTTTAAGAGGTTTACATAATGATCTTTTTAGCCATTCTTACAATAACATGCCATAAATTAAAATACCTATACCTTTTTGACTCTCGTGCTTCTCCACTTTTTCAATGTGGTCCCACCCAGAGGCGGACTTGTCTTGACGATCTGCCTGGACTCCAAACTTTCCACCAAACCCTTTGCTATAATCTGTCAAAAAAATCTATATCTAAACTATATCTTCATCAGCAACCAAGTTCATGCTTGTTCATCCCTGAGGAAGTTAGTTATAAAAACAGTTTAACTGATCCAAAAAGCTTAGCTCTCAGATGAAAAGTCCTTCTTCAAATGATGTGTTCAATTAGTCTAAAATTACTTTACTCTTCTGTTCCCACAACAGACAAGAATGCATTCTTCATATTTCTGATAACTGCTGATGGCTCCGCCATCAATTCCTTTTGTAGAAAAGCTGCATGTACATTTGGCAATAGACTAGGCTGTACCTCCAAGACAAATATGATATTGTAATGATACAATTCAGTTTATTCATAGTTACCTGGCAGATATAATATAGGCTGTATTTTCCGAAGTCCGACAGAATTTAAAAACTTACGACACACGCAGTGGGAGTCAGGTGGTTAGTACCCATTCACGCCGCTGGGAGGCGGGTATCAGGAACCATTCCCATTTTCTATTCATAATTTTTATTTCCACTGTCTCCTGAGGGGAGGTGGGTGGGTACTTGATTACGTATATATATCTGCCAAGTAAGTATGAACAAACTTAATTGTATCATTACAATATCATTTTGTTCATGAAACTTACCTGTCAGATATATATATAGCTGAATCCCACCTTTGGTGGTGGGAGTAGACAGAATAGAAGATTTTAGGAAACATATATATGCAGATAATTGATATCTTGGTACCTTACCTGTTAGCATAGCTGGCTTCGTGGTTACTGCCACGTAAGTCTGCTTGAGCTACTAGAGTTGCCAGCGAGGTAGAGACCTATATAGCTGGTGCACTCCAGATGATCTGTCAACAGGGGCGAGACCACGACGTGACTAGACCATTGACCATACAATGAGGGGAACGAAGTAAAACACAATCACCTGGCATAGCCTACCAAAGGTATCCCACTTAGATTAAACTAATGGAAGGGAGATCCGCCCCAGGCGGTCAACCCCACAACCATAGAACACAAGTTAAAAACTCACCTAACCGTTAAAGGATAGGATGAGTGCTACCTCCTGCCCCAAAACAGTGTCTGCAGCAACGTATGGTCCTAGCGAGTAGCAATTTTCGTATGTTGCTTTCATCTCCCGCAGGTAGTGTGAAGCGAACACCGAATTGCTTCGCCAATATGTGGCACTCAAAATGTCATATTTTTGTGAAAGGCTACCGAGGTAGCGATAGCCCTCACCTTGTGGGCTTTCACTTTTAGAAGGTTCATATCACTATCACTGCACTTTTCATGAGCTTCTTTAATCGTACTTCTTAGGAAGAACGCCAGTGCGTTCTTCGACATAGGAAGATCCGGTTTTTTCACCGAGCACCACAAGTTCTCAGAAGAGCCTCTGCAGGCTTTAGTTCTCTGCAAATAGAATTTGAGAGCCCTGACAGGACACAGGACTCTCTCAGGTTCATGTCCCACTATTTCCGACAACCCCTTGATCTCAAACGTCCTCGGCCAAGGGTTGGAAGGGTTCTCGTTCTTTGCTAAGAACGTAGGACTTAAAGAACAAACCGCACTATGATCCGTGAACCCAATCTGCTTGCTTATAACCTGGATTTCGCTAACCCTCTTCGCCGTCGCCAGAGCAGTTAGGAAAATGGTCTTCTTCGTCAGATTCCTAAGCGAAGCTGAATGGAGCGGTTCGAACTGACTTGACATCAGGAACTTAAGTACCAAGTCCAAGTTCCACAATGGTACTTTAGGTTGGAGAACCTTCGTAGTCTCGAAGGATCTAATGAGATCATGAAGGTCTCTCTCATTTGCCAAGTCGAGCCCTCTGTGTCTGAAGACTACAGAAAGCACGCTCCTGTAGCCTTTTATCGTGGGAACAGCTAATTTCACTTCTTTTCTTAGGTAAAGAAGGAAATCTGCTATCTGGCTCACAGAGGTCGTGGTGGAGGAAATGCCCTTCTTCCTGCACCAACCTCTGAAGACAGCCCACTTCGATTGGTACACTGCGATTGAGGAGGGCCTCCTTGCAGTGGCAATCGCCTTAGGCACAGGTCTTGAAAAACCCCATCGCTCTGGCCAACTTCTTGATAGTCCTGAATGCAGTCAGACTCAGAGCGGGGAGGTTTTTGTGGTACCGTCTTGAAGTGGGGCTGTCTGAGTAGATCTTTCCTTAGGGTGGGGCAGAGTCCTCGAAAATCTACAAGGAAGGACATTACCTCTGTGAACCAGTCGGCCAAGCTGGCCAGAGCAGAGGGGGCGATGAGGGTCATCCTCGCTCCCTCTGATGCCGCGAATTTCCTCATTAACTCCCCGAGGATCTTGAATGGGGGAAAGGCGTAAAGGTCCAGAACTGGTGAACAATGCAGCGGAAGTCTCCTTGTCCGGGAAGTTGCGAAAACGTCCACATGAGGACGTCCCCACACGCTTCCACGGAACGACTGGCATACCTCCTGATGAAGGGTCCATTCCGTCGGCAGAAGCTGTTCCTTGCCGACTGAGAAGGTCCGCTCGAATGTTCTCCCACTCCTGACACGATCTTGTCAGGATCATGACGTCTTGCGATTCGCGCCCATAACAGGATTTCCTTCACGATGGCGAACAGAGAAGGAGTAGTGGGTTCCCCATTTCCCCTTCCCCCGTTTCCTGAGGTATGCCAGGGCTGTGGTGTTGTCCGAGTTGATCTGAACCATCTGAACCACTTTGTTGGAGACTTCTTCTTGAAAGAACCTTAGCGCAAGGTGAATCGCTGACAGTTCTTTGAGATTTATGTGCCAGGACACCTGTTCCCCTCTCCAGGTGCCTGACACTTCTCTCCCTCCTAGTGTTGCTCCCCAGCCCGTGGAAGATGCGTCGGAAAACAACACTAGTCGGGGTTCCGAAGCTTTTGAGCGAAAGCCCTTCTGCAAGCTTTCGCGGATCTGACCACGCCATCTTAGGTGTTCTTTTCCACCTCTTCTGTCAACAACAGATCGCTTCCAGATCTTGTTTCGCGCTTCCAATTTGTTGGACAGGAAGAATTAAAGTGGTCTGAGGTGCAACCTTCCCAGAGAAACAAACTTCTCCAGTGAGGAAATGGTCTCCAGCAGACTCATCCATTCCCTCACCGAACATGTTTCCTTCTCCAGAAAGGCTGACACTTTGTGGTCTAGGCATTTTGAAGTTGTCGCCCCTGGGACGGAAAAGCCCAAAACCAAAAAGCCACGGAAAAGCCAAAAAGCCACTGAGTCCATCTGAATCCCCAGATAGACTAAGGATTGAGAAGGAGTCAGATGCAAACTTTTCGAGGATTACCAGAAGTCCCAGGGACTTCCGCTAACGACAAGGTCGTGTGAAGGTGTCCAAAATCCAAAACACCGGTCTTGCGATGAGGCTCGCATAAGCCAGTCGTCCAGGTAGAGAGAGATCCTTATCTTCGCAAGATGGAGCCACCTCGCAACGTTCTTCATAAGGATGGTGAAAACCATCGGCGCTGTGCTTAGACCGAAGCAGAGTGCCCTGAACTGGAATACCTTCCCCTTCAGGACAAACCGCAGGTATTTCCTTGATTGGGGATGGATGGGGACAATGAAAATACGCGTCCTGGAGGTCTAGTGAAGCCATCCAATCCCCAGGTCTTGAAAGCTGCTAGCACAGATTGAGGTGTCCTCCATCTTGAACCTCTGCTTGGTAATGAAGAGGTTTAAGGTTGTTGACATCCAGGACGGGTCCGCCACCACCCCCCTGACTGCTTCGGCACTAGGAACAGACGGTTGTAAAAACCTGGAGAATCTAGGTCGAAGATCTGTTCCACAGCTTGCTTCTCGATCACTTGATCTAGTAGATCGTGCAGCACTTTCTGCTTTTCTCCTAGATACGAAGGAGACAAATCCTTTGGTGTCGAAGACAGCGGGGGCGACTTCAGGAACGGAATTCTGTACCCCCTTCCTCACGATGTCCAGCGACCAAGAGTCGGCACCTCTCTCTTCCCAGGCTCTCGCAAAAGTAGAAGTCTGGCTCCTACCGGCGGCTGAAGGACTTCCAAATCACTTCCTACTCTTTGAAGGAGCAGGGTTTTGCCTCTGGAAGTGCCTCTTCCTCGAGGGGCTGGTTTCGAGGAAGATCCAACTCGAAAGGGCTTCGATTTCTTGGCAGAAGAGACCCCAGAAGACGAAGTACCTGCTGGTCTCCTCGATGACTGAGCCAGAAGGTCTTGGGTTGCTTTCTCTTGCAGACTCGCGGCTATGTCCTTTACCATAGACTGGGGGAAGAGATGGTCTGAAAACGGAGCGAAGAGCAAATCCGCCTTTTGCGCTGGAGAGACAGATTTAGCTGTAAAGTTACAGAAGAGTGCTCTTTTCTTAAGAAGTCCCGTGCTGAAATGAGCAGTCACTCCTCAGAACCATCCCTGACGGCCTTGTCCATGCAAGACAATACACTGGACAGCTCCCCCAGACTAATGGAATCAGAACTCCTGGACCTGGCATCCAAAACTCCTAGACACCAGTCGAGAAAGTTAAAGACCTCTAGAGTCCTGAAGGGGCCTTTAAGATGAAAATCTAACTCGCTATGAGTCCAAGAGACTTTCGACGAGGACAAGAGGGCCTTCTGGAGGCATCCACTAACGCTCCCAAAATCACCCTGAGCAGAGGCTGGAAGTTTAACTCCGACGTTTTCTCCAGTCTCATACCACATACCTGCTTTCCCGCAGAGTCTTGAAGGTGGCAGAGCAAAAGAAGTCTTACCTGAAGCTTTCCTCCTCTCCATCCAATCATGGACTTTGCAAAAAGCTTTGCTTTGTGGAAAGCGACTTCTTCATCTTCACAAAGCCCGAGACCTTAGACGCTTTGGATGAAGAAAATTGAGAGGGAGGAGTGCGAGGAGCTTCAGGCTGAAAGGTGTCTCCAAACTCCGATTGGAGAAGAAGAGTCAAAACCTTGTAGTCAGTCGAGACAGGAGCCAACTGTTGCTCCTCGTGCCGCTTTCGACGAAAGTGTCACTAACTCCTCTTCAGATACTGGAGAAGTCGGAGGAAGTACAGAAAGAATCTCGAGCAGAACGGAGGGCAGTAGAAGAAAAAGCCTCTTGTGCTGAAGAATTCTCAATAAAGAAAGCACGGCGAACAGGTAGAGTTCCCGCTTCCACCTCAGCTTGTGGTGGTGTGGAACTGGCGTCCGCAGGTGCGCGCTTGGCGTCCGATGCCACACGTCTGGCGCTGACTGGCGCGTGCTCGACATCCACTAGTGCACGCCTGGCGTCCACTGGCGCGCGCTTGGCGTCCACTGAAGGGCGCTTGACTTACACTGAAGCGCGCTCGGCGTCCACTGGAACACGCTTCTGAACATCAGGTTTCGTAAGAGCGGGTAATACCGCTTCCCGTGAGTGAGACACGAACTTCTCACCTCCTCTAGAGAGCCGCTGGGGAGCGGAACGAACTCTAGAGGGAGACTCAAACAGAGAGAGAAATGAGCGAGGAGAAGGGGAGGGAGAACGTCTCGACTTCTTCACAGGAAGTCTGTCATCCTTCCTAAGACGACGGGGAAGTCTCTCTAGAAGCAATAACATCCTGAAGTTGTTGCTGCAGCGACTGAAGAATCTTCTTGGTAAGTGAAGCCTCCTTTTCTGGGGAGGGGCTGATCCTGTGAGCAGGAGAGTGGCGAGGGGACGCCTCCTTCCTACTCCCAGGAACCGCCACTTCCTGCACTCTGGAGCAACTGTGGTGCTCGAACGAGTCACCTTCTAGCAAATCGACGTCCGAAGAATCCTTACGCTTCTTCTGCGGCGGAAAAGCAGCGAACGCACTATCAGGTGAAGAGCAAAGTTTCGGAGAACAACTTGGACGTGAAGCGTCCCGAACACAAACAGTCCTTTTCAGCGGACGTGATGCAGCATGAGAGCTCCACCCCTTACGCGGGGAGGAAGCCTCCAAAGACGAAAAGCACTCCTTGAGGAGACGTGCACGTGCATGCTCCTTGGCAGTCTGGGAAGTTTCATCAGATGCTGCCGAAGGCACGCCAGATCGGTGGGGGTTCCTCGTAACCCTCCTTCGGCTTTCGACATGCTCTCTCCCCGTAACCTGGGAGTCAAGCAGAGGTCCCGGCCTAGAGGCGAAATAAGGCCGATCTGACGCACCCTCCACTACACAAGGGGCACTATCACTGCACTTTTGCACTTTACTTTTGCTCTCAAGAGCCATCACTTTCGATTCTAAGTTACGAATCGACTCTAGAATCAAAGATAAAGTATTACCTTCTACAGACACTGCTTCAGGCCCCGAAGGCAACACTACAGGGTTAGGAGCATTAACTACAGAAGGAGGGTTAACAGGAGAATCATTAATTTCTTGCCTACCTGAAACACTCCTGGAGGAAGACCTCCTTAACCTATCCCGTTCAAGTTTCTCATGATAGGTTTCATACGCCTTCCACTCAGAATCTGTTAAACTTTCACACTCCTTACAGCGGCTTTCAAACGCACATTCATGCTCCCTGCAACCTTTACATACAGTATGTGGGTCTACTGAAGCTTTCGGTAGCCTACCTCTACAGTCAGACTTAGAGCAAAATCTAGCGCTACGAACAGACATCTTATCCAAAGAAAAATCTATACCAAATCAATTCGATCCACTATTAACGTGCCTAGCACCCTGATCCAAGTCAGATAACCAAAAAACCAAAAGGGATACTCAAGTAGCCAATAAGTTTCCAAAATCCAGACGGAGGTGCTGCAAACAGATGTTTACAACACCGGCGACAGAAAAATTATGAATAGAAAATGGGAATGGTTCCTGATACCCGCCTCCCAGCGCGGAATGGGTACTAACCACCTGACTCCCACTGCATGTGTCGTAAGTTTTTAAATTCTGTCGGATTTCGGAAAATACAGCTATATATATATCTGAAAGGTAAGTTTCATGAACAAAATTTACGTTAATACAACAATTACTAAAAAATTCATTTATCCAGTAGCTATAGATCTCATAATTGAAAAAATAAAGGGCATTTACTTCATCACCAGAAGAGGGACAAGAAAGCATGATGGAAGCAAATAATGTATAACAAAATATAGAAGCATAACAAAGGCTGTAAGTCAGCATTAATTGCCAGGCATTAACACCAACAAACAATTTCACTCCTTGAGGACTAATCAATATCTTGTCAAAATTAAGGATTAATGTGAAACAAAGTGTGACTGTATAGAGGTATTGACTTTTCTGATACTTTTCAACCAAATGAAAAATTATGCACCAGAAAAACAATACATATTAGTGGATACAGTACGAAGAACTAAACAGAATATCGGTTTTATTAAAAAAACAGATTCGGCCATCAACCTTAATATTCATAATCCTATTTAATTGAAAAACATCACTTAAAAACTAGGCACAAATGTTAATGTATACCTAACCTTTTTGACTCTCATGTCTGTCCACCTTCTCTACAGTGTCCCATCCCACAGCAGACTTATCCTGACGGTCAGCCTGTACTCCAAATTTACCACCAAACCCAGTAGCATAATCCTTTTGGGAAGCATGTTTTTCCACCTTTCCAACATACTCATGACTTTCAGCACTTTTGTCCATCCTAAAATTACCAGGAAGGTTAAAACAAAATTTCCTTTAATGTCTCAACTTTGACTTTTTTTCAATTTTATCTATACGAAAGTAACCAAAGATAACAATGAATTTTGTAACGTTTCCTTCTTTTTGCCTTAATTATTGGTAAGTACAATATGTGATAATGAAATTATAATAACAATAAAAATTATAATTATCACAACACTGCTAAGCAACAAACCACAAAAATAAGTCCCATAATTTTACCCAGCTATAACATACAGCATTGGGTATTATACAAAGTTTTTTGGAAAAACTATGTAACCAACTTGTTTTCCCACATTTACATGTACAGTAACATAAAATACATTGTAACATATAAGAAATATAATGTAAAATGACGTTATTATGATATAACAAAGTTTCATGTATACTTACCTGGCAGGTATATATATAGCTATATCCTCTGTCGCACTGGCAGAATTTTCAAAACTCGCGGCAACCGCTAGGTCACTGGTAGTTCAGGTGATCGCCACCCCGCCCCGTTCCGTGCTGCTGGCGCTCGGAACTATTCCCATTTTCATAAGATTTTCTCTGAACCCTGTCTCCTGAGGGGAGGAGGGTGGGAATTTGATTATATATACCTGCCAGGTAAGTACTATACATGAAACTTTGTTATATCATAATAACGTCATTTTCATGTATGACACTTACCTGGAAGGTATATATATAGCTGATTGACACATTTGGGGGTGGGTCAAAGACAGCAACATCGTCAGAGTTTAAAACTTCAAATAAATTTTAAAATATTCTTTGGTTCCTTACCTGCTAAGGTAGCTGACTTCATAGGTCCTGCCTCTTAGCCTTCTAAACCTTAGTAGCTCTCAACTAGGATGTGACCTGAATGTTGAAGAAGCTATCAAAAGGGTCTGACAACTGGACGAGATCAATTTGTTGACAGGAAACCCTAGCCCTCTCTTACCACGGGCATTCATGCTAGGAAATGTTAGACCACCTGAACCACACACACTCACATTATCCCTAACAAACTACACTTCATAGACTGAAGAGGGAATAAAACCTCTCAGACAACCATAAAAACGCTTTAAACTAATTAAAATATCCTAGCATGTTAGTAAGTTATGGGGTGGAAACTCCTTTGCCCAATACTGCACCTGAGGATACGTAAGGGCCCAACGTTTGACAGTTGTCAAAAGTTGTTTTGACGTTTCTAAGATAATGAGAGGCAAAAACTGAAATAGTCCTCCAAAACGTCGTCTCAATAATATCCTTGAGGGCCATATTTCTCTTGAATGCCAAGGACGTAGCTACTGCTCTCACTTCATGCGCCTTAACCTTAAGCAGGCCGAAGTTTTCTTCTTGGCATAGCATATGTGATTCCTTAATTAGCTCCCTTAGGAAGAAGGCGATAGCATTTTTAGTCATGGCCCTGCTGGGGTCCTTCACAGAGCACCAAAGTGATTCTGAAGTCCCTCTAATACTCCTAGTTCTCTCTAGATAATGGCGCAAAGCCCTTACTGGACAAAGAACTCTTTCTTGTTCTTGTCCCACAAGGTCGGACAGACCCATAATCTCAAAAGACCTTGGCCAAGGATGAGATGGATTTTCGTTCTTGGCCAAGAAGTCTTCCTGAAAAGAGCATACTACCTTGTCATGTTTCCAGCCAACATGTTTACTAATGGCTTGCAGCTCACTAACTCTTTTCGCTATGGCCAAGGCCACCAAAAAGATTGTCTTTTTCGAGACATCTCTCAAAGAAGCTTGCCCCATCGGTTCAAACTTATTAGTTTCTAGAAATTTCAGCACTATGTCTAGATTCCAAGAAGGAGTTCTGTAACGGTGTTCCTTCCTTGTTTCAAAGGACATTATGAGGTCTATCAGATCCAAATTGTTGGTAATATCTAAGCCTCTGTGTCTAAAAACTGAGGCTAACATACTTCTGTATCCTTTGACTGTTTGAGTAGATAAACCTGCTTCCTCCTTCAAATACAGAAGGAAGTCTGCAATTTGGGTCACAGAGGTACTGGAAGAAGAAACCTTCCGACTCTTGCACCACTTACGAAAGGTCTCCCACTTCGCCTGGTACACCTTGATTGTTGAGGTTCTTCTTGCTCTGGCCACAGCATTGGCTGCTTCTTTAGAAAACCCCCTCGCTCTGACAAGTCTTTCGATAGTCTGAACGCAGTCAGACCCAGAGCGACGGTGTTCTTGTGATACCTGTTGAAGTGAGGCTGTTTGAGTAGATCTACTCTTGCTGGAAGTGTTCTTGGTATGTCCACTGTCCATTCCAGTACCTCTGTGAACCAATCTTGGGCCGGCCAGTAGGGGGCTATGAGAGTCAGTTTTGTCCCTGGACTCTCCCTGAACTTCTTCATAACCTTTCCTAAAATCTTGAACAGGGGAAAGGCGTATGCATCTAGGCCCATCCAATCTAGAAGGAACGCATCTACTGCGACTGCTTTGACGGTTGGGACTGGTACTGGAGGCAGATATGTCGGTAACCTCTTCGTTGTTGCGGTCGCAAACAGGTCCACCACTGGACGACCCCATAAATTCCACAGGCTCTGGCATACTTCTAGATGTAGGTTCCACTCTGTAGACAGAAGTTGACCTTCCCTGCTCAACAGGTCCGCTCTCATATTCTTCTCCCCTTGAATGAACCTGGCGAGCAGGGTGACGTTCTCCTTCTCTGCCCACAGAAGGACTTCTTCCGCCAACTTGCACAGCGATACGGAATGAGTTCCTCCTTGCTTGCGAATGTACGCCAGAGCTGGTGGTTTGTCTGGGCGTTTTGACCTGCACAACCTTTGTTGCAGATGCAACGCCTTGAACGCTTTCAAAGCCAAGAAAATCACCATCAGTTCCTTCTTGTTTATATGCCAAGACGCTTCCTCCTTGCTCCAACGACCTGACACTTCTTGAGGGCCTAGAGTCGCTCCCCAGCCTGCGTCCGATGGGTCTGAAAATAATACAAGGTCTGGGTTCTTCTGCTGGAGCAACGCACCCTCTGCTAACTTCCCTGGAGTTAGCCACCATTGCAATTCCTCCTTGATCTTGTAAGGAATCCGAAACAGGAAGGAATCCGGTTGCGATTTCTTGGCCAGACTTCGGTCAGGAAGATTTGTAAGGGTCTCATGTGAAGCCTTCCTAGAGAAACGAACCGCTCCAGCGACGAGAGTCCCCAGTAAGCTCATCCACTCTCGCGCTGAGCATTGGTCTTTCTCTAGAAAGGCTTGCACTTTCTGAAGGCACTGAACTTGCCTGTCGGGGGATGGAAAAGCCCGAAAAGTCGCTGAGGAAATCAGAATCCCCAAATAGACTAGCTCCTGTTTGGGGATCAGATTCAACTTTTCTAAGTTCACCATCAGACCCAATTCGTTTGTCAATTCCAACGTTACTTCTAAGTCCTCCAGACATTGTTGTCTTGATTGGGATCTTATAAGCCAGTCATCTAGGTAGAGAGAGACTCTGATCCCTAGTAGATGCAGCCACTTCACCACGTTCGAAATCACTCTCGTGAACACCTGCGGAGCTGTGCAAAGTCCGAAGCAAAGGGTTTTGAACTGAAAGACCCTGTTCTGGATCACAAACCTTAAGTACTTCCTGGATCCCGCATGAATGGGGATGTGGAAGTACGCGCCTTGAAGGTCCAGGGTAACCATCCAGTCCCCTGGACGCACCGCTGCCAGTACTGATTCGTTCGTTTCCATGGTAAATTTTGTCTTTTCCACAAACAAGTTGAGATGACTTACATCCAGTACTGGCCTCCATCCACCCGATGATTTCGCTACTAGGAAAAGCCGGTTGTAGAATCCTGGGGATGAGTGGTCCAGAACAGGTTCTATTGCTCCTTTCCTGATCATGGAGAGGACTTGCTCCTGCAGAGCCTCTTCTTTCTCTGGATCGTTGTAATGAGCCCCAAGATCCCTCGGGGATGTAGAAAGAGGTGGCTTCTTCAGGAAGGGGATCTTGTAACCTTCCCTGGCTATCGTGACGACCCAAGGGTCCGCTCCCTTGTTGTGCCAAACTTCCCAAAACTCCTGGAGTCTGGCCCCAACTGATGACTGGAGGACTTGTGCTTCATTGTTTGTTAGCGGGCTTCGACCCTCTCTTGGAAGGAGCCCTTTTACCTCTAAAGGAGGGGCGAGAAAATGTTTTACCTCGAAAGGGCTGTTGAGCCTGTCTTGACTCCTTAGGTGTCTTCTTAACCCTTAAATGCTGAAGCGGTAAAATAAAAATTGTCTCCCGTGTGCCGGAGGTGTTTTGGAGTGAGCGCGGAAGCGGAAAAAATGACAATTTGTCGAAAATTGCATTTTTCCTAACTATACAAACCTGAGGTCCTTTAACAATAGGAAGGTAACTAGCGGCAGCTGGGACGGTCGTAAGCTTCGAACAAGGGGAGAACGGTAGTTAACTGCTTGTCCGATCGTGCGCGCGCGCGCGCGCCCGAGAGGTGAAGAATCACTTTTGCTTTAGGCCCATGCAAAAAGTTGCAGAGTGAGGTGGCATGAGGTGGACTATATGTAAAGGACCTCAGTTTGTATAGTTAGGAAAATGCAATTTTCGACAAATTGTCATTTGTTCCGATACGTATACAAACCCTCGGTCCTTTAACAATAGGAAGACTCACTTCTTGGGCTTGGTGGGAGGAATCTGAGTCTTTTTGGTGAACAGACTGGTGTTCGTCCCCAACCCCTGGAGTGCCTCCCTGGTCGTAAGAGCAAGGGAGGGATCCAAACCTCTGTCCGATGATCCGGTGTGCACCGCAGGATCAATGGTCAGACCTCTGGGCCAAGTACTAAGAGAGAGGCAAGCGTATCTCTTCGTACCAGCAAGCAAGAACTTGTTCCTGTTTGCAAGAGACAATCATAAAATGATGGGTTTGTCTCAATTTGGCATCCACTTCCTCCCCCTTGTTGGAGGGAAGTGGTGGATTTTTACTCCTATCCCTACTGAGAAAGGGATAGGATGGTGCTCTATTGAGTAGCTCACCTTGCATCTCGTCCTTACCCAGCAGGGTGACGACCGTGTCCCTCTACCCAAAGGTAGAGGGAAGAAAAAGATGGGAAGGAGGAGCCAGTCACATCTCATTCCTCATCCATTCTTAAGGTCACACCAGGACTCGATGCTGTTTCAGCCTGCGAGGGTCTGGGTTAACTACACAACGTGTTGAGCAACCACCACGGTTCCAAGGAAAAGATCCAAGGAACTGTGGGCAATATCCTGAAGGTAGAAGGAGGTGCATGCGGTCCGGTTGGACCAGGCGCCTGCCTTCATTACCTGCGCCACGGAGAAGTTCTTGCGGAACGCGAGAGAATGATGAAGAGGCGTCCACACTCATCCTGGGTGTCGAGTTTCTTCAGACAGCTCCGTCGCACCTTCACAGGACAAAGCAGCATAGGCCTTCGTATCGGAGGGCGGGGGGTGACGTCCATTAGGGAGGGTATTGTGAAGGACTCGAACCAATCGTCAGTTACCGAAGGTTCTGAGTCTTCGCTACGAAGATCGGTACGAAAATCGAGCGTCACAAATCCCCATCCCTTTGTGCTTGACTTCTCAAGAGAAGTCATGCAGTTACCTAAGACGAAAAGAAGGGAATATTGTATGACCTATCCCTCTTCTCGACTTTGGTTATGTACAGTACTCATACTGACAAGCTATTAAGACGAAGTAATGATTGCTCTGGAACAACCGAACTAAGTCCACAGCATAGTTCGTAACTGACTCGGGCGCTCTGACAGCTGCCGACTGACTGGTTCGGAATCAGTAGAGGCAAGTTGTCCAAGCATCCGGGTAAGTCACGTGACCTTCGCGCCCTTTAAAGAGTTATGCTGAGAGACCAACAAATAAAATATTTGTTAGTCACCGATGCCGGACGGCGCGGCGATGATTCTCTTAATGCATAAGCTCAAAAGGCGAAAGTCAATTGCCTTCAAAAGACCGAGGTCCCTGATGGCAAGAAAATCTCATAGAACGTTGAATCTCAGCTTAAGGAGAAACAACACTATGTGACGTTGAAGACGAAGGTAGGCAATGAATGCAACCTACGTCTTCCAGCTGAATCGAGAGAAGGAATCTCAAGATTCTAAACCTGTGCTTACAAATGACTGAAAAACGCTAACCGCCATTTCATTGCTGTCCTTTTGTTTTTTTTTGTTTTGTTGTGCAATGAAAGCGGGGTCGTTCTTCAGTAATGAAACACAGGGGAGAGCCGCTTGAAGAACTGCTTCTCATGGGCTGAACGTTTGGAAGTAGAGCTGGCAGGTGTGGGAGTGAGGCGATGTCTTTCAATACATCTGCTAATCCGGGTGAACAATGAACAATTGTACACCTCCGAATACAAGATATTTTGAGGACAAACTCAGATTCCGCAAAAATCATTCGCATTATCGGGATACGATGCAGCAAAAGAGACTATTACAGAATTCTGTTGTTTACCGTGCGGTAAACAGAAAGATGAGAGTCGAATAGATATCTCTGTTTAAAATTCTCGCAATACCCGAAGACGATGAATACTAGCGTTTCTCAGCAGTAGATGGTCATTCATGTATGCGAGAATCCCCGTTAATCAGAAGACTTAAGTCCGTGATTGTTGGGCAGAGATACGGTTGTTATTCAATCAAAGCAGGTGAGAAAGACATAAACAACCGTCTATCTCAAAGCGGGACATCGAAAAAGCCATTCGCAGAAACATCGATAAGTGGTACCAGCAGGAGCCTCGCCCCGTCGCCCTTGAAGACGTCACTCTCTTTTACAAGGGAGTATTTCACAAGAAATACAAAGAGGATGACGAGCCCTTCGTAACATCATCGAAAGGAATGTCTCCCCCACGGACCCTGCGAAAAAAGTAAAATTGATCATTTACTATAAAAGCAAGAAGACCAGTGGCCTGAGTTATGAAAAACAACCCAGCCCCTGTGATGCAGGACCCTCTCAGAAAACTAACGTTGTCTACCAATACAAATGCCCTGTCCGGGAATGCCCCGGCGCCTACATTGGTATGACAACGATGCGATTTTCCAAGAGGATATCCTGCCACGCTCAGGAAGGCGCCATCCATAATCATGCAAAAAAACGTCCACAATACCAGGATAACTCGGAAGGACATTATTCCTAATATTGGTATTATCGATAAGGCAGCAGACCACCGTCGCCTCCGCCTCTTAGAGGCCTACACATCGGGAAGGAGAGACCCAGCCTTAACACCACTCAAGAGACTTCACTCCTCCCGAACGGTGGCACGTAGGGCGCTGCCCGCCGGCACCATAGAGCCGATCGAACGGACCAATCAGGTGCCCCTGCCCAATACTATGCTCCCAGTCTCCAGCGTCCGCACGCGAAGAGCAGTGCGAGCTTCCACCTCTGCAAGACGGCTTGACTCAGGGACTTAATCCTCTGTTCAGCCAATGAAAACGCAGCGCCCATCAGACAGAGCACCTGGGACACAATAAATACCGCCGAACGACCCCATTCCAATCAGTTCACGCTCACCTTTCCTTGAAAATGAACCGATGATACGGTTGGAACGTTGGAATTCCATTACTAAGATTTGTTAATCACTTTTGTTATCATAACAATAAATTAGTATTTTTAGAAAACATTTCTTTAACCAAGATATGAACATCGGCCAGCTATTAGCAAATATCAGCCCTGAGTGAAGAGAATAATAAGAAGAATTGAAAAGACCATATATAAAATCAATTCCACTGATGCTGCCATCATCTTTAACAAAACATGTTTAAGAGAGGGTCTCCTACCTCCAAATAATAATAATAATAATAATAATAATAATAATAATAATATAATTAATAATAATAATAATAATAATAATAATAACTGTAATTACAAGATTCATATGTGATAGTATTTTAAAGAAATACAATACGTACTAATCTATCCATGTCACTTTTAATTAAGGTTAACTCTCTCTCTCTCTATCTTTTTTGCCACACAAGATAATAATGTGTCGTAGTGGTAACTCCTCCCTCTCTTTCGCTGGAAGCGTTATAAGTATTTTTTGGGAGAACAGAGAGAGATAAACACTCTCTCTCTCTCTCTCTCTCTCTCTCTCATCTCTCTCTCTCTCTCATCTCTCTCTCTCTCTCTCTCTTTTACCGAGATGAAAGAATTTTTATGGTACTAGTATGTAAAATGTTTTTTTGATAATTTCAGTTATTTAATAATAATAATAATAACAATAATAATAATAATAATAATAATAATAATAAAACTTTAATTACAAAATTCATAATGGTCATATTTTAAAGAGATGAAAATGACCTTTCCATTTCACTTGTAAGGATAATTCCTCTTTCTTACTGAGATGAGAGAATTTTTATGGTAGATGCACGTGTTTATTATATTTTTCAAATAATAATAATAATAATAATAATAATAATAATAATGAATAATAATAATAATAATAATAAAAAATAATAAAATAATAGAAAGTAGTAATAATACGATAACTAATTTCAAAAGAAAATTCTTCTTTTCATCTTTTTTCTGTCCAGTCCAGTGACACTCGGAGCTTAACAATGTCATACAATGGTCCAACGAATTTAATGGTTTTTATGAATCTCAACTCTCTCTCCTCTCTCTCTCTCTCTCTCTCTCTCTCTCTCTCTCTCTCTCTTGTATTTTAATGAAAATATACAGTAATTTGTGAATACACAGTGTTGCACATGAAAAAAGTAAATTAGTGATAATTTTAGAGATACGGCACTAAGAAAAATTGCAAATTAGTGAAATTTTCCCTGTGGACATGTTTTCAAGAACGTCGTTCCGGCTTACGACGATTTTCGGGTTACGACGTGTCTTAAGAACGGAACCCCCGTCGTAACCCGGGGACTGCCTGTATTGTCCTAGAAACTTCCAATTTCTTTCAAAATGAAGACAAATGATTGAATATTACTATACTGTAAGGGTATTAGCTTACAATTGCAGTTTTCGACCATATCTGACGAGTTAAAGTTGACCGAAAGTTGAATTTTTTTATATATATTTTTTTTATATGCAATTATTTCGGAAATTAGAAAAGCTACAACCTTCGAATATTTTTAGTTTTATTCTACATAAAATTGCGCACATTTTCATATATAAAACTCTATGAAATGCCTAATATGAAACGGAGCAAATATTCCGAGAATGGGACGTACGCATTTCGGAGATTTGTGGCAGAGAATCCGCACGCGGAGGGAAGGAAAGATTTTTTGTTAAATTCACCATAAATCTAAATATTGTGCTAGAGACTTCGAATTTGCCTCAAGATGAAGATAAATGACTGAATATTACTAGACTGTAAGAGGTTTAGTTTACAATTGCGTTTTTTTACCATTTCGGTAGAGACAAATTTGACCAAACGTGGTTTTTTTCTATTTATCGTGATTTACTATATGCAAATATTTCAAAAATGAGAAAAGCTACAACCTTCAATTATTTTTTGTTGTATATTCTACATGAAATTGCACACATTTTCATATATAAAACTTTATGTAACGGCTAATTTAAAATGGTGCAAACATTACCACAATCGCACGTATGATTTTTTTGGAAGTTACCGCGCGGACGTAAAGAAAATGTTAATTTTTATAAATTCACCATAAATCAAAATATTGTGCTAGAGACTTCCAATTTGTTGCAAAATGGAGGTAAATGATTGAATATTACTAGAATATAAGCGTTTTAGCTTACAATTGCGTTTTGCGACCATTTCGGTCGAGTCAAAATTGATAAAAGCTACAACCATGGGTTGTTTTTAGTTGTATTGTGCATGAAATTGCGCACATTTCCATATATAAAACTTTATGTAACGGCTAATTTTAAAATGGTGCAAACATTACCACAATCGCATGTATGATTTTTTTCGGAGAGTTACCCGCGCGGACGTAAGGAAAAAAGTTTTTTCATAAATTCACCATAAATCGAAATATTGTGCTAGAGACTTACAATTAGTTGCAAAATTAAGTTAAATGATTGAATATTACTAAAATATAAGAGTTTTAGCTTACAATTGCGTTTTTCGACCATTTCGGTAGAGTTAAAGTTGAACCGAAGGTTGCAAATTTTTGGCACTTTCTATTATAATGAAAATACTGATAAAAGCTACAATCATGAGTTTTTTTTTATTGTATTCTACATAAAAATGCGCACATTTTCATATATAATACTCCATGTAACGGCTAATTTAAAATGGTACAAAAATTATGTCAAAGTGACGAAATAATTTCCAAGATGTGTCACAGATACCTTTTAGTGCGGCAAGAAAGAAATTCGCGCTTGCGCGCCTGCGTAACGATTGTAAACAAAACAACACCTTGATCCGTGAACTCCCAGCATCCCCCAAGGCGCGTGATTCAAGAGTTTTCGGCTGGTAGGCCTAAAGGTATTTTTCCGCGAATTTTTAAAAAAACTTTTGTATGTCGACGTACAATACATCCAGTCGGCACCCGAGGGACAACAAATTTTGACGTAAAATACATCCAGTTGGCGTTTAAGGGTTAACCACTTTGGGGGGCAAATATTTTCTTACAGACGAAGTCAAAAGGTCCTGAGTCGCCTTCTGAGTCAAGGATAGCGAGATATCCTTAATTAATTCTGAAGGAAAAAGCTGATCTGAGAGTGGGGAGAAAACCAACTCCGATTTCTGAGCGTTAGAAACGCCCTTTGCTGCAAAAGAGCACAGGAGGGACCTCTTCTTCAATACTCCTGCCGTAAAGAGGGGACGCAATTCAATTCGTTCGCCCCATCTCTCAGGGCTTTGTCCATGCAGGACATAATACTGCTTGGAAGCTGAGAAGCAGACGATTCCTTGTCTTCTAATGTGCGAGCCAGAGCCCAGTCAAGGAAGTTAAACACTTCAAAAGTCCGGAAAATGCCCTTCAAAAGATGATCCAAGTCTGAAGACGTCCACCAAATCTTGGCCGCGTGCAGAGCATGCATGCGGGAGCTGTCTACAATATTGGAAAAGTCCCCCTGGGAGGAGGCAGGTACTCCCAGGCCGAGACTTTCCCCTGTCGCATACCAGACCCCAGACTTCGAGGCCAACTTGGCTGGAGGGAAGGAGAAAGAAGTCTTCCCTGCTTCCCTCTTTTCCTTCAACCAGGAGTTAATCCTTTGAAGGGCTTTCTTGGCAGTAATTGAAAGAGTCATCTTCAAAAACGATTATTTCTTGGGGGTTTTGTTCCTCGAGAACTGCGAAAGGGGGGACAACGGAGCTGAGGGTTGAAACTCCCCTCCGAAGATTGACAGGAGACAATCAGTCAACCTTTTATAATCAGAAGACGGTGCTTCGACATCTCTCTCCTCTTCAGAAGCCGAGTCCTCAACGTCTTCTTCCGCTGAAGAAACATCCTGCAAGCCGACGTCTTGTCGAAGATTATCCCCAGTGTACGGATCCAAAACTTGTTTAGAAAGCGAATGTGTAATCGCGTCCTGACGAAAGTCTTCTCGGAAGAGTCGGGAGGAAGACGGGTTAACGTCCTGCTGCCTGCGTCCTGCATCCATCGCTTGAGCTGCGTCCACCGTACGTCTATCCGGCTTGTTCTTGTGTCCTGCGTCCTGCATAACTGAGCGATCGTCCGTCTTAGCCGGTACCGTGCGTCCTGCCCGAGAAACCGAAGGACGAGGAGGGAGGCAAACTCTGATCATGCGTCCTCTTGGAGGACTTGACGGGGAGAAACGAGTCCTTACGTCTTGAGGAAGGCTGATCCATTGCTTCCCAAGACTTAACTAGGTCGGTTAATTTCACTTGCATCTCTCTGAGAAAGTCTCTAGTGTCTGTTTCCTGACGGATCGCATGCGAAGGCGGAGAGCGAAGTCGTGAAGCACTGGTACAACGAGGAGAAAGGACTTGAGGTCTGCGAGACGGAGAAGATACAGGAGAGTGCACCCAGGACGCAGAAGGAGAGTCTCTCTCAGGAGAACCGCCTGACATAGAACGTCTTGCATCCTCCCTTGAATGAAATGTTCTCCTCCTTTTAACAGGAATATCGTCCTCATCCGCACTAGATGAGAAATCTCGGGGCTACTCCATCTCTCTTGCGCGTTAGCCAAGTTCGTCCTGAAGGTGGGAGGCTGTCCTCTGTGCGTCCTCTTGATGGGCGGGGACGTGATTCCTCCGCATAGCGCCGATAACCTGCCTGAATGCCAGAGCTAATCGAGGAGGACGAAAAACACTTCCCAGTAACGCCTTTTCTACGGCGCACTACTGCAGCCTGGGACGCAACGGGACTGCCTGAAGGGACGACTGATCGTATGGGGACCCCTCTCGCCTCCCTTCGACTGTCGACATACCTTCTCCCTTGGGTCTGGGAGCTTGGCAGCGGTCTAGGTCTAGGAGCACGAGAGAGACGATCAGCCGCCCACTCCACTACACTGTCACACACATCAAAAACACCCACTTTGTCAGTAAGACGCTGAATCTGATCGCCCATCGATGTTAGGGCAGCAAACACTTTAACATAATGTGAGTCCTTCGCATCCTCAGAAACAGCAGCAGGCACAGGAGAAACCTGAGGGGAAGGTGCTACAACTTCTACTTGGGAAGGAGGAGGAGAAAAAGTCACTGAATCATTCAAGGCCTTACTAGAAGAGCCTGACCTCTCACTTCGAGACACAGATCTCCTCACTCTATCTTTCTCCAATCTCTCCACATATTTCGTGAGTCTTCCACTCTTTTTCATTCAAGCTCTCACACTCATTACACCTATTGTCCCAAGTACACACACCCTCTCTACACTTCTTACACACAGTGTGAGGGTCTACCGAAGCTTTCGGTAGTCTCACCTTACACCCTTCTTTCACACACACTCTAAAGATAATACCAGAATCAGACATTGTAAGAAAAATCCAAAAGCGATTGCCAATCTAACTTTCCAATACAATACCAAAAAATCCGTCCATATACAGCGAAAAGTCAGCAACGAGCTCGAAATTCTAGCAGGGAACCCTCAACGATGTTGACAGTTCGGCTGGCAGAGAAAATCTGATGAAAATGGGAATGGTTCCGAGCGCCAGCGCCACGGGAACGGGGTGGCGATCACCTGAACTACACGTGATCTAGCGGTTGCTGCGAGTTTTGAAAATTCTGCCAGTGTGACAGAGGATATAGCTATATATATACCTGCCAGGTAAGTGTCATACATGAAAATGAAACTTACTATAAAATGAACACAAAGCCTAATTACCAAACAGAACAGTAGAACGCAGCAATACAATATTGTGAACAATTTTTATAAAACAAATTACTACGTATAATAGTACAAGTACATACTGCAATGGCATAAGAAATGAGTAAGGTTGATAAATATCAAATGAATATATCAGAACCAGGACTCGGGATCAGGTAGTAGTTTATAGCACATACACCACAGATAGTATTTCCAAGCTTACCTAATGACAGGTTACATTCCTAATGACCATTCATCCTGTCTTTCTTAGCTCTCTTATTCAAGTACTGCCATCTAGAATACACTACACAATAGGTTCTCTAAAAGTTTCTTCTCCATTTAAGCAGATTTCAGGTATCACTTATTTTTAATTAATGCATTTAACAGTGTCTTTACTTACACTCCTTGGAAATACTGTCAGTTGCAAGTGTAGAATAAATCAGATAGGTTGTAATTTAAGAACAGGCTGTACTGTTATGGTACTAGAGACATGAAGCATGCCCATCAACACCTTACCTGTCCTTCTGAACTCCAAACTTGCCACCATATCCATAAGAAGCCTTGGGACCTTCTTCAAGTTCCCGTCGTTTGATATCAGCATCTGATTTAAGAGTGGCTTCTCGGAATTCTTTCATGCTGTAATTCAGAAGTACAAAGAAATTACAAATTCTTCAAAAATTGATAAATGAATCACACCCTTCTCATTAAACTTCTACTATAATTTTTTTCAACATTTATCACATGCTGTACACACAGCTTTACAGATATAAAATGCGAATACAGCTTAACAGGCAAATAGACATCTGAAAAAGGCAATGTTCAACACCCCTTGACACACCCCTTGACCAAAAGTAAAAAAAAATTTTTCTCTATTGTTTACCACAAACCACAGGATCAACTTTAGAGGCTGTCTTTTCCCAATCAAAACAGAATTCAAGGTTGAAAACAATACATATCTCAATTCCCTATTCATGAACTGTAAAAAAAAAAAAAAAATACTTGGGCAGTCATCATTTTTTGTTAACATTGCCATAAATCCTGTTGTTTTAATTCTGTTTTTCAATTTATTGTAAAAACCAAAATCTTTACAACTCAAAAATAAACAGAAATTGACTTCACAGGAAAAAGAAATGTATTATCCTTCTAAAACAAATTAAACACTAAGTAATAATAACAAAAAGATTTTCACCTTGAAAACAAGTGTACTATCCTTCTAAAACAAATTACAGGGTAGTACTCAGGGTAAAGAAATTCAACTTAAGGGCCTGGTCAATGTAATAATCAGCTAATATCAACGAATACTTGACAATTAAAAAAAACACTTTTAACTGTCTACTTTGATAGTTCAAACACCAAAAACCCATCCTAAAAACACTTATAACTGCATATTTTAATAGTTTTATAATGAAAAATATAATTAGTCACAAGAAAATGAAAAAGTACAGTAACTAGTGAATATTTCTCTATGAAAAATTCTGTGAATAGATGAATTTTTTGTGAATAATGTGGATATATGTTCCAGAGAAAAATCTGCAAATCCAGAACTGAGAATAGGTGGGGGTTGATTGTACAGGCAAAAACATTCTAGAAATTGAAACACCATCAGGTGAAAATATCTTGTGAATAAATTTAATTTGCAATAATAATACGCTAATAAAAACAGTACAAACACTCAATAGCTTGCTATGGAACAATTTACTTTCCACTAATTATCAAAAGCATAGGAAGACGTGAGTATTTGATGGTAATAGAAAGAAAGAAAATAATTATATAATCATGCTTGAAACCTAAAACAGAGATTGGCTTGTATCCATCGGTTCATTCCTACACTGTACTCACATTGATTTTTTTTTAATTGTATGTTACTATGCAATGCTTCTTTCCCCTTAGGTCTGCTTTTTAGGCTTCTTTTACCCTTTTTATTTTGTTCCAGAGGCATAAGCCTTCTTATTCCAGAGGTATAAGCTCTTGTTATAATAACCTGAATATTCTGTACACATCAAATATGATATTGTTAAGATACAATAAAGTTTGTTCATACTTACCTGGCAGATATATATATAGCTGTATTCTCTGAAGTCTGACAGAATTTCTAAAAACTTACGACACATGTAGTGGGAGTAGGGTGGTTAGTACCCATCCCGATCCCGCCGCTGGGAGGCGGGGTATCAGGAACCATTCCCATTTTCTATCAGATTTCTATCTCCACTGTCTCCTGAGGGGAGGTGGGTGGGTACTTAAAATATATATATCTGCCAGGTAAGTATGAACAAACTTTATTGTATCTTAACAATATCATTTTGTTCATGAAACTTACCTGTCAGATATATATATAGCTGAATCCCACCTTTGGCGGTGGGAGAGACAGAAAAGGATTTAGGAAACATATATATGTAGATGATTGACATCTTGGTTCCTTACCTGTTAGCATAGCTGACTTCGTGATTACTGTCACAAGCCTGCATTCTGACCTTCACTAGAGTTACCAACAAGGTAGAGACCTGTGTAGTTGGTGCGCTCTAGATGATCTGCCAACGGGGACGAGACCACAATGTGACTAGACCATGACCATACTCAAGAGGACAACGAGACAAAACCACCCCCTAAGTTAGCCTAACCAAATACTCCCATATACCAAAGGCTAAAAGAAGGGAAGACCGCATTCGGCGGCCGACCCTACAACCATAAACATTACAAACATTAAAAACTCACCTACCCTTTTCTATGGGAAAGGATGAGTGCTACCTCCTGCCCCCAAGATAGTGTCTGCGGCGACGTATGGTCCAAGAGAGTAACAGTTCTCATATGTCGTTCTGACCTCCCGTAAATAGTGCGAGGCGAACACCGAGTTACTTCTCAAAACAAGTGCACTTAAAATATCTTTGAGAGCCATATTTCTGAAAGGCTACTAGAAGTCGAAATAGCCCTTACTTCATGAGCGTTAACTTTTAAAAGCTTAAAGTCACTATCTTGACAATAAGCGTGTGCCTCCTTAATGGTGTTCCTCAAAAAGAATGCCAGTGCATTCTTGGACATGGGCATATTAGGCCTCTTGACCGAACACCATAAGTTCTCCGCAGAACCTCTACACTCCTTTGTCCTACGAAGATATTCTTTAAGAGCCCTAACAGGACACAGGACTCTTTCTGGCTCTTGACCAATGATTTCTGCCATACCTTTGATTTCGAACGTCTTAGGCCAAGGGTTGGAAGGGTTCTCATTCTTAGCCAGGAATGACAAACTCAAAGAGCAGATTGCATTATGCCCTTTGAAGCCGACGTGTTTACTAATCGCCTGTATCTCGCTAACCCTCTTTGCCGTCGCCAGAGCAGTTAGGAATACAGTCTTCTTCGTCAAATCTCGCAAAGAGGCAGAGTAATAGGTTCGAAGCGGCTTGACTTAACAACTTGAGAACCGACGTCCAGATTCCACGAAGGCAACGTAGCTATCAGTACCTTGGTGGTCTCAAAAGATTTTAGTAGATCATGTAGGTCTTTATTATTAGCAAGGTCAAGACCTCTATGTCGAAAAACTACAGATAAGACACTTCTGTAGCCTTTAATGGTTGACACTGCGAGCTTCAAATCTCGTCTGAGATAAAGAAGGAAGTCGGCGATCTGGCTCACAGAGGTCGTGGTAGAGGAAACTCCTTTCTTCCTACACCAGCTCCTAAAAGCTGCCCACTTCGACTGGTAAACCGCGATTGACGAAGGTCTTCTCGCGGTGGCGATAGCTTTAGCCACAGGTTTCGAAAAACCCTCTCGCTCTGGCCAACTTCTGGATAGTCTGAACGCAGTCAGACTCAGAGCGGAGAGGTTTTTTGTGGTACCTCTCGAAGTGGGGCTGTTTGAGTAGATCTCTCCTTAACGGAAGAGATCTCGGAAAATCCACCAGGTAGGACCATCACCTCTGTGAACCAGATCGCTGCAGCCCAAAAGGGGGCGATTAACGTCAACCTCGTCCCCTCCGAAGCTGTGAACTTTCTCATCACTTCCCCCAGAATCTTGAAGGGGGGAAATGCGTAGAAGGTCTAGGCCCGTCCAATCCCATATCAGGGCGTCCACTGCTACTGCCCCCGGATCGAGAACTGGGGAGCAGTAGAGAGGAAGTCTCCGCCGGTCCTTGCGTTGCAAAAACGTCCACCAAGGGGCGTCCCCCCAAAGACTCCACAGCTCCTGGCATACGTCCTGATTGAGGGCTCCACTCTGTCGGCAGCACTGACCTTGTCGACTGAGGAGATCCGCACGGACGTTCTCGACTCCGGCAATGAACCTTGTCAAGATCGTGATCTCTCTCGCCTTCGCCCAAATCAGAATTTCCTTCGCTAGAGCGAACAGGGAGCGAGAGTGAGTTCCTCCTTGTTTCTTCAAGTATGCCAGGGCTGTGGTATTGTCCGAGTTGACTTGAACTACTCGACGGGAGACTTTGTCCTGAAAGAACTGGAGCGCTAATTGAACCGCTGCCAGCTCCTTGAAGTTGATATGCCAGGCTACCTGTTCCCCTCTCCACCGTGCCTGACACTCCTCCCCCCCTAGTGTTTGCTCCCCACCCCGTGGATGACGCGTCGGAGAACAACACTAGGTCGGGGTTCCGAAGCTTGAGGGATATGCCCTCTGCGAGCTTTAACGGATCGAGCCACCATCTTAGATGGCTCTTCACCTCTTCTGAGATGGTTAAGATCATATTGAAGTTGTCCTTCTCTGTCCAATTGTCCGACAGGAAGAACTGAAGAGGTCGGAGATGTAGCCTCCCCAGGGAAACAAACTTCTCCAGCGAGGAAATGGTCCCCAGCAGACTCATCCATTCCCTCACCGAGCATGAATCCTTCCCTAGAAAGGCTGACACTTTCTCTATGCCTTGTTGCTGACGTTCCTGGGACGGAAAAGCCCGAAAAGCCACTGAATCCATCTGAATCCCCAGATACACGATGGACTGTGTTGGGGTCAGATGTGACTTTTCGAAGTTCACCAGAAGTCCCAGGGACGCAGCTAAAGACAGAGTCGTTTTCAGGTCCTCCAGGCACCGGGTCTGCGAAGCTCGTATGAGCCAGTCGTCCAGGTAGAGCGAGATCCTGATGTTGGAAAGATGGAGCCACCTCGCCACATTCTTCATTAAGATGGTGAACACAAATGGGGCCGTACTCAGACCGAAACAAAGAGCCCTGAACTGAAACACCTTTCCTTTCAGGACGAACCGAAGGTACTTCATAGACTGGGGTGTATCGGGACGTGAAAGTATGCGTCCTGAAGATCGAGTGATACCATCCAATCCCCCGGTCTTAAGGCCCCCAGAACTGACTGAGGTGTCTCCATCTTGAACTTTTGCTTTTCTATAAAGAGGTTCAGACGACTTACGTCCAAGACTGGCCGCCACCCTCCCGAGTGTTTCGGAACAAGAAACAATCTGTTGTAAAATCCTGGCGTAGCCAGGTCTAAGACCTGTTCCACTGCTCGTTTCTCGAGCAGATCGAAAAGAATCCTTTGCTTTTCTTGAGGATACGACGGGGACAAGTCCCTGGGAGTGGAAGTCAGAGGGGGAGGCTTTACGAACGGAATCTTGTACCCCTTCTCTATGATGTTGAGAGACCAGGTGTCTGCCTCTCTTTCTCTCCAGGCTCCTCCAAACAACTGAAGCCTGGCTCCTACCGGTGACTGAAGGCACGCATTCTCACTTCTTGCCCCTGGACTTAGCCGGGGCTCTACCTCTAGGAAGACCTCTTCCTCGGGGTAAAGATCTAGCTGAAGATCCTCCACGAAAGGGCTTCTGCTTCTTAAAGACTGAACTCCTGAAGACGTGGAAGGGACAGCAGGACGTCTCGACGACTGTGTCAAAAGGTCTTGAGTGGCTTTCTCCTGTAGACTTACTGCCAGATCCTCACCAAGCCTGGGGGAAGAGATGACTCGAGAACGGCGCATACAAAAGTTTCTGTCTTCCGTGCGGGAGAGACAGACTTAGCCGCAAAATTGCAATACAGCGATCTCTTCTTCAACACGCCTGCTGAAAAATGAGATGCTAATTCCTCTGAGCCATCCCTGACGGCCTTGTCCATGCATGACAATACACTGGACAGCTCCCCCAAGCTGATCAAATCTGGCTTACGAGACTGGTTGTCTAGCACTCCGAGACACCAGTCTAAGAAGTTAAAGACTTCTAAGGACCTAAACAGACCCTTCAACAGATGATCCATTTCTGACGTAGTCCACGACACCTTCGCTGAGGCTAACAGAGTCTTCTTGAGCATCTACAACGCTGGCGAAATCTCCCTGTGCTGACGTCGGAACCTTCAAACCTAACTCCTCACCGGTTTCATACCACATCCCTGCCTTACCGCTAAGCCTAGACGGAGGCAGGGCGAAAGTGGTGCTTCCTTTAGCTTTCCTAGTCTCCATCCAAGTGTTTGAACTTTTCCGGAAAGCCCTCTTGGTAGACAAAGACGTCTTCATCTTTACAAACCCTGGTGTCTTCTTAGCTTTCGACGACGAAAACTGCGATGGAGGAGAAGGAGGAGCAGAAGGAAGGAAGGTATCTCCAAAAGAATCACGGAGCAGCCGAGCCAAAACTTGATAGTCTGAAGAAGACGACGTCGAGGGTTGTTCTTCATCAACCTCCTCCGAAGAACAGCTCAATTCCCCTTCTTCCTTACCCGAGTTAAACTCCGAAGAAAGAGGCAGAAGACCTTTCACTCCAAGTCTCCTATCAGACCGATGACGAGAAGAAGAGGGTAACGTACCCTTAACAGAATCGTTAGCCGACACAGGATCAGCAATCACAACTTGAGTAGAACGCGAAGTAGAAGGAAGACGTGTAGCGTCATCTAAAGACTCGGGAACAACGTCCGATCGAGAGCGAACTTCCGTAATCGCGTCCAAGAAGCTCTTACGACGATGTCTATTAGCGTCCATCGGAGCGTCTAACCTAGCGTCCCTCCGAGCGTCCAATGAAGCGTCCAAATCAGCGTCCAACTGAGCATCCAACGAAGCGTCCAAAGAAGCGATGAGCGAGCGTCTCTCCTAGGCGTCCCTCGAAGCGTCTCTACGATCGCCTCCCCGCGAAGAGACAGGAATTGACACTTGACGAGCGTCCCCGATGAGCGTCAACACAAGCATGACGAAGCGGAGCAGTGCGTACCAAATTCCGTCCGTCAGAAACCAAAGCATCTTCATCAGAAACGTCGATGTCGGAACGCCGAGCGTCCTCACGTCGAGAAGAGAGGGCAGAATGAAGAAACCTCTCTCTCTCCTGACGTTTACTTCCACCTCTAGACAAACGCTGGGGAGAACGAAGTCTAGAAGACGAAATACCAGGAAACGGGGACAAAAGACGAGCCGGCGGAGAAGACTGTCTTGATCTCTTGATCGGAAGTCTATCGTCCTTCTTACGACCAGAAACCGTTTCCTTCTGCTTAAGTAAAGCATCCAGTTGTCGCTGCATAGCAAGGATTATCTCCGTCTGCGAAGGTTCTTTACGAGGAGAAGAGCCATGCCTGCGAGAAGGTGAGGGGCGAGGGGACGCCTTCTTCCTTCTCCCAGGAACAGCCTTGGCTCTAGAGCGACTGGGGCGCTCAAAGGCGTCATCATCGGAAGACGACCTAGCCTTCTTCTGGGGCGGAAAGGACACGCTTTCCGGAGAAGAATGCCAATCAGATAAACATGACGTGAAGCGTCCTGATCTTGAAACGTCCTCTTCAAAGGTTCGCGAATCCGAACGAGATTCCCACCCCTTGCGCGGGGAGGACGCGTCGGAAGACGAGAAAATGTTATTGTTATGATACAATAAAGTTTGTTCATACTTACCTGGCAGATATATATATAGCTGTATTCTCCGACGTCCGACAGAATTTCAAAACTCCCGGCACACGCAGTGGGCAGCCAGGTGGTTAGTACCCATTCCCGCCGCTGGGAGGCGGATATCAGGAATCATTCCCATTTTCTATTCAGAATTTTTCATACCACTGTCCCCTGAGGGGAGGTGGGTGGGTACTTTAATTATATATATCTGCCAGGTAAGTATGAACAAACTTTATTGTATCATAACAATAACATTTTGTTCATGAAACTTACCTGTCAGATATATATATAGCTGAATCCCACCATTGGAGGTGGGAAGGGACAGAATAGAAGGATTTAGGAAACACCTCAAGTGCAGATGATTGACATCTTGATTCCTTACCTGTTAGCATAGCTGACTTCTTGATTACTGTCACCGAAAGTCTGCTTTTGCTTTACTAGAGTTGCCAACAAGGTAGTGACCTGTGTAGTTGGTGCGCTCTGATGATCTGTCAACGGGGGCGTGACCACAATGTGACTAGACATATTGACCATACTGTGAGGGCAACGAAGCTAAAAAACCACCACCTGACCTAACCTATCGAAGTTAGTCCATAACTTCTAGGCTAAAGAAAGGGAAGGCGCCTCAAGCAACCAACCCTTCAACCATAAACCAACACCAAAATTAAAAAGCACACCTACCCCTTTTCTATAGGGTAGTATTTGTGCTGCTCCCTGCCCCCAAACACCATTTCTTGCGGATATGTATGGTCCAAGCGACTCGCAGTTCTCATATGCCGTCTTCACATCCCGCAGGTAATGTGAAGCAAACACAGAGTTGCTTCGCCAAAAGTAGCGCTAATGATATCATTAAGTGCCATATTCTTTCGAAATGCCATTGAAGTCGCAACCCGCTCTCACTTCATGGGCTTTTATTTTCAAAAGCTTCATATCTCCATCCGAGCAGGACGCATGGGCCTCCGTGATGGTGCTTCGCAAAAGCAATGCCAGTGCATTCTTCTTCGACATAGGAAAGTCGGTCTCTTAACAGAACACCATAAGTTCTCAGAAGGACCCCGACAATCTTTGGTCTTTTGCTGTAAAATTTGAGAGCCCTGACAGGGCACAGGACTCTCTCTGGCTCTTGTCCGATGAACTCTGTTAACCCCTTGATTTCAAAGGTTTTTGGCCAGGGGTTAGATGGGTTCTCATTCTTCGCTAATAAGAAATTAGATCCAAGGAGCACACTGCACTGTGTCCTCTGAAACCCACATCTTTACTAATTGCCTGAATTTCACTAACTCTCTTTGCCGTGGCAAGAGCAGTTAGAAAAATCGCCTTTCTAGTAGTGTGCTCTCAATGAGGCAGCATGCATAGGTTCAAAGGGAGCCGACATCAAGAATCTTAGAACTACATCAAGGTTCCATGATGGAACCTTTGGTTGTAGTACCTTGGTTGTCTCAAACGATCTCAAAAGATCGTGAAGATCTTTATCATTTGTCAGATCTAATCCTCTGTGGCGGAAGACAGCTGACAGACATGCTCTTATATCCTTTTATTGTGGGCACTGCTAATTTGTCCACATTTCTCAAATGCAGGAGAAACTCAGCGATTTGGTTCACAGAGGTCGTGGAGGAGGAAATACCTTTCTTCCTACACCATCTCCTGAAGACAGTCCACTTCGACTGATAAACTGCTCGAGAGGAAGCTCTTCTCGCATTGGCAATAGCCTCTGCCACTGATCTTGAAAAACCTCTCGCTCTGGCCAACTTCTTGATAGTCCTGAACGCAGTCAGACTCAGAGCGGAGAGGTTTCCGTGGTACCTCTCGAAGTGGGGGCTGTTTGAGAAGATCGACTCTCTCTGGCAGGGTTCTCGGGAAGTCTACCAGAAGAGACATGACCTCCGTGAACCAATCGCTTGAGGGCCAAAAGGGGGGCTGATCTACAGTTCATTTACTCTCCTTCATTCCTCCCGCTCCTGGCGACGCTGCAAACTTCCTTGTTACCTCTCCTAAGAGTTTGAACGGGGGAAAGGCGTACACATCCATCCCCGTCCAGTCCCCATAGATGGCATCTACCGCTATTGCTTCCGGGTCGAGAACTGGAGAGCAATAAATCGGAAGCCTCTTCGTTTTCGAGGATTGCGAAGAGGTCGACTAGACGGCCGTCCCACACAACTTCCATAGCTCTTGACAAACTTCTAGATGTAGTCCTTCTGTGGGAAGCATCTGATGTCGACGGCTTAAAAGATCCGCTCGAACATTTTGAATTCCTGTAACAAATGGAATCAACCTTGTCAGGATCACTATGTTTCGAGCTTTCGCCCATAGAAGGATGTCTCTCGCTATCACGAACAGTGACCGAGAGTGTGTCCCCCCCCTGCTTTTTTATGTAAGCGAGAGCCGTAGTGTTGTCCGAGTTGATCTGGACAACTCGGCTCACCAATCGTTCTTCGAAAAACTGAAGAGCCAACCGAATAGCCTCCAATTCTTTTAAGTTTATGTGCCAGGACCTCTGTTCCCCTCTCCAGAGGCCTGACACTTCCTCCTTTCCTAGTGTTGCTCCCCAGCCCACCATGGAGGCGTCTGAGAACAACACTAGGTCGGGGCTCAAAAGCTTGAGGGACATCCCTTCTGAGAGTTTTGGTCGGATCTTGCCACCACTTCAGATGATCCTTGACCGTTTTTGAGATAATCAAAGTCGAGTCTAGATTCTTGTCTTTCCAGTTTTCTGCCATAAAAAACTGGAGTGGCCTGAGGTGCAACCTCCCCAGGGAAACAAACTTCTCCAGCGAAGAAATGGTTCCCAGCAGACTCATCCATTCCTTTGCCGAGCATGTTTTCTTCTTTCCCTAAGAAGGCTAACACTTTCTCTAAGCATCTCTGCTGACGTTCCTTTGATGGAAAAGCTTGAAAAGCCGCTGAATCCATCTGAATCCCAGATACACGATGGACTGCGTGGGGATCAGATGGGACTTTTCGTAATTTACTATAAGGCCCAGGGCCTTCGTCAGCTGTAATGTCGTCTGAAGGTCCTCCAGGCACCTTGACTTCGAAGGTGACTTAATTAGCCCAGTCTTCCAGGTCCGTCCGGTAGAGCGAGACTCTTAAATTTTCGATAGGTGAAGCCATTTCGCCACATTCCCATGAGGGAAAGTAAAACATCGCGCGCCGTACTCAGCCGAAGCACAGAGCCCTGAACTGGAAGACCTGTCCTTTTAAGACAACCTCAGGAACTTCCTTGATTGGGGATGGATCGGGACGTGGAAATAAGCGTCTTGAAGGTCCAATGACACATCCAATCCCCTGGTCCCTCAAGGCTCCTAGCACAGACTGAGAAGTTCCATCCTGAATTTTTCTTTCTTTACAAAAATGTTCAGTCTGCTGACGTCTAGGACAGGTCTCCATCCCCCAGACTGCTTCGGAACCAGGAATAACCTGTTGTAGAAGCCTGGGGAATCCAGCATCAGAACTTCCTCTACGGCCTTCTTTTCCAACATTTGGCTAGAAGGTCGAGTAAGATCTGTTGCTTCTCTGACTGGTATGCGGGCGACAGGTCTATCGGCTTCGTGCTTAAAGGAGGCGTGTAGAGAGGAAAGGGATCTTGTATCCTCTCTCGATCACATCTAGGTCCAGGTGTCCGCCCCTATCGTCCTCCATGCCTGAGCAAATAAGGTGAGTCTCGCACCTACAGGTGCCTGAGGGCAGAAATGTCAATTTTTTCCCTTCTTGGTAGAAGAGATCTTACCTCTGAAGGACCCCTTTCCTCTCGAGGAACCTCTAGAGGAAGTGCTCCACGAAAGGGCTTAAATTTCTTCTTGGGTGCTGGAGCTGTTGAAGTAGCAGCCTGAGGAGTAGGTCGTCTTGAAGATTGAGTCAAGAGGTCCCTTGTTGCTTTTTCTTGCAAATTTACCGACAGATCCTTAATCATGGACTGCGGAAATAAATGCGTAGAGAAGGGGCGAATAATAACTCCGCTTTCTGAGCGGGAGAAACTGCTTTCGCCGTAAAGCTACAATAGAGAGCTCTCTTTTTCTTTTTAAGCAGACCTGTAGCAAAATGAGATGCTAACTCATCAGAGCCATCCCTTACTGACTCTATCCATACAAGCTAGTACACTCGAAAGCTCTTCTAGCGAAATTGAGTCTTGACTCCTCGATTGTACATCAGCGCCCCGAGGCACCAATCTAAAAAGTTAAACACCTCTAGCGTCTTATATAACCCCTTGAGGTGATGATCCGTCTCCGTCATTGTCCAGGAAACCTTAGCCGATGACAAATAAGACCTCCTTGGAGCGTCCACCAAATTGGCGAAATCTCCTTGAGAAGAGGACGGTGCCTTCAATCCTGCTCTTCTCCTGTTTCGTACCAGATCACCCGGCTCTCCCTTTCAGTCTAGATGGAGGAAGTGCAAAAGAAGTCTTCCCTTTAACCTTCCTTGAATCCATCCAATCCTGGACTCTCTTAAACGCTCTCTTCGCGGAGAGCGAAGTGGCCATCTTAACGAAGCCAGGGGCCTCCTGGCCTTCGATGAAGCAAATTGTGAAGGTGGAGAGCAAGGAATTGGCGCTTGAAAATTATCTGGGAACAATTTCTTAAGTAAATCCGTCAACGTCTTATAGTCTGACGACGCTGACGCATTTGGTTCGTCATCATCAGAGTAGGGCAGCGATCACTAGACGAATCCTTCTCTCGGTCATCAGCGCCTTTCAAAGATCGCGATGACTTCGACACTTTCAACCTGAGAAACATCCTTACGTTTCGGACTCAACTGTTGATTGTCCTGGAAAGCGTCCCGATATGCAAGGCGCCGTGCGTTCTGAGAAGCGTCCTGATGTGAAGGACGCCGTGCGTCCTGAAGAGCGTCTTGCTAGCAGCGCATGATGTGAAGGACGGCCGTGCGTCCTGAACAGCGTCTTGCTGAGCGTCATGATGTGTAGGACGCCGTGCGTCCTGAACAGCGTCAGTTGGAGCGTCTTGGTGAGCGATCCGCGCGTCTTGAAAAGCGTCTTCTCGAGTCTGGTAAGCGCTTCGTTGTTTAAAACGCCGAGCGTGATCATTAACATGCAAAGCTTGACGTTCCGATCTTGATTCTTGAGCGTTCTCGGCCTTTTGACAAAGACGCTGGCCGCTTGTGCGACAACTCACGTCTCTGTCAAATTCGTCTCTCCTAGACGCCCGTTTCATGAGGAACGAATCACGTTCTCTAATGCGTCGGCTACTAGGAGTAGACTCAAAGGCCGAAAAAAAACGCGGAGTAGGAGCCGGGGACTGCCTAGTTCTCTTAAAACAGGCACCACCTATCCTTCTTCTATGACTAGTTTCTGCCTCCTTTCTCTCAAAAAAGGAGGCTAACTGTCTCTGCATTTCCCAAAGCATTTTCCTTGAAGGGGAAAGTTCTCGATCAGGAGAAGGACTCATCCTGTGCGAGGAAGATGGGCGAGGGGATGCCCTTTCCTTCAACTCAGGAACAAGCTTAGAGCAACTTGGACGCTCAAAAAGAGTATCCCCTGATGAAGCCTTGTTCCTTTCTGTGGCGGAAAAGCTTCAAAATCTTCAGGTGACGAATCTACATAACGATCAGAAGGACGTGAAGCGTCCTCTTCTCTGAAAACCTCTCTTAAGAGGGCGACAAGTGCGACGGCCGCTTGTGCGACAACTTGCGCCCCTGCTGCTCTCCCCTTGAGAGGTCTTCCGAGCGTCCCAACTCGGCGAGGAGAGGAAGTCTCGGAAGAAGAGAAGCACTCTTTAAGTATTCGTGCCCGTGCACGAACAACCGGCAGCCTGAGATTCGTCCTCAGTTTCTGCCGAAGGGACGTCAGACCGGTCATTAGATCCCGTAACCCTCCTTCGGCTTTCGGCTTGCCCTCTCCCTAAGGCCTGGAGTCCGGCAGGGCCTAGGCCTAGAGGCATTATGGGACCGATCTGACAACCCTTCCACTACACTAGATGCACTAACACTTTTATCACAATTCACATTTGACTGTAGAGCAATCACTTTAGATTCCAAGGCGCGATCGACTCCATGATCGTAACTAATACGCTTCCTTCTGCAGACACTTCCTGATTGTTCGGAGGCAATACAACAGGATCTGGTTGAATTACATCTACAGGAGGATTTAATGGAGATACAATTCTACCTTGACTTCTACTCACAGAAGCACTCCTAGAGGAAGACCTCCTGATTCTATCACGCTCAAGCTTTTTCACGTAAGAATCATATGCCTTCCATTCAATTTCAGTCAACTGCTCACACTCGATGCATCTATCATTCAACATACATACATGACCACGACATTTCGAGCACACTGAATGAGGGTCTACCGAAGCTTTCGGCAACCTCACCTTACATTCATGCACCTTACACACCCTGAAGCTAGCAGAGCTAGATCCAGACATCGTAATCAAAGAAAAGTCAAAGCCAAATTCAAATCAAATCCACTATCACGTATGCCAAGCCAACAGCGCAATCAAAACCAAAAGTCAATCAGAATACTCAAGTTAGCACAAGAAGTTTCAAAATCCTAGGCGGAGGTCTGTAAACAGTTGTTTACCGACCGGCGACAGAGAAAAATCTGAATAGAAAATGGGAATGATTCCTGATATCCGCCTCCCAGCGGCGGGAATGGGTACTAACCACCTGGCCGCCCACTGCGTGTGCCGGGAGTTTTGAAATTCTGTCGGACGTCGGAGAATACAGCTATATATATATCTGACAGGTAAGTTTCATGAACAAACAATCCTTTAGGACACGTGCTCGAGCACGCTCCTTAGCAGCCTGGGAAGCGTCAACAGGTACTGCTGAAGGGACGTCAGATCGGTGGGGGATCCCCGTAACCCTCCTTCGGCCTTCGACATGCCCTCTCCCTGAGTCCTGGGAGTCCGGCAGAGGTCCCAGCCTAGAGGCGCTATAGAGGCCGATCTGACGCCCCCTCCACTTCACTAGGGCACTATCACTACACTTAGCACGGTTCCCTGTTTTCAAGGGCCAGAACCTATTCCAGAGTCCAGAAGTTTTCAAAGAATCTAAAATAAGCGAAAGGGCATTACCCTCCGCAGACACCACTTGAGGGCCCGAAGGCAACACTACGGGGTTAGGAGTCACAAAATCTAAAGAAGGGTTAGAAGGGGTTACATTATTACCCTGTCTGCTACCCGATTTACTCCTGGAGGAAGACCTCCTGATCCTATCACGCTCTAATTTATTTACATAGGATTCATACGTCTTCCATTGTGCATCATTCAAACTTTCACACTCCGTGCAGCGAAAATCATACCTACACACTTGCCCCCTACAACCTTTACACACTGTGTGAGGATCAACCAAAGCTTTTGGTAACCTCACCTTGTATTCGTCTTTCATACACACTCTGGCACTAGCCGAACTAGAACTTGACATATTTAAGGAAAAAACCAAGCCAAATTCAAAAAACAATCCAAAGTCACGTATGCCAAGCTATCGATCCAATAACAAATAACCAAAAAGTCAAGAGGATACTCAAGCAAAGAAAGTTTTCCAAAATCCTGAGGCGGAGGTGCTGTAAACAGATGTTTACAACACCGGCGACAGAAGAAATCTGATAGAAAATGGGAATGGTTCCTGATACCCGCCTCCCAGCGGCGGGAATGGGTACTAACTACCCTACTCCCACTACGTGTGTCGTAAGTTTTTAGAAATTCTGTCGGACTTCAGAGAATACAGCTATATATATATCTGACAATTAAGTTTCATGAACAAACTAAGGATTGTATCTACGGGGTGAAACTATTATATCTATTTCAAGGACCACGAGTCATTGTTTACCTCAAATATCTTTCAAACTAATTGTTTGATTGAAATGATACTTTTGACACTCTGTACAAGATCCTTCCCATTAATTTTTGGTAATATAATGCATTGTCAAATGGTGTTGGTTAAGGCATTTACTCTTGACTGACATGGCATTTCCTAGCATTGCCAACTTACGCATTCGAATGTCCTTGATCCCCATCTTGTCCCTCCCTACTCCTTCCCCTCCTCCTCCCTCCCTCAACCACTCTCAAGGCCTTCCCATCTCTGTCCCCCTTTCCTGTCTTGTTATATTATATTGAGTAATATTGGATGTTATAAATATGATTGGTTTTTGTGGATTCCCTGTTCATTCAATTTTTGTTATTGTATTTTATTATGTATTATATATAAACATGAGTAGGCTAAAAGGCGTATGTCCTTCACCCTATTCACCTCAAGGCCAAGAGATACAAGGTCGGCTCACTTCCCCCAAAATCCCCCAAGTAGGTAGAGCTTTGTCTACCTCTTTATTGCATCAGCATGTGAACTGCCATAAAGAAATAAAAAAAAGAAAATGGGTATAATTTGGGAAAACTACTATTATCATCATAATATCATTGTGTGTGTTTTTCTCTTTTCATATCAAACTACAAGTTTGTTTCTACTAATCTAACGCCAGTAACAAGGATGTAATTCTTACACTGTACCGAGTTTAGTGAATGAGAAGAGTTTCAAGCACTTATCTAAGATTATATTACAGGCAGTCCCCAGTTATTGGCGGAATCAGTAAAATTGGTGATTTATGGCACCATAACAGGCTGAGTTCCGGTTATTGTTGCCATAAGGTGAGTTATGGCCCCATAACATACCTAACAGGCACCGGGAAACGGAATCCCCGCCAATAACCTGGGACTGCTTGTGCTTACCATTAATGTAAAGTGATGCACTATTTTCATATACATACCTATTTTTGAGATAGGTTCTAAAAATGATATTGTTATGTTACAATAAAGTTTCATACATACTTACCTGGCAGATATATACATAGCTAAGACTCCGTCGTCCCCGACAGAAATTCAAATTTCGCGCCACTCGCTACAGGTAGGTCAGGTGATCTACCGGCCTGCCCTGGGTGGCAGGACTAGGAACCATCCCCGTTTTCTATCATATTTTCTCTCTTCCACCTGTCTCCTGCGGGGAGGCTGGGTGGGCCTTTAATTGTATATATCTGCCAGGTAAGTATGTATGAAACTTTATTGTAACATAACAATATCATTTTCATACAATCAACTTACCTGTCAGATATATACATAGCTGATTGGCACCCTTCGGTGGAGGGTAAGAGACAGCTACTATATGGAATAGACAGGTAAACAACATATGTTGTAGGTATAAATAAAACCTTGGTTCCTACCTGATAGGTGGTAGACTTGGTGGGTGTTTGCCCAGTAGTCTGCATCACCTCAAGAAACTTAGCGAGATATGTGATCTATGGCCAAGAGTTCTTGTGGGTCTGCCGATGGGGGTCTTACCACTTACTCAGCAGAGCCTAAAAGGACTTTGTCAATGGGTGCTGATCCACTTATATGACAATACACCTTATGAAGGAGCACACAACCAATCCCGACCACCTGATCCTAACCATGTGTTAGAACTAAGGATTGTTACGAGTTATCCCCGAACTCGTCACAACAACCGTAACTCAAAAACCACTACGCACACATACATAATTTTTTCAAAAAAAAATTATACTCAACTAATTGGATATGACGAGAATTCTCTTATGAACAACATAGACGGCCGCCCGTGCGAGCCTGAATCCTCCATTGTTCGAAGAGATTCTCGACCATATCCAAACAGAAGAACAGTATATACATATTAAGGATTGTGTCGGCTCCCGTACCCAGATCGTATCTGCCGATACGATAGGACCTAGAGAAAAGCACTTCTCATACGTCACACGCACGTCTTTCAAGTAATGAGATGCAAACACCGAGTTGCATCTCCAATATGTCGTATCTAATATGTTTTTAAGCGACATATTCTTATAAAACGAGAGAGACGTCGCAACCGCTCGTACTTCATGAGCTTTTACCCTCAGAAGTTGTAATTGTTCGTCCGGACAGACCTTGTGAGCGTCCGTAATGACGTTTCTTACAAAGAACGCTAGAGCGTTCTTTGACATCAGTCTTGTGGGGTCTTTTAACCGCGCACCAAAGACCTTGTCTAGAGCCTCCCAACTGACGCTTCCTCTGAAGATAGAACTTCAGAGCTCTAACAGGGCATAGAGACCTCTCTGCTTCTCTGCCTACGAGACTAGACATTCCTTTGATTTCGAATGACCTAGGCCAGGGATTCGTGGGATTCTCGTTTTTCGCTAAAAACAGAGTCTTAAACGAGCAAATCGCCGAGTTACCCTTGAATCCTACTTTATCCTGCAGAGCTTGTAACTCACTATTCTTTTTGCCGTTGCTAACGATAAAAGAAATAGGCATTTTCTAGTTAGTCTCTAAATGAGGCCTGATGAGGAGGTTCAAATTTATCCGAAGACAGGTATTTGAGGACTACGTCCAAGTTCCAGTTCGGAGGTACTGGCTCCTTAGACTTTGACGTCTCAAATGATCTTATAGATCGTGGAGATCTTTGTTATTTGCCAGATCTAAACCTCTGTTCCTGAACACAGCCGAGAGCATACTCCTGTATCCCCTTTATTGTGGTACAGCTAGATGCGAGTTTTACTCTCAAGAATAGCAAGAAATCAGCAATTTCCGCGATAGAGGTAGAGGAGGAGGACAACTTCTTGCTCTACACCACCTTCTAAAGACCTCCCACTTCGACTGGTATACTTTCGAAGTGGAGGTTCTGCGAGCTCTCGCGATCGAGCTTGCACTTCGCGAGAAAAGCCGCTCGCGTCTGACAAGTCTTTCGATAGTCGAAAGGCAGTCAGAGCGAGAGCGGGGAGGTTTTTGATGGTACCTCTTGAAGTGTGGTTGTTTGAGAAGATCCGTCTCCTTCCTGGTAGGGATCTTGGAAAGTCTACGATCCACTCTACCACCTCCTGTGAACCATTCCTGGGCCGGCCAAAAGGGGGCTATTAAAGTCATCCTCGTCTCTTTTGACGCCACAAACTTTTTCAATACTAACCCCAGGATTTTGAATGGGGGAAAAAAAAGCGTACACGTCCACTCGAGACCAGTTTAGCAGGAAGGCGTCTACCATAATTGCTCTTGGGTCTTCCACGACCGAGCAAAACACTGGGAGCCTTTTTGAAATGTATGTTGCGAATAGATCCACGTGAGGAGTTCCCCACAGAGACAGAGATCGCGAATCACTCCTCGTTTCAGAGTCCATTCGTGTATGAAGGACCTGGTTCCTCCTGCTGAGCCTGTCCGCCCTCACATTCCTTACTCCCTGTACGAACCTTGTCAACAGGGAGATGTTCCTGTGGAGACGTCCAAAGTAATAAGTCCCTCGTGAAGTTCGTAAAGGAACGAGGATGAGTCCCTCCCTGTTTTCGAATGTAGGCAAGTGCAGGTGGTGTTGTCCACGTTTACTTGTACTACCTTGTCTCTCACCAGAGGTTCTAGACTCTTCAAAGCCAGGTGAACGGCGAAGAGCTCTTTGCAATTTATGTGCCAGGACACCTGTGCTGGTTCCCAGGTGCCTGACACTTCCTCCGAGCCTAATGTCGCTCCCCCAACAAACCCGGTCTCCGACGCGTCGGAGAACAACACTAGGTCTGGGTTCTTTGAACTTAGAGAGACCCCTTTGTTCTCTTCCAGAGGCCGCAACCACCACTGTAGGTGTGCCTTTACCTCCATTGGAATGGGGAAAAAAAACGTCCGACAGTTGTCCGTTTTTCCAGCTCCAAGACTTCTTGAGGAAGAATTGAAGTGGACGGATATGCAGTTCTTCCGAGAGGGAAGAATTGTTCCAGCGAGGAAAGCGTCCCCAGAAGGCTCAACCATTCCCTCGCTGACGTTTGCTGTTTCTCTAAGAAGAGAGATTATCCTCAAACCTTTTTCTGTTCTCTCTTGCGAAGGAAAAACTCGAAAACCCCGAGAATCCATCCGAATCCCCAGATAGACTAGGTCTTGTCTGGGGGTCAGCTGAAGACTTCTCGAAGGTTTCACAAGCAATCCCAACGCCTTGGTCAATTGTAGTGTTAACTTTAGGTCCTCCAAACACTGTCTCTCCGATCTGGCCCTGATGAGCCAGTCGTCTAGGTACATCGAGACATTCACTCCTTTGAGATGCAGAAATCTCGCCACATTCCTCATCAGGCTTGTGAAGACCTGAGGAGCTGTGGACAGGCCGAAACACAAGGCTCTGAACTGAAAGATCCTTCCCCCCGTCATGAAACGGAGGTACTTCTTCGATGAAGGGTGGATCGGGACGTGAAAGTAGGCGTTCTTGCGGAGATCTAGAGACACCATCCAATCCTCCTTGTCGTAATGACGCTAGGACTGAAGCAGAAGTCTCCATGGAGAACTTCTCCTTCTTGAAACAAATTTGTTCAGAGCGCTGACGTCTAGTACTGGTCTCCAGCCTCCCGAGGCTTTCGCCACTAGAAAAAGGCGATTGTAAAACCCCGGGGAGTTTTGATCCAGTACTAGTTCTACTGCACTCTTGTCCCACATTTGTTCCACCATTGATCGAAGAGTATCCCTCAGCACAGGATCCTTGTACTTGGCTGATAGTTCCCTCGGTATAGACGTTAGGGCGGAGTATTCAGGAAAGGGATACGATATCCCTTCCTTATGATCTTTAGTGAAGACGCGTCCGCGTCTATCAGTGTCCAGGCTTCCACGAATTCCAGGAGTCTGGCACCTACTGGTGTTTGGAGGAGAAATGTTTCATTTGCCCTTTTTTAAAGGGACGAAAGGCGGACCTACCTCTTCTCTCTGGAGCCTTCCTTCTTGCGGGAGGTCGGAGATCGGACCCCCTCAAAGAAAGGGCCTGCCTAGAAGCGCTAGGTTCTTTCTTGTCGGACACTGAAGCAGGTTTCTTCTTCCTAGCAGACTGCGTCAGAAGATCCGTCGCCTCTCAGTTAAAGAGTGAGCTCGTCCTTCACTAACTTAGAAGGAAACAAAAAGTCCGGAAAGAGGTGCATATAGCAGAGCTGCCCTCTGCGCATGCGAGACTGCCTTTGTTAAGAAGGAAGCCATACACTGTCCTTTTCTTCAAAAGACCTGCTCCAAATAATGCAGAGACTTCCAAAGATCCATCCTGTACTGCTTTGTCGATGCACGACAAAATGCATAGCAAGGCTTCAGGTTCGATTCCCTGCGATCGTGAGCTTTCTTGGACATTCACCCCAAGGGGACCAATCTAAAGAAGTTGAAATACTTCCAATACATGGAACAGTCCCTTGAGGAGATGATCCAGTTCCGAAATACTCCAAGTAATGCGGGCAGAATTAAGACTAGGACGCCTTGAAGCGTCAACTAACGTCGAAAAGTCTGCCTCTGTAGTAGAAGGGAGAGCGATACCCATATCCTCCCCGTCTTGTACCATATGCCTCTTTTCCCAGCTAAACCCTTGCTGGAGGCATGCAAAATACTGTCCTGGTTAAGTCTTTCTTCGACTTCATCCAGGCGTCTAAGGCGTGCAAAGCCCGCTTCATCGAGATGGTGGGCTTCACTTCAGAAAAAAGACGAAGTCTTCTTCGCCTTCAGCACTCGAAAAGAGCGAGCGCGGAGAAGGAGGAGCAGCCGGAGTCAACTCGTCTCCGTATTCCTCCAGAAGCATGGTAGTCAAAACCTTATTAGTTTGACAAGCCCTCTCTTCCAAGATCTTCATCCTCCGAGTTTCGTTCGAACTCGTGAAAATCCTGAGTTTCTGCTCTCCTTTCAGAACTTTCTTCTTCTGGGGGAGACAAACTCCTGATCGGAGAGGGGCTAAGGAATGAAAGTCTCTTTCCTTTTTCCCGTTCTGATCGACTTGGAAGGCGTCACAACCTGCGGCTTCTCTCGCGCTTTAGAAGACGTCATGTATGACGCTTCCCGCTCTCCGAGCGTCATGTATGACGTCTCTTGTTGACGTTTAGATGACGCTTCGCGTCTGGAAGACGCTTCGCTTTCTAAGGGCTTCCTACTCGGCGTCACAATCTTTGACGGAGCGTCACGTCTACGATCCTCTTGATTTGACGCTTCACTTCTAAAAGACGTCTTCCCGAGCAGGAGCGAGAGGACGAGACTTCTTAATAGGAAGCGTCACGTCCTTCCGACGGGGCGCTAAAACATCCCACAAGAGATGAAAGTTGTTCTTGCACCGCCCATAATGATCTTCCTTGACGCTTCTCCTACGTCTAGCGCCTGGCGCCCTTCGTCATCACTAGGGGAAGAAGCATGATAAGGTACTTCCTCATAAGCGTCAGGTGACGTTGACGCCACCTTCGCCTTCTTGATAGCAGACGGGGCGTCATCAGAGAAGCGCTCCGGGCTCGAGTCGATATCTTGCTTCATATGACGCTTCAGCGGTCTCGATAAGGTCGACTCCTTCCACCCTCGTAGGTGAGGGAGAGGGAGAGGAGAGAAACACTCGCGAAGGACGCTTTTCCTGTAGCGTCCTTGAGCTGGCTGCCATGAAGACAAAGCTGCCAGACTGAAGGGAGTCTGACCGTTGGGGATTCCCTCCGACCTCCTTAAGGCTTTCGACTTTCCTTCTCCTCTGGTGGGGCATGTGAGCTTGGAAGAGGTCTAGGCCTGGGAGCGCCGCAGGGACGATCAAACGCCCCCTCCACAACACTGATAGGGCTCACTTCACTAAAAATTTCACTATCACTAGCCTTACCTTCGAGTCCGCCATCTTGGACTTCATGTCTCGAATCGTCGCTTTCAGATTGGCGATTTCCGATGCCGAATCCGAAAAGACACTCTGAGAATGAGATTTATAGGGAGATTCTCAGAAGTAGGGTTAGAATTACCATTTAAAGGCTCAATAGGCCTTGAATTCACACCTTTCAGTCTTCTAACTCTATCCCTCTCTAACTTCTTCAAATAAGAAGTCAAAGTCTTCCATTCTTCTGCATTCAAACTCTCGCATTCCTTACAAGTGTTAATAGCAGAACACTGCACTCCCCTACATTTACGGCATACAGTGTGAGGATCAACCGAAGCTTTCGGTATCCTCACCCTGCAGCCTACATTCACACACATTCTCACACTCACATTAGAATCAGACATCCTGAGAAAAATCCAAAAGAGTTATTCCAAAAACAGTCCACAGTAGCGAATGCCAAAACACGATCCAAATACGTCACCAAAAGTCGAAAAAACGTTGATCAAATGTTGAAAAAAAGAATCCAAGTCAGGAGGTAATAACAACAATGTTGATACCACCGGCGACAGAGAAAATATGATAGAAAACGGGGATGGTTCCTAGTCCTGCCACCCAGGGCAGGGCCGGTAGATCACCTGACCTACCTGTAGCGAGTGGCGCGAAATTTGAATTTCTGTCGGGGACGACGGAAGTCTTAGCTATGTATATATCTGACAGTAAGTTGATTGTATGAAACAGGATTTTCACTTGTAGTATTCCTTAGGAACTTGGACAGTTGTATATGAGTGCTTCAAACCTTAGATGTACGTGCACATACTTTTGATTGTTTTCCTTTACATAACCTTCCCACTCATTTTGCAGTTCTTTGGTTTTTGGGAAAAAAATGGAAAATTACATCTTTTTCCTTCTTAATTTCCTAAAATGTACCTACATTTGCAGCCATCAA
>NC_061100.1:41613715-41729513 GCF_015104395.2 Macrobrachium nipponense
TTGATGGCTGCAAATGTAGGTACATTTAGGAAATTAAGAAGGAAAAAGATGTAATTTTCCATTTTTTCCCAAAAACCAAAGAACTGCAAAATGAGTGGGAAGGTTATGTAAAGGAAAACAATCAAAAGATGTGGCACGTACATCTAAGGTTTGAAGCACTCATATACAACTGTCCAAGTTCTAAGGAATACTACAAGTGAAAATCCTGTTTTAGAACCTATCTCAAAAATAGGTATGTATATGAAAATAGTGCATCACTTTACATTAATGGTAAGCACAAGCAGTCCCAGGTTATTGGCGGGGATTCCGTTTCCCGGTGCCTGTTAGGTATGTTATGGGGCCATAACTCACCTTATGGCAACAATAACCGGAACTCAGCCTGTTATGGTGCCATAAATCACCAATTTTACTGATTCCGCCAATAACTGGGGACTGCCTGTAATATAATTTTAGATAAGTGCTTGAAACTCTCCTCATTCACTAAACTCGGTACAGTGTAAGAATTACATCCTTGTAACTGGCGTTAGATTAGTAGAAACAAACTTGTAGTTTGATATGAAAAGAGAAAAACCACACATGATATTATGATGATAATAGTAGTTTTCCCAAATTATACCATTTTCTTTTTTTTATTTCTTATGGCAGTTCACATGCTGATGCAATAAAGAGGTAGACAAAGCTCTACCTACTTGGGGGATTTTGGGGGAAGTGAGCCGACCTTGTATCTCTTGGCCTTGAGGTGAATAGAGTGAAGGACATACGCCTTTTAGCCTACTCATGTTTATATATAATACATAATAAAATACAATAACAAAAATTGAATGAACACAGAATCCACAAAAACCAATCATATTTATAACATCCAATATTACTCAATATAATATAACAAGACAGGAAAGGGGGACAGAGATGGGAAGGCCTTGAGAGTGTTGGGAGGAGGGAGGAGGAGGAAGGAGTAGGGAGGGACAAGATGGGGATCAAGGACATTCGAATGCGTAAGTTGGCAATGCTAGGAAATGCCATGTCAGTCAAGAGTAAATGCCTTAACCAACACCATTTTTTTTACAATGCATTATATTACCAAAAATTAATGGGAAGGATCTTGTACAGTGTGTCAAAAGTATCATTTCAATCAAACAATTAGTTTGAAAGATATTTGAGGTAAACAATGACTCGTGGTCCTTGAAATAGATATAATAGTTTCACCCCGTAGATACAATCCTTAGATTTGATGTGTATAGAATATTCAGGTTATTATAACAAGAGCTTTCTTATACCTCTGGAATAAGAAGGCTTATGCCTCTGGAACAAAATAAAAAGGGTAAAAGAAGCCTAAAAAACAGACATAAGGGGAAAGAAGCATTGCATAGTAACATACAATTAAAAAAAAAACAAAAAAATCAATGTGAGTACAGTGTAGGAATGACCGATGGATACAAGCCAATCTCTGTTTTAGGTTTCAAGCATGATTATATAATTATTTTCTTTCTTTCTATTACCATCAAATACTCACGTCTTCCTATGCTTTTGATAATTATGAAAGTAAATTGTTCCATAGCCAAGCTATTGAGTGTTTGTACTGTTTTTATTATCGTATTATTATTGCAAATGAAAATTTATTCACAAGATATTTTCACCTGATGGTGTTTCAATTTCTAGAATGTTTTTGCCTGTACAATCCAACCCCCCACCTATTCTCAGTTCTGGATTTGCAGATTTTTTCTCTGGAACATATATCCACATTATTCACAAAAATTCATCTATTCACAGAATTTTTTCATAGAGAAATATTCACTAGTTACTGTACTTTTTCATTTTCTTTTGTGACTAATTACATTTTTTCATTATAAAACTATTAAAATATGCAGTTATAAGTGTTTACGATGGGTGTTTGGTGTTTTTGAAACTATCAAAGTATACAGTTAAAAGTGTTTTTTTTTTTAATTGTCAAGTATTCGTTGATATTAGCTGATTATTACATTGACCAGGCCCTTAAGTTGAATTTCTTTACCCTGAGTACTAGCCTGTAATTTGTTTTAGAAGGATAGTACACTTGCTTTCAAGGTGAAAATCTTTTTGTTATTATTACTTAGAGCAGATCCCAGTGTTTAATTTGTTTTTAGAAGGATAATACATTTCTTTTTTCTTTTCCTGTGAAGTCAATTTCTGTTTATTTTTGAGTTGTAAAGATTTTGGTTTTTTACGATAAATTGAAAACAGAATTAAAAAAAAAACACAGGATTTATGGCAATGTTAACCAAAAATGATGACTGCCCAAGTATTTTTTTTTTTCTTTACAGTTCATGAATAGGGAATTGAGATATGTATTGTTTTCAACCTTGAATTCTGTTTTGATTGGGAAAAGACAGCCTCTAAAGTTGATCCTGTGGTTTTTGTGGTAAACAATAGAGAAAATTTTTTTTTTTACTTTTGGTCAAGGGGTGTTGAACATTGCATTTTTCAGATGTCTATGTGCCTCCTGTTAAGCTGTATTCGCATTTTATATCTGTAAAGCTGTGTGTACAGCATGTGATAAATGTTGAAAAAAATTAAAATATAGTAGAAGGTTTAATCAGAAGGGTGATTCATGATTTTTTTATCAATTTTTTTTTTTTGAAGAAATTTTGTAATTTCTTTGTACTTCTGAATTACAGCATGAAAGAATTCCGAGAAGCCACTCTTAAATCAGATGCTGATATCAAACGACGGGAACTTGAAGAAGGTCCCAAGGCTTCTTATGGATATGGTGGCAAGTTTGGAGTTCAGAAGGACAGGTAAGGTGTTGATGGGCATGCTTCATGTCTCTAGTACCATAACAGTACAGCCTGTTCTTAAATTACAACCTATCTGATATATTCTACACTTGCAACTGACAGTATTTCCAAGGAGTGTAAGTAAAGACACTGTTAAATGCATTATTTAAAAATAAGTGATACCTGAAATCTGCTTAAATGGTGAAGAACTTTAGATAACCTATTATGTAGTGTATTCTAGATGGCAGTACTTGAATAGAGAGCTAAGAAAGACAGGATGAATGGTCATTAGGAATGTAACCTGTCATTAGGTAAGCTTGGAAATACTATCTGTGGTGTATGTGCTATAAACTACTACCTGATCCCGAGTCCTGGTTCTGATATATTCATTTGATATTTATCAACCTTACTCATTTCTTATGCCATTGCAGTATGTACTTGTACTATTATACGTAGTAATTTGTTTTATAAAAATTGTTCACAATATTGTATTGCTGCGTTCTACTGTTCTGTTTGGTAATTAGGCTTTGTGTTCATTTTATAGTAAGTTTCATTTTCATGTATGACACTTACCTGGCAGGTATATATATAGCTATATCCTCTGTCACACTGGCAGAATTTTCAAAACTCGCGGCAACCGCTAGATCACGGGTAGTTCAGGTGATCGCCACCCCGTTCCCGTGGCGCTGGCGCTCGGAACCATTCCCATTTTCATCAGATTTTCTCTGCCAGCCGAACTGTCAACATCGTTGAGGGTTCCCTGCTAGAATTTCGAGCTCGTTGCTGACTTTTCGCTGTATATGGACGGATTTTTTGGTATTGTATTGGAAAGTTAGATTGGCAATCGCTTTTGGATTTTTCTTACAATGTCTGATTCTGGTATTATCTTTAGAGTGTGTGTGAAGTGTAAGGGGTAAGGTGAGACTACCGAAAGCTTCGGTAGACCCTCACACTGTGTGTAAGAAGTGTAGAGAGTGTGTGTGTACTTGGGACAATAGGTGTAATGAGTGTGAGAGCTTGAATGAAAAAGAGTGGAAGACTCTCACGAAATATGTCGAGAGATTGGAGAAAGATAGGAATGAGGAGATCTGTGTCTCGAAGTGAGAGTCAGGCTCTTCTAGTAAGGCCTTGAATGATCCAGTGACTTTTTCTCCTCCTCCTCCTTCCCAAGTAGAAGTTGTAGCACCTTCCCCTCAGGTTTTCTCCTGTGCCTGCTGCTGTTTCTGGAGGATGCGAAGGACTCACATTATGTTAAAGTTTGCTGCCCTACATCGATGGGCGATCAGATTCAGCGTCTTACTGACAAAGTGGGTGTTTTTGATGTGTGTGACAGTGTAGTGGAGTGGGCGGCTGATTGTCTCTCTCGTGCTCCTAGACCTAGACCGCTGCCCAAGCTCCCAGACCCAAGGGAGAAGGTATGTCGACAGTCGAAGGGAGGCGAGAGGGGCGTCCCCATACGATCAAGTCGTCCCATTCAGGCAGTCCCGTTGCATCCGAGGCTGCAGTAGTGCGCCTTAGAAAAGGCGTTACTGGGAAGTGTTTTTCGTCCTCCGATAGCTCTGCATCAGGCAGGTATCGGCGCTATGCGGAGGAATCACGTCCCCTCAAGAGGACGCACAGACCAGCCTCACCTCAGGACGAACTTGGCTACGCGCAAGAGAGATGGAGTAGCCCCGAGATTTCTCATCTAGTGCGGATGAGGACGATATTCCTGTTAAAAGGAGGAGAACGTTTCATTCAAGGGAGGATGCAAGACGTTCTATGTCAGGCGGTTCTCCTGAGAGAGACTCTCCTTCTGTCCTGGGTGCACTCTCCTGTATCTTCTCCATCTCGCAGACCTCAAGTCCTTTCTCCTCGTTGTACCAGTGCTTCACGACTTCGCATGCGATCCGTCAGGAAACAGACACTAGAGACTTTCTCAGAGAGATGCAAGTGAAATTAACCGACCTAGTTAAGTCTTGGGAAGCAATGGATCAGCCTTCCTCAAGACGTAAGGACGCGTTTCTCCCCGTCAAGTCCTCCAAGAGGACGCATGATCAGAGTTTGCCTCCCTCCTCGTCCTTCGGTTTTCTCGGGCAGGACGCACGGTTACCGGCTAAAGATGGACAATCGCTCAGTTATGCAGGACGCAGGACACAAGAACAAGCCGGATAGACGTACGGTGGACGCAGCTCAAGCGATGGATGCAGGACGCAGGCGGCAGGACGTTAACCCGTCTTCCTCCCGACTCTTCCGAGAAGACTTTCGTCAGGACGCGATTACACATTCGCTTTCTAAACAAGTTTTGGATCCGTACGGCTGGGGATAATCTTCGAACAAAAGACATCGGCTTGCAGGATGTTTCTTCAGCGGAAGAAGACGTTGAGGACTCAGCTTCTGAAGAGGAGAGAGATGTCGAAGCACCGTCTTCTGATTATAAAAGGTTGACTGATTGTGTCCTGTCAATCTTCGGAGGGGAGTTTCAACCCTCAGCTCCGTTGTCCCCCCACCCCTTTCGCTGTTCTCGAGGAACAAAACCCCCAAGTAATCATCGTTCATCGTTTTTATACATTCAACTTACCTGTCAGATATATACATAGCTATTACTCCGTCGTCCAACAGAAATTCGAATTTCGCGGCACACGCGGCAGGTAGGTCAGGTGATCTACCACCCCGCCGCTGGGTGGCGGGAATAGGAACATACCCATTTTCTAATTCATTTTTTATTTTTTCTGTCGCTTGGAATGTAAACAACGTTTGCAGTTCCTCCTGATGGATTTTCGTGTTTCATCGCCATCGATCGTCTGGCTAACTTTTACAGGGAAGTAATGGGGGATCTTTGGTTCGGCATAACGCTTTTGTTAACTTTTAGAATTTTTTGATAAATTAACTTCGAAAATTTAGAAGATTAGTGACGTGTAACTACCGAAGTTTTCGGTAGACACTCATCCACTTTCACGAAAGTGAATTACTTATTCTTCATGAAAATTAATTACTTATATTTATTCATTAATACAAATAAGTGTTAGTGTTTGATTGAGGAAGTGTATATCTTTCTTTCCTAGTTGGGGAAGTCAGAAAGTAAACTATCCTTTAGAAGCTTTATTAGCTCTTGTGTTAACGAGCAATTATAGTAGTAACAGTACTAGTAGTTGTTGCATCCTCATCACCTTCTTACTCCGCAGAATCTACAATATCATATTGCAAATTGTAGACTTTGGATATATTTCAAATGCGAACTCTTCGACGTAAGAAGTTGAATATAGTGTTTCCCCCATTACAATGGAGGGTGCGTCTGATCGGCTCTGTCTCGCTCTCAAGGTCTAGACCTCTTCAAGCTCACAAGCCCAGAGGAGAAGGAATGTCGAAAACCGTAAGTAGGTTTCAGAGAATCCCCACCGGTCAGGCGTCCCCTCGGCAGTTCTGTAGAGCGTCCCAGACTGCCAGGGATAGCCATTGGAAAGGCATCCTAAAACATGTTTCTCCCTTTTTATGCCTACTTGTTCCTCGATGGATAGAAGAACTTCAAATGAATGAAATTGGCGAAGATCCTCTTATAATGCCTTCTGGTAGAATTATTCAAAATGAGAATGACATTAATCGATCCACCTTTCGGAATCAGGCGACGATTTAGCGCCTTCTAATATTAGAGATCATTCGATAACATTTGTGATAAAGTCATTGTTCGAACAGTTTTTTTTTCGCAACTAGACGAGAGCGCTATCCCATGGTGGGTATGAAATTGTTATTTCAACATAAAATTCCCCATCGGTGCATTTTTAAGATATAAATTCTATTATGATGAGAACGATTTAGATTGTTTGTCAATCGAATGAATTATATGGATCTCGTTGGAGTGATAAAGCATATATGTATGACCTTTTTTAATTGCTTTTCTAGCTCCTACCATGCTTAGGACAAATCGCCTTGAGGACTACGGTATGGCAAGGCATAGACACATACCGAAATTTATGCTATAATGGTCAAGTGAAATCCTTACAAAATTTCCTAAATTAATACGGTTTACCTTAATGTAACAGTATTATAGAGGATTCTATTACGCCTAGAGTATGAGTTATATGATGCTATCGTGTCCTTCGCGAAGTGATCGAGAAGCATATCTTTATTGGTGGATTGAGAGTATTATAGAACATTTTTTCTTCGTGTTAGAAGAGGTTTCCATGAATTACCAGTACCCTTCTAGGACTTTCCTAGGAAGGAATAGGTTTAAAAGAATTGTTTAGACGACACCTATTTAGTTTCTAGACTTGTCGAAAGTCTTGTTAGCTTAATTATGCTTATCTAAAAACTTCCTGAAGTTCGATAATAATTTATAAGATTCCTTTATTTAATGGAGTACTGGCAACTCTGGAAAGGGAAGGCGCCAGACTGCTTTCGCTTTCAAGACCAACGCAGTCGCAGTACCATCTTGTTCTCAGTCATGAGAGGTCGTTATAGCTCTCTCTCCTGCGGAATGGGATAACTAACCGTATCTCTTCCCTACAATCGTGGTCTTAGCCTCGGATTGAGGGAATACTGAAGCTATCATAAATAAGATAGTGTCTGCCTTTTGTTAGGAATCTTTCTATAAGAAGGAATATTTACAACCTTTCAATGCTGTTTACTGTAGGTAACATGATTAAAGGATTCTAATGCAGCAGAACATGATATTATTTAATGCACTCATACTTACGAAAGCATGGCTTATTAGAATACATACTTAGTGAGAAGAGAGATGTAATAGAGATTCACTTCAAGACTACGGTATGGTTAAGTCTTTCGAGAAAGGACACAACCGTAGTTAGAATCGGATATTGCGCAGAAGTTGTATGAGTCGATGGGAAACATTCGTTTAGTGGGAAATGGTTTCCCTGAATGGATTATACCACGTTATATAAAAGTTTTTCATAATAAGAACGGCAATTAACATATGAAAGGATGTTGGGTACCATAAAGACACAGATGTTCTGGCACATAACATAAAGATAATTAGTAGGAGGCGCCAGCCTGGCGCAGATGCGCCACCCGCCCCCTGGCGCAGGTTGCGCCAGCCTGGCGTAAGTTGTGCCCCCACCCGGCGCAAATTGTGCCAGCTTGGTGCAATAAGCCTAGAGCACCATCCAAAATATTTCTCATTTGAGCGAGTTATTAAATAAAAGCAATGCAAGAATTTGCGAGTCCGTGAGAACCTCGATCGACGATAATTAACTGTTAAAGTATGTCTAACATTTATTGCAAAAGAGTTGTGAGAACCTGCGAGAAGTCTTCTTCATAGATCTCTTAGCAAGAAGACGACGAACAGTCTTCCTATAGACTGCTTCCTTTTCCTCAAACCATGCCATAAGGAATCATAAGCGCCAGCCAGACGCCTGGCTCTAACTAGAAAATAATTAGTTAATAATATACCTTAGAGCAAATTATGCTTTCCTACATAGAGCTGGGAAGTTACTCAGTCCCTCGCACTGGAGTGGTCTTCTCGTTCAGGAAAAAAAAAGGGGGGGGGGTGGGGGGGATACGGAAGAATTAACCGAGGAAAGAATAATTCCCCTTCCAATATACTCGTATTAGAGGAAAATTGAGAAGAAACATCCAACTATGGAAGTACTGTAGAATGATAGGATTCTTACAGCACCTCTTCTTATTTTTGATATCGAGATTTCCTAACCAAGGTTGCGAGTAATAGGGGGCCATAAAGGGCTCAGGGCCAGGCTGGGTTTTAACCAGGCGATAGGCGCAACCAGGCGGCGAGCGCCAGCTGGGGCGCGAGGCGTCAGCCAGGCGCGATGCGCCAGGCTTTAACCAGGCGATAGGCACCAACCAGGCGCGAGGCGCCAGCCAGGCGCGAGGCGTCAGCCAGGCGCATTTTGGCGGAGGCGCCGGCCAGGCCGGTTGAAGCGCCAGCCAGGAGCAAGACATCAGGATCTCCAATTTCTCAGTATTTGGAGATAGGGGACTTTCCAAGAGTTTCCTCTTTGAGAACTGACACAAGATCAGTTTTTTTTCCTGACAGGGACACAAGCTGTCGCACAGGCGCCGTGGCCCCTTGGCAGGATTAACTGAAATTGCGGAAGTCTCTAACAAGGAAACAGCTTCTCATGTCAGGTAATATTAGTCGCGTGAGCAACTTCTTTCCTGGCGAGAGTTGTTGTTTTTGGTTTTTGGGAGGAAAACTCTTTTTGCCAGATCAACCCTCTACTGACAATTATTTCTAGATATCGCACAGGCGAACGTAGTAACGTGTCAGGATAAGTGGGTTTCTTCTGCTTTATAGACCTTTACATGGTGAGAGAACTGATATCTTTAGAGGTCTCTCGCTTTCCTCAACCTTATGAGACAAGTGATAGAAAATATATCGGACTCATAAAGTTAATCTGGGTGCAGGTTTTAGAAAGACCTTGGCAACCCCTTTTTTATCGCACGTTTTCGGCTAGTCCCTTGAACCATGCAGCTCCTCTTTCTCCTCTTTCATTGTTATAAACAGGATGGTATTATCCTACTCCTATGTAAACATATAACAAGGAGACCTTGTAATGTTTTTGGTACTGGAAAAGACTCGTAGGAGCTCTCAGTATTGGGTGAGAGGCTCTTTCAAGTATCTGAACCGTACATTACGGCCTGATGTCCTAGGATAGGAATCTTGAATGATTCTCCTCCATCCTGGATCAGTTAGTAAGGAGAGAATGGATAATAATAATTTGTTTTGCAGAATAACGATGATAGAATTTTTCCATTCTCTCGTTGCCCAGGCACGAGGACAGGAAGAAAGAATATAAGAGAGAGGTAGCAATATACGCCATCTTTATGTTATAGAAAAGGGGAATAAAATTTAGTTTTTTTCCCCTAAAAGATAACTCTTTACAGAATGTAAGACAAAGGGCGTCAAAGAAAGAGGATATGTTATGCCTCATTTTAGACTTAGAGAGGTTGGATTCTCAGAGGTCACGTTCTTCTCACAGCAGGTTTTGGAAGTCTTTTCCAAGACAGTCTGAATATTCTTCAGCATCTATTTTAAATGGACCTTAACAACCTCTCCACTCTGAGTCTGTCTGCGTGCAGACCGACCAGAAGTGGACATGAATGAGAGGATGTTTCAAGGTAAATGACAGTAGTCATGGATAAGATATATATTACTGCATAGTGCTTGAGGGAATGAGGTAAACTGTCCTCTTCCGATACCTCTGTGAACCACATAGCGGTTTTTTCTTCCCTTTCAGAGGGAAGAATTACCTTTGTATATATCTGCTATCAAAGAACGCAGTAAAAAGGCTATACTCTGTCTCTATAAAGGGAATTGGAGATAGCAGAGCATTAAGATCTTCGGGATCTTACACAATACCTCTATACGACAAGACTTGGAGACTTATAGTTACAATGGGATCCTATTTGGGCCTCAGATTCCGTGTTCTGACAAGATGGAACTGCTCCTCATCAATGATTCTCTTGGTACTAATCGACCAAAAGGACGAGTGAGATTTTGGGCTTGGAATGTGGAATCAAATTCTAGAAAGACTCGGCAATGGGTTCCTGCCAGCATGGTATGTTTGGCAAAAGAACTATAACCTTTTATTCCTGGATCAACGCTTTCAGATAAAGGATTCGTTGTCCAGGCAATGTATTTACGTTGTTATCTACAAAAGAAGATAAGGTTTAAACGTTTGCTGACAGAGTCTTTGGAATACGATGAGGGTCAAAACTATTCTTCCCAGAAGGTTCGAAGAGATATATTTTAAGAGCTAGGAAATCGGGAATCCTCCCAATTTCAGCTCAGAGTCTCCTTAAACTTCCAGGCTCTTTCCCTGCCTTCGTGGCAAGGATAGGAAGATTTTGCAACGAGAGAACTCGTCAACATGTAGGAAGAGTGCTCGTTAGCAACTGAAGTATCAAGTATGATCCTCCTTGGAGGAAGACTGGTCTCTCGGACTATTAGATTTCCTATCGTCTACTGGATGTAGCCGACTAAAATTACCTCCCCTTGTTGCAGAGGCTATAAGCTCAAAGTGAAAGAATTTCTTCCACCCTTTCCTTTCTCCTGATAAACGATTGTGGATGTTCAGACTTTCGGACAATGTAGCGCCAATCAGGCGCCAAATGCCAAACAGGCGTAAAGACGCTAGAGCAAGACAGTCCAAATAAACACTGTCATTGTCTGATGAGGAGAAGGAGTAGGCCTTCAATCTGGCGCAGATGCGCTAGAGGCGAATAAATCAGGCAAATAAAGTGTCCGAGGTGGACATCGCCAGTTTTCATCGAGACTCTTAACAAGCTCGAATCTCCAGCAAGTGGGGAGAAGTCAGCCAGGCGCGAGGCGCCAGGCAAGCGAAGCACCAGCCAGACGCGAGGTCGCCAGCCAGGCGCGAGGCGCCAGCCAGGCGCGAGGCGCCAGGCAGGTGCGAGGCGCCAGTCAGGGGCGAGGCGCCAGGCAGGCTCTAGCCAGGCGCTGAGTGAGGCGCCAGGCAGGCGCCAGGCAGCGCCAGGCAGGCGCGAGGCGCCAGCCAGGGGCGAGGCGCCAGGCAGGCGCGAGGCGCCAGCCAGGGGCGAGGCGCCAGGCAGGCGCGAGCGCCAGCCAGGCACAAGCCAGGCTCTGGGCTTCATCCAGAAGAGATCTGTTGCAAAGAAAGCCCTGGTCTTCTTTGGAAGAGTGGAATCTCTAAAGCACTTCTTGAGTAACTTGATGTTTCCTTCAAACAGCTAAGAATTAAAAGTGCTTGAAGTGCGAGCTTTTAACAATTCTTGTTCTTTCCATAACAATATGTCGTGAGAGTCATATTAGCTGTAATAACGGGAGATGCAACTCTGTGTTGACTTCTCTTTGCACGAAGGAGATCAAGTGGGCCTATGAGAGATCCTTCTCTCTTTGTTATACGTGTCCACGGATGCGTTGCTGGGATAGGGAGCCGACACTGATCCTTAACTAGTGAATTAAAATTTTTTTTTGTACATGCAACTTTCCCGGCAGATATATACTTAGCTTATGTCTCCGACGTCAGCTAAGTGTATATCTGCCGGGTGAGTATGTACAAAACTTTATTGTATTCTAACAATATCATTTTTTTTAAATTTTAACATAAGTGTATTATTTTCTGGGATTATTTGAAATGAGTTTGGGGATAGCTCTTTTCAAATTAAGCACAAACCCTCGTGTTAGGATCAGGTGATCGGGATCGGTGTTGTGCTCCTTAAATTATGCCAATAGCATTGGTGTATTGTCATGTAAGTGGATAAGACCCATTGACAAATGACCCACTAGATTCTGTCAAGTAAGTGGATAGACCCCATTGACAGATCTACAAGAAACTCTTAGCCATAGGTTACATCCTCGCTGAGGCTCTTGAGACGAAGCAGGACTACTAGCAATAGCTAGGAAGTCGACCCTTCGTCTAAACACATAGGAACCAAGGTTTTATTTATTTATTACCTACAACGTATGTTGTTTACCTGTCTATTCAGTAATAGCTGTCTTTTACCCTCCACCAATGGTCTGAATCAGCTATGTATATATCTGACAGTAAGTTGAATGTATAAAAAATGATATTGTTATGATACAATAAAGTTTTATACATACTTACCTGGCAGATATACAATTAAATGGCCCACCCAGCCTCCCCTCAGGAGACAGCTGGAAGAAAAAATATGAATTAGAAAACGGGTATGGTTCCTATTCCCGCCACCCAGCGGCGGGGTGGGTAGATCACCTGACCTACCTGCCGCGTGTGCCGCGAAATTCGAATTTCTGTCGGACGACGGAGTAATTGCTATGTATATATCTGCCAGGTAAGTATGTATAAAACTTTATTGTATCATAACAATATCATTTGAAGATGACTCTTTCAATTACTGCCAAGAAAGCCCTTCAAATGATTAAATCTCCTGTTGAAGGAAAAGAGGGAAGCAGGGAAGACTTCTTTCTATCTTCCCTCCAGCCAAGTTGGCCTCGAAGTCTGGGGGTCTGGTATGCGACAGGGAAAGTCTCGGCCTGGGAGTACCTGCCTCCTCCCAGGGGGACTTTTCCAATATTGTAGACAGCTCCCGCATGCATGCTCTGCACGCGGCCAAGATTTGGTGGACGTCTTCAGACTTGGATCATCTTTTGAAGGGCATTTTCCGGACTTTTGAAGTGTTTAACTTCCTTGACAGGTCCTTGGGGGCTCTGGCTCGCACATTAGAAGACAAGGAATCGTCTGCTTCTCAGCTTCCAAGCAGTATTATGTCCTGCATGGACAAAGCCCTGAGAGATGGGGCGAACGAATTGGCGTCCCTCTTTACGGCAGGAGTATTGAAGAAGAGGTCCCTCCTGTGCTCTTTTGCAGCAAAGGGCGTTTCTAACGCTCAGAAATCGGAGTTGGTTTTCTCCCCACTCTCAGATCAGCTTTTTCCTTCAGAATTAATTAAGGATATCTCGCTATCCTTGACTCAGAAGGCGACTCAGGACCTTTTGACTTCGTCTGTAAGAAAATATTTGCCCCCCAAAGTTGTTAACCCTTAAACGCCAACTGGATGTATTTTACGTCAAAATTTTTTGTCCCTCGGGTGCCGACTGGACGTATTTTACGTCGACATACAAAAGTTTTTTTAAAAATTCGCGGAAAAATACCTTTAGGCCTACCAGCCGAAAACTCTTGAATCACGCGCCTTGGGGGATGCTGGGAGTTCACGGATCAAGGTGTTGTTTCGTTTGCAATCGTTACGCAGGCGCGCAAGCGCGAATTTCTTTCTTGCCGCACTAAAAGGTATCTGTGACACATTTTGGAAATTATTTCGTCACTTTGACATAATTTTGTACCATTTTAAATTAGCCGTTACATGAGTATTATATATGAATGTGCGCATTTTTGATGTAGAATACAATAAAAAAAATACTCATGATTGTAGCTTTTATCAGTATTTTCATATAAAATAACGAAAGTGCCAAAATTGCAATACACCCCTGAAACCCAACCTGAACTAGCCCTGGTCACTTTACCAGCCCGAACCATCATTTATAAAAATTTACCAAATCTTGGTTAAAATAAACGATCAGTGTTGCCAATCTCCTGGCAAACACCCTCGTTACCTAGTTACCAGCCCCCAACCGCTAGTAGCCCTGCCTCACGGGCCGGTCACACCTGCCCTCTCACGTCAATCATTTATCGTTCGCGGTGGAGTACAGATGTATCCACAGCGAACTCCTTTTGGTCTTGCCCGGCCTTCATTTGCACCTTTGATTTGATTGAATTTGGTGACGAATTACGCATCCTTTGGATTACTGTTGGGATTGCTCTTAATACATTGTCATCAGACATTGATTCTGCAAGGAAGAAACAACACAAGCTACGACAACGGCTACTGCATTCTCGGCCAGACATCACAGAAAACGACGAGCGGAAGTTCAACAACGTATCGTCTTTGCCAACAATGCAAGAAAAGGATGAGTACCCTATGACACGATAGTCATTCCTTATGCGTAAATTGTAAGCCTGTTCAATATAATGTAAAGACCAGATGTTTGGAATGTCAGGAGTGGTCTTTGGACCAGATGTTAGGGTATCTCAAAAGTAGGAAAGGTCTTGTATTAAGAAGTAGTAGCAGGAAGAAGACTAACGTAGATCAAGATAAAGACTTAGAGACAGTGCTCTTTTAAGAGACTTGAGAGTAGGCTGACATCGAGTATGACATCTCTGTTACCGATTTTATGTCAAGATTAAGTGAGGATAGATCGAGCAATAGGATACTGAAATTACTATCGTTCTTTTCCAGCTCCCCTGCCTGTTCCAGAACCAGCCCTAACCGGTTGCTGGGGGTTATGGGGATCCGCAAGCCCACAGGGCAGGATCCGCCGTCCCCCCTGGCGCGGAGCAGGCAGTGTTGGCAGCATTATTCCCCTTCCCTCGATGTGTAAGTTCTCAGGATGATAAAAACTTAGGTCAGATATAGACGAGTAGGGATAATAGGCTACATAGTGTTTAGTTTAGAAAGAGAAGTGCAGGCTTCTTCGGGTCGGTTTTTCTATTAAAATAGTAGTTTATAGAGGCACAGTGTCCTTAGAGCATCTTAGGCTTTTTCCTGCTTCGAGTTCCTTGCATCAGAAGCTTTTAGGCCTTGGTTGGTTTTTCAGATATGCTCCTTCGTCTTTAAGGTTACTTTCCTCTACTTATACGATACGATAATTGTTAATATCAACTAATTCTCCGTTCAATACATATTGACTTACGATATTCAGTATGGAGAGAAATCGAAATAAAATTAACTACAGTTAGCCTAGTGTCACGATGATATATCGTATGCATATTCAGTAGCCTAGCCTAAAGTATTCGCAGTACAACATATCGATAGTTATTTTTATTATTGGCTAACGCTGTAGGCTCAAGGCGTTCTGACTTCTGATAATTCCAGTACAGGTGTAATTGAAACGAACGGAAGAATCCGATCGGAGGATAATTAATATGAATGTAATCGAACAGAATGAAGATCGGATTCTGTCCGACTAAAGCATTATAATTGTATTATATGTATCATCATATGAACGTAGTATAAACACTTAACTCGGCAGTCATTCACACTGGAATCAGCGGATGAAGAATACGGGTTTGCGTCGCTGTATCCATCTCATTCTCTCCTGATTGCCTAAAATGACTAACGTAACACCACTCTCACTTATGCCAAGTTTGTGTACAAACGTCTTGAAGGAGACGTGTGTTCAACTATGTTGACATTTAACATAGTCAATGAGGTATCTATATTGGGGCATATAATCAGATGGCAGATATAAGGAATTCGTATGTATGACGTCTTCATACGTTTAACCGACTATTGCCGTCAGTAATTACATTGCGCTTATGTCAATTTACAGTTACAAATTATACCAGTCGTATTATCAAATTACAGTGACAACTGAAATTAATATTAGGCCTAATAAAGTTAATTTAATTACCTTTAAATATTATTTTATTACTTTTCATTAAATTACAATTACACTAGCTTGTCGTCAAACAGCACTACTATTGTAAGGAGGTGTGGCTTAGACAGACAAGGATGCCGGCTAGTCTGTTTTTTTTTTTGTTTTTTTTTTTGTTTTTTTTGGCCTTGGCTCCAGATTCAACCATATCACTTGGTCTCGGCTAATGTTTTTGTCCCTAGTTAGCATATTAATGAATATCTGGATACTTAACTTATGGAACGAAGTCATACTGTTCGTCTTACGATGTAATTTAAGTCCAAAATTTGACTGATACGTCTCATTGGAAGCTAGTTTTTCCATCGGGTTTAGATGGCGTTAAATTTAGGATTCCGTTCGTTTTTCACTCGTTTTCATAGGTATTACGAACCTTACACTTTATATACTTTATTAACCTTTGTCTTTGTATAAAAAAAAAAAAAAAAAAAAAAAAAAAAAAAAAAAAAAAAAAAAAAAAAAAAAAAAAAAAAAAAAAAAAAAAAAAACTAATGAGCTCTTTCATGCTGTTTAGTTTCTCTTACCACGGGACTTCTGTCCAGGTTGCTGATGCACGTAATTTTGCCTTATTAGCTTCAGCTGCATTTATAACATGAATACAGTAATTACCGTCGCACGCGGATGAATACAATAACGGATGTTGCTATCGGATTCGATTACTGTCATACGCTGATCAGTACAATAAAGTGATGTTGTTATAGGAGTCGATCGCATTAACAACAAGTTCTCGTTCGGTTGTTCATAGCTGTACGGAGTTATACGAGTATATTATCGTTAAGATAATACCCTTTTAACTTAGAAGAGGGTGCAATTTACGGAGGTGGAGATGTTAGACGATTGTAATCTCTCTCTCTCTCTCTCTCTCTCTCTCTCTCTCTCTCTCTCTCTCTCTCTCTCTCTCTCTCTCTCTCTCTCTCTCACTTACTTCCCTGATTTTATATTCTCTCTTTATCTTAGACGATGTATTTCTCTCTCTCTCTCTCTCTCTCTCTCTCTCTCTCTCTCTCTCTCTCTCTCTCTCTCTCTCTCTCTCTCTCTCTCTCTCTCTCTCTCTCTCTTACTCGAGTTTCATATTCTCTCATCCTATTTTCCACGCTCTCCTAACACTGGACTCATTGTGCAACAGAGGTTTTTCTTCCTGTCACACCTTTTCAAACTTTGTCAATTTCCCTTCAGCGCTGACTGACCTCATAGGTCCCAATTCTCGGCCTTTGGCCTAAATAAATTTTACTTTTTTAAACCCAACAATCTTGCTGTCTGAGTTAGTATTAAGTAGGGAGCGAATATTAGGAATATGTATAAGGTATTCATGATATGATATATCACAAGAGATTTTAAGTAGTAGGACAGATAGGAAAGAACATGTCTGGGTCTATCAGAGGGTATTCTTCCAAGTGCCAACCAGGCAGAGTACAGACAGGCAGGTACAACACTACAAGAGAGACATCACTACGATCGACGACACCGCCGCAGACGCACCGATGGACATGGTTGTCTCCTCCCGGTACATGAGAGGCCTAAGGCCACATGGAGGTCTTCAGTTTCCCTCCATACATGAGAGGCCGAGAGCCACATGGGAGGTCTTCAGATTCCCTCCATACATGAGAGGCCGAGAGCACATGGGAGGTCTTCAGATTCCCTCATACATGAGAGGCCGAGAGCCACATGGGAGGTCTTCAGTTTTTTTTTTCCTCTACTCAGGTGAGGCACATAGCCAGCTGAGAGGGGGGGGGGAGGTTTGTATCCCTCCTGCATCAATGAGTTTTGACCTTCTTAGGGTAGAGGTGCAGTGAGTTTTTTCCCTCCACATATGGGAGGCCTAGAAGGCCCACACATGGGAGATTAGCTTGGACGAGTGACAAATGAACTTGAGACTGACTCGCGTACTCAATTATATTGACTGACAACTGGTACAGTGGAGGGCCGGGCAGATTTGATTCCCCACCTCCAAATTAATGTTGTTAATCGGGCTAGTTCAGGTGTTCAGGGGGTGTATTGCAATATGAAGTTTTTATGTAAAACTAAATTGTAATACCTACCTGAACACCTGAATGATTCCCACCCTCCTCCCCTCTCATACAGATTATTGAGTTATGATTGACGTGAGAGGGCAGGTGTGACCGGCCCGTGAGGCAGGGCTACTAGCGGTGGGCTGGTAACTAGGTAACGAGGGTGTTTGGCCAGGAGATTGGCAACACTGATCGTTTATTTTAACCAAAGATTTGGTAAATTTTAATAAATGATGGTTCGGGCTGGTAAGTGACAGGGCTAGTTCAGGTGTTCAGGTAGGTATTACAATATTATTTTACAATAAAAACTTCATATTTCATTATATTTTGCCCTGTGCGTTCGTTACCGAGAGCGTGATTGCGCTCGGCACGAGCCTTTTATTTTGTATGATAAATGCAATGAAAGTGGATTCGCAATTGCAGTATTCTTTTCATTTATTTATTTGCATAATTTAATTTGGATCAATTTTCGCTCTTACCCGGGAATTGATCCTTACGATTATTTTCTATGAAAGTGAAATCGCAAGTGCAGTATTCTGTTTCATTTTCATATATATTTTATGATAGCATCATATTTTTTGGATCAAGTTTCGTTCTTACCTGGGAATTGATCTTTTTCCCTTTAAGTTCTATGAAGTGAATCGCAAGGGCAGTATTCTGTTTTTCATTTTCATATTACTTTTCACTGCTGTGCGGGGGTAGGGGAAGCGAATGTCTGCCAGGAAGTCGTCGGAAAGCTCTCCCGCGACTCCCTGGTATCCGATTCTTCGTCTTCCTTCCTGCCCCCCCCCGCTCAACTTCCTCGTTGTATTTTGTATTTGGGGTCTTCCTTGCCTTCGGGGTGGGGCATGTCTTCCCCCCGTGCGTGAGGGAACCCCTCTTACTAATACTATCTATGCTACCGCAGGTGCTACATCCGTGGGAGACGACCTTGGACAGGTATGGACCACCGCGGCGGCAGGGCGTGCCTAGCATCCACGGGCTGCTGCAGCATCTAGCGAGGTCTGGGGCGGTCTCCACTACTACCACGGCCGCTTATGCTGCTCCCCCCCCGCCTGGTCTACACACCCCATGCTGTGTCGGTGACGCCGTCTGCCGCTACTAGGGCCGCCGCCGTACCGAGGGGGGGTTGCCGCCGCCGCCTGTTTTCTTCGTGTTGCCTGCCCCAGACTTCCGCTGTTCCAGCAGCTCGCCCCTGGACCGGCCGCCAGTACCCAGGTTCCCGCTGGCTACCGAGATTCTACGAGGCGATCGCTGGGGCCTGCCGTACCTGCCGCTGATGTGATTCCCGCTGCTGATGTGATTCCCGCTGTTGGCTTGGCTGTCCCTTCTGGGTCTACCGCTGCCGCTGTTCCTGCCGCTCCTGAGCTGGTTGCTGTTCCTGTCGCTCCTGGTTCCTGAGCCTGTCCATGCTGGTCCTGCCCACGGTGTGCCTTCCCCAGTCCCAGGTCCTTCCGGACAGGTGCAGTCGGGCCGTGTTGCTTCGGCAATAGCCCCGGCTCCGGCCTGGATGGAGGACCTGACGACTGTCCTGCGTGAGCTAACGAGGAAGGAGGAAGAAGAGGAAGCTGTCATCTTCATCTTCATCGTCTGCTGCTGCCTCTTCCCCTTCGACTTCTAAGGCCCATAAGCGAAGAAGAAGAAGGCTGCCTTCCCCCGTAAGAAGTCTCCTTCGGGAATTCTAAGGGCTCGTCCCACCCTGGTGGGACGGGGTCCTTCTGCTGTCCTCCTGCTGCTTCGGGAGCGGGGCCCGTCTCCCCTTCCGTAAGGAAGAGATAGACGGGGACCAGAGGTAGTATCGGTTAGCTCTGGTACTTCCTCGCCTGGTGCTAGCGGCGATGCCGCTACGCCAGGTTTCCGGCTCGGTCTCTCGTTCGCGAGAGATCCCGAGTGTACGTTCTCCCCTCGGGAGACCGTGCAGCCAAGTTTCGGCGCCAGAGTTCGCTCGGCGCCAAGACGCAGCACGGAGCAGAAGGCTGGTGAGAGCCGCTCAGGTGACTCTCGCCAGGGCCAGCGGCCGCTCTTGCAGCGACCAGCTGGTAACCCGGGTTTTCCCGGGTTTTCCCCCCTAAGAAGGCTCCTTCGGGACCTTCTAAAGGCCCGTCTCGCTCCGGCGATTCGGGAGCTCTTCTGCATGGTCCTCCTGCTCCCTCGGGAACAGGGCCCGTCTCTTCTTCTGCCAAGGAGAAGAAGACGGGGACCAGAGGAGTACCAGCTTCGCTGGCACTTCCTCGCCTGGTTCTAGCGGTTTTCTGCCGCTAAACAGGATCCGCCTCGGCTTCTCGTTAGCGAAGTATCGAGTGGACGGTCTCTCGCGGGAGACCGTCCAGCCAAAGTCTTGACGCCCGAGCTCGCTCGCCGTCAAGACCGAAGCGCGGAGCAGAAGACTGGCGAGAGTCGTGCAGACGACTCTCGCCAGGCCAGTGGACGCTCTCGCAGCGACCAGCTGGCTGCTCGGGTTGACGTGACGGTCGCTGACCAGCCACGGGTTGAGGCGAGGAAGGGGTCCCCGCGGCCGTCGGTACCAGCGGCTCGACGCACCGAGACGCTCGCCGTCGGTCTCACCGCGACAGCGAGCCTAGCAGGTCACCTGACCGCCGCTCCATCGGGACCGGGCGGAGACGGTAACCAGCAACAGCTCTCGCCTGACGCTAGAGATCAGCGTCGACGTTCTCAGCCGAGCCTCTCGCCCAGGCGAGCGGCAAGGCTAGGCCTGCTGCTCGATCGCCACGCTGGTGACGATCAGCAGCAGCCCTCCAAGCACGCTGGTCCTGCCAGCGAGCTAGGGGGGAGCGTCAGGTCTGGCCTCTCCTGTACCTTCAACTCCTCGGGCTACACCGGGAGGAGCGAGGTACCTAGGAGTGATCGCGACAGAGGTGCGCCGCTCGCGATCCCGCTATGACGCCGTATGGACCAGGCACGGTTCTAGGACCGACCAGGACATACGCCCAAGTAGCTGGAGGCGACCGTCAGGGTCTGCCGCTGTTCCTCCTTCTGAAGGAGGAGTATCTCGGGATCTGTTCTTACTGGAGGGACTGGACGGTCCTACTCCGCAAGACACGGTTACTCCCGAGATACAGAGGAATTTTGCAGAAGTCATTAAGCTGATTCGTCAGCATAATGACCTTGCGGAAGGATTGCCGCTCCCACCAGCAGAGCCCACGTCTCTGCTCGAGTCGTTTTGGGGCCCGAGAGGGAACCCAAACCGACGGTGGGTCTGCCGCGATCGGAGCTTGCTGATTCTGTCTCGAACCAGTCTCTCGTCTCCGGACAAGAAGGCTCTCTCAGTTCTGGCCGGTCGATCAAGCTACTTCCACCTCCTCTACTGCGACAGCGGCGTTTCTACGTGTCTTCGGACACCGTATTTAAAATACTCCTTCGGTCCTCCTGAGAGGTTTCGACCTCGACGAGGACGGAATGAGTCGGAGGACGGTATCGGCTCTCTCCTGTCAGGTGTCGATCAGCCCCACCCAGACGACGTTCACAGTGGCGGCAGACCCTTACCTACAGTGAGAGTTCGTAAACCCTCCTCGGGAAACGTTTTCTCTTGACGATACGTTTTCCCCAGACTCTGAGAGGCCATCGCCGCAAGGCGATGGCTGCTCCTACTCTTCTCCAACTGCTAGTTCCACTGGAAGGCGAGCGAGTATCCAATTCCTCCCCCATTCCCTCTCTCCTTACGGCTACGAGGGAAAGGGGAGGGATCCTACAGAGATTTCTCTGTAGGATCCCACGTTGGGGACTGCGCTACCGGGGGACCTTCGGGTCCTACCTGACATAAGCCCCGGTCGTTGAGGAGGGATCCTGCCCCATTCTCGATTTTCTATGGGAATCGAGAGGACCACCAGCCGATATCGTTTGACGAATTCGGTGGGGATTTCGCAGACTGCTTAGAATTCTACTGGAATTTCTAGCGCATTCAGAGTGTTCGAGTTTTTTATGATCTCCAAACACTTAGGCGAGACCACGGTCCAAAGTGAGCGAGACGAGAATCCACCGATATGTTTACACGATAATCGGGAAACCTCGCCTATGCTCGAATTCCTGGAAATTTCTAGCATTGGGAAGAAGACTGCTGCTGAAAGAAGACTATCTCACAGTAGGCAACCAACCTGGAATAGAGAAGAACGGGACGGGAACCCCCTATCCAGTTTGGCTTGGAATGAACTATCGTCTTTAGTATTCTGTTCACCATTGAAGCTTTCCTTCGGGAGGAAGACTTCTCCTTCACTCTCTTTGATAGAGATCGAAGGTGGTCGATCTCCAATCCTTATTTTGTTTTCTTGAAGGAAAGAATTTAGGATTGGAGATCGTTGTTCAGAATCCTACAAATATACTACGTATATTAACCTCGCGACATGATTCTACTAAGCAGTTGAATTGTCCGAGGGGTAGGCGCATATCCTAGTTAATCTACGGATTGCGACTTAGACAAGAAGTATTCTAATTGAACTGCAACTCGGGGTTGTTGCTTGAACCTTCCAGGAGTTTTCAGTTTCAATTTTATACTTATGGTTTGTCACGACAACACCATTTCAACTTTTTATATTTACCGAAATTCGTTTCGCCTAAATATAAAATTGCCCTCGAGCATAATCCTTTTATAGCTCGGACTGGTTCTAGCCGAAACACATTACCTTCGTGGAATAATGGATTACCTGGCAATCTCAGGATGACGAGTCGGCGAGAGCTCAGGCTCAGCTACTGCGTATTGAACTGCCTGATAGCAGCTCAGTATCAGCTGGGCCTCCGAGATGCACGGTCATGTATGTCTCTCTCTCCCCTGCTTTGATTGACTACCGAACCGTATCTCTGCCCAACAATCATGGACTTAGGTCTCTGATTAACGGGGATTCTCGCAATAATGAAGGACCATCTACTGCTGTGACGATAGATTCCATCGCCTTTGACATTGCGAGAATTTTCAACAGAGATATCTCTTAGACTCTTTCATCTTTCTGTTTACCGCACGGTAACAGAAGTCCTGTACAAGTCTCCCGCTGCATCGCACTGCGATAATGCGAATGATTTTGCAGACATCTGAGTTTGTCTTCAAAATATCTTATATTCGTAGTTGTACAATTGTTCATTGTTCAACCCGAATTAACAGGTAGTCAAAGACATCGCCTACTCTCCGACCTGACAGCTCTACTTCCAATGTTCAGCCCATGAGAAGCAGTTCTCAGGCGGCTTTCCCTGTGTTTTCATTACTGAAGAACGCCCCGCTTTCATTGCAACTACGACTTCTCACCGGACAGCAATGAAATAGCGGTTAGCGTTTTCAGTCATTTGTAAGCACAGGTTCAGAATCTTGAGAATCCTTCTCTCGATTCGTCTGTGAAGACGTAGGTTGTTTGCATTCATATCTACCTTCGTCTTCAACGGTACATAGTGTTTTTATGCATTCTTAACTTACCTGTCAGATATAACTTAGCTATAGACTCCGTCGTCCCCGATAGAAATTCGAATTTCGCGGCACACTCTACAGGTAGGTCAGGTGATCTACCGCCCCGCCGCTGGTGGCGGAAGTTAGGAATCATTCCCGTTTTCTAAGACGATTTTCTCTATCGTCGGACTGTAAACATGCGTTTACGGTTCCTCTGATTTGATTTTCGTGTTTCATCGCCATCGATCTTCTGGGCTGTCTTTTTGCAGGGAAGTACTGGGTCTTTGGTTCGGCATACGCTTTTATTAACTTTTAATGAATTTCGCTTCGAAATTTAGAAGAAAATATTAATTGAAACTACCGAGATTATCGGTAGACACTCACATAGTTTGCAATAAAGGGAATATTTATTCATTATACATGTAATAAAGGTTACAACTTTATTGAGGAATATTAAACTTTAATTTTCCTACTTTAGGAAGTCAGAAAAGCATATAACTAGATACGCTTACTTTATAAGCTTTAATAGCGTGTGCTAACGAGCAGTTAGAGTATTAGCAGTACTAGTAGTTGTTGCATCCTCATCACCTTCTTACTCCACAGAAACTACAAATTTATATATGCAAATTTGAAGATAATGGATGTAGCTCAAAAGCGAGCTCTAAAAAGGTAAGAAGTGAATATAGTGTTACACATTGAAGTGGAGGGTGCGTCTGATCGGCTCTGTCTCGCTCCCAGACCTAGACCTCTTCCAAGCTCCCAGGCCCAGAGGAGAAGGAATGTCGACAGTCGTACGGAGGTTACGGAGAATCCCCACCGATCAGGCGTCCCCTCGGCAGACTCTGTAGAACGTCCCAGACTGCCAAGTTCGCCATTGGAAAGGCGTCCTAAAATAGTGAGGTGCGTTCCGATCGGCTCTGTCTCGCTCCCAGACCTAGACCTCTTCCAAGCTCCCAGGCCCAGAGGAGAAGGAATGTCGACAGTCGTACGGAGGTTACGGAGAATCCCTACCGGTCAGGCGTCCCCTCGGCAGACTCTGTAGCGTCCCAGACTGCCAAGGATCGCTATTGGAAAGGCATCCTAAAGAAGTGTTTTTCTTCGTCAGATTCTTCACAAAAAATTATCCTAAATGTGCAGGAGCAACTTTCAGCCTTAGTAGGAGTTTTTACTAAGGAAACTCCCAGGGAAAAGGACTCTTTCCTTCCTATAAAGAAGACGAAGGGAAAGAAAGAAGACACGGAAGTTTCGGCTTATACTCGGAGGAGTATGAAGAATGCGCCAAAAACGCCAACCTGGCGCTATGCGCCAGATGCGCCAGATGAGTTTGAGACTCTATACGAGTCAGAAGAGCCAGAAGCGCCAGATGCGCCAGAAGAGCCAGCCTGGCGAAATGCGCCAGAAGCGCCAGATGCGCCAGAAGAGCCAGCTGCGCCAAATGGCGCCAATGCAGAGGCAGAGCACCCGCAAAGCAGCCAGAGCGCCAGAAGCGCCAGAAATGCGCCAGAAGCGCCATGCGCAGACCTAAGCCGCCAGGCAAACTGCGTGCGCCAGAAGCGCCAGATGCGCCAGAATCAGTCGCCAGAACCAAACCTGCCGAAATGCGCCAGAAGCGCCACTCTGCCGAAATGCGCTAGAAGCGCCAGCTTGGCGCAAGGAATCACGAGCGTCAACCCGGCGCAATGAGCCACAAGTGACAAATAAGAGACGGACTTCTTCCAAAAGACAATTAATCCAGGAAGATTTGTTTGGCTTTCGGAAGGATAAGCCTTTACCTGACAAGGGCTTTAGTTGTCGCACAAGCGGCCGTATTCCTTGTCAGGACATAGGTCGTTCCGGAGAAAGCGATAGGAGAGGACATCCTTCGTCGGACAGAGAAGAAAGGTGTCGCACAAGCAGCCATCGCTCTTTCCAGGAGAAGGATAAGGTCGTTTTGCAGGATCAACCTATCTCTCGTAGGGACGCAAGTTATCGCACAGGCGGTCGTCGTTCTTGCGAGAGTGGGGTGGATGTTGCAAGAGGCCAGTCTCCTACTATGAATAAACAATCCTCTTCGGAATTGGATTTGGAAGAGATTTCGGACTCTGAAAATCACTCGGCTCCGGGTTTGTCAGATTACAAGACGCTGGCAGCCCTCTTACTTCAAGAGTTTGGGGACTTTTTAAGCCCTAACTACTGCTCCTCTTCCTCCAAGGTCCTTGTTTACAAGCACGAAGGTCCCGAAACAATCATCTTTTATTAAAATGAAACCAACCATTTCCATGAACAATGCTCTCCGATTCGTAGGAAATTGGTTGGAATCCAAGGAGAAGGAGGGGAAGACAGTCTTTACCTGCCCTCCTTCCAGACTATCAGGGAAGAAGGGAATTTGGTACGAGACGGGCAAACCATGGAGTCTAGCTCTCCCGTCTACTGCAGAAGCAGAATTTTCGAATCTGGTAGATTCGTATAGGAGACAAGCCTTGTCATCAGCAAAGATCACACGGGGGACTTCTGAGATGGACCATCTTCTCAAGGGATTGTTTAATGTCTTAGAAGTTTTTAACTTCTTAGACTGGTCCCTTGGGGTGTTGGCCAAAAAGACACAAGAGGAGGAATCTCTTAGTCCAGAAGTCCTTCATAGTGTTCTTTCCTGTATGGACAAGGCGGTTCAGAATGGATCAGGAGAGGTGCCCTCTCGGTTTGGTTACTGGTATTCTGCAAGAAGAGAGTTTATTTAGCTCTTTTCTGACGAAAACCGGTTACTCCTACTCAGAGGTCATCTCTTCTGTATGCTCCTCTGTCGGACCAATTGTTCCTTCAAATCTTGTAAAGATATTTCTCATTCTTTGACAAAAAAGGCCACACAAGATCTGTTGGCCCAATCTGCAAAGAAATCAAGGACTTCGGGTCCTATTAAGAGAGAGACTCGGGCTCCTCAACAGCCCTTTCGAGGAAGTACCTCGGCCAGACCCTCTTTTAAGAAAAGAGGAGTGCAGAAGAGAAGTAGGCCTTCCTTCAGACCTATCAAGAGAGCTAAATGAGACAACAGTCCTTCAAGCACCGGTAGGAGCCAGGCTTCGGAAATTTTCCGAAGAATGGGCTCGGAGACAGGCAGAAATTTGGTCCCTTTCCGTGGTAACAAAGGGATATATGATCCCATTTCGAGACAGACCTCCCTTGACTACGAACCCGAGGGAACTGTCAGCCCAATACAGGGACCCTGCCAAGAAAGAAGCAGTATTGCAACTGGTAGAATAGATGTTGCAAAAGGAGGCCATTGAAGTGGTTCGGGATCCGCATTCCCGAGGATTCTACAACCGTCTTTTTCTGGTTCCGAAATCCTCGGGAGGGTGGAAACCGTCCTGGAGGGAGCGCATTGAGCCGAGTGTGGAGAACACAAAGTTCTCTATGGAAAGAAACATCAAAATCGGTTCTTGCGGCTCTTCGTCCAGGAGATTGGATGGTCTCCTTAGATCTACAAGATGCATACTTTCATGTCCCCCTGCATCCATCATCGAAGAAATATCTCCGATTCATGATGCAGGGGAAAGTATACCAATTCAGAGCCCTATGCTTCGGCCTTTCAACGGCCCCTCAAGTGTTCACGAGGCTTATCTGGACGATTGGCTAATAAGAGCAAAATCGGAAATTCAGTCTTGAAGGACTTGGAGAAGACTTTGAACTTGACAAAATCTTTGGGACAGCTGGTGAACCTCGAGAAATCACAATTGATACCCAGACAGAACATAGTCTATCTGGGGATACAGATGGATTCTCGGGGTTTTCGGGCGTTTCCATCTCAAGCAGAATTACTCGAGACTTAGAAAAGATCTCTAACTTTCTTAGAGAAAGAACGGACCTCGGCGAGGGAATGGCTCAGTCTGCTGGGCTCCCTTCCTCGTTAGAGCAGTTCATTCCCTGGAAAGATTAAAATCTCAGACCTCTGCAAATTTTATCTAAAGAGGATGTGGAGTCAAAAGACAGGAGACTTGTCAGACTTTTTTCCCATCCAACAGGGGATAAATCAGACCTAAAGTGGTGGTTAACCCCATTAACAAGGAACGAAGGGGGGTCCCTCTGATTCGGAACCCCTCACCGAGTGTTGTTTTCCGATCCTCGTAAACAGGTGGGGAGCAACACTGGGTCCAAAGGAAGTAGCAGGTGTTTGGACCAGACAACAAACTACTCTGCACATCAATGCGAAGGAACTCCGGGCAATTCATCTAGCCCTGGAATACTTCGAAGCGGAAGTCAGGGAGGTGGTAGTTCAAGTCAATTCCGAACAACACCACAGCTTCTGGCTTACATCCGGAATCAAGGGGGCACTCACCTTTCTCTCTGAACGAAATAGCGAGAGCTCTATTAAACCTGGACAGAGGAACGGGGCATTATTCTGCGTGCAAGGTTTGTCCAAGGAGTAAAAAAACCTCAACGGCAGACAGATTGAGCAGAAAGAAACCAGGTTCTCCCGACAGAGTGGATGCTCCACTCAGAAGTCTGGGGAACAAATATGGTCACTCTGGGGGAGACCCCAGATCGACCTGTTTGCCACGTTCCTCTCCAGGAAAATAGACAACTTCTGCTCGCTAGAAGAAGATCCAGAGCCACAGCGATCGATGCTTCCTCATGGATTGGTCAGGCATAGATGCATACGCCTTTCCCCCATTCAAATTGCTGGGGGAAGTAGTAGAAAATTTGTGGCATCGGAAGGAATGAGAATGACTCTAATTGCTCCCTTTTGGCCTTCCCGAATCTGTTCACAGAGGACTGGAATAGGACGGTGGACTTCCCCAGATCTCTACCAGACAGTACAGATCTGCTCGGACAACCCCACTTCGAGAGGTTCCACAAAAACATCCAAAGTCTCTCCCTGACTGCCTTTCGACTATCGAAAGACTGGTCAGAGCGAGAGGCTTTTCAAAGAAAGTGGCAACTTCAATTGCTAGAGCCCGCAGAGCCTCTACCCTGCGGGTCTACCAATCGAAGTGGGAAGTTTTCCGTAGATGGTGTAGGTTCGAAAAAGCTGTCCTCTTCCAATACCTCTGTAACCGAAATCGCGGATTTTGTCTCCTTTTTAAGAGAAGAATCCAAATTGGCCTTATCAAAGATTTAAGGGATATAGGAGCATGCTCTCAGCTGTTTTTTAGAAAAACAGAGGGCTGAACCTCGAGAATAATAAGGATCTTCATGATCTCATCAGGTCTTTCCGAGACTAAGAAAATTGAGATCATCAATTCCCCCGAGTTGGAACCTGGACGTTTGTCCTAAAGTTCTTGATGTCGGACAGGTTCAAACCTATAGATAAAATCTCATTCAGAGATCTGACTAGCAAATGCATATTCCTGTTGGCTCTAGCAACTGCTAAGAGGATCAGTGAATTACATGCTTTGGACCTCTCGGGTGGAATTTAGAAAAGACTAGGCTGTCATTTCTTTCCAGGATCTTTTCCTAGCGAAGAATGAGAACCCTTCTAAACCTTGGCTAGAAGTTTCGAAGTCAAGGGACTCTCTTCTCTGGTAGGAAGAGAGTTGGATCGGTCCCTTTGCCCAGTCAGGACCTTAAAATTTGATTTAGTAAAGAGCTCATAGGAATTGCCAAGAGAACTTCTTTAAAGCTGCTGAGAGTGAAAGAGCTCATGAAGTCCGGGCGGTGGCAACTTCCCTTTCTTTTACGAAGAATAGTCCATGAGAAACATTTGAGCAGCAACTTATTGGAGGTGCAATTCAGTATTGCATCCCACTATTTAAAGGATGTTAGAATAACATACGATAAATGATTCTCTCTTGGACCTTATGTATCAGCGGATACTATGCTGGGTGGGAAATGGAGCAGACCGCTGATCCTTAAAAAATTGTTTTAAATATTTAATAATTAGTTTTAATATTGTTGTGAGTTGTGGGTTGCTTGAAAGGGATGTCCGGGGATGACTCCTTTCAATCTTACTACTAACCCCAATGAGGATCAGGTGATCGGGATTAGGTGTCGTGCTCTATGATCATGCCAATAGGCAAGGTGTGTCATGTAAGTGGATAGGACCCCATTGACAAAGATCCTAAGGTTCTGAAGCGTAAGTGGTAAGACCCCTGTAACAGACCATCAAGAACTCTTAGCATGAGGTCATCTACCTCGCTGAGGCTCTTGAAGCGATACGGGCTTCTAGCAGTAGCCATGAAGTCTTTCGCTAACACAGGTAGGAATCAAGGTTTTTTTAAATTATTTACCTACAACATATGTTGTTTCTGTCTATTTCAGTAAATTAGCTGTCTCTTACCCTCCGCCAAAGGTGCCAATCAGCTAAGTATATCTGACAGGTAAGTTGAATGCATAAAAATGTTATTGTCATGATACAATAAAGTTTTATGCATACTTACCTGGCAGATATATACGGTGTATGGCCCACCCGACCTCCCCTCAGGAGACAGGTGGAAGAGAAAATCTGTCTTAGAAAACGGGAATGATTCCTACTTCCGCCACCAGCGGCGGGGGCGGTAGATCACCTGACCTACCTGTAGAGTGTGCCGCGAAATTCGAATTTCTATCGGGGACGACGGAGTCTATAGCTAAGTATATATCTGCCAGGTAAGTATGCATAAAACTTTATGTATCATGACAATAACATTGTTTGTTCCCTTAGCTGAGATTCAACAACTATGAGATGTTTTGCCCTCAGGGACCTCGGTCTCTAGAAGGCAATTGACTTTCGCCTGTTGGGCACATGCCTTAAGAGTCAATCATCACCTCGCTGTCCGGCATTGGTGACAAACAAATACATTATTTGTTTGTGTCTCCTCGGCATAAACCCTTTAAAGGCGAAAGGTCACGTGACTACTCGGATGCTTGGACAACTTGCCTCCTACCGAACGCAGTCAGTCGGCAGCTGTCAGAGCGCCCGCCCCGAGTCATTTACGAACATACGCTGTTGACTTAGTTCGGTTGTTACAGAGCAATCATTACTTCATTTTAATAGCTTGTCACTGTACCATACCATCGACACCACCATGGAGTGTGCGGTGTCCTATCCACTACCGAGAACTTCGCTGCATGGGGATAGGAGGATGCGAGAGAGACTTCGTGGCAAACGGACAGACAGTATGGGATACTGGACATCACCGAAGTAGAGAAGAGGGATAGGTCATGCGACTATTCCCTTCTTTTCTCCTGAGGAACTGCATGACTTCTCCTGCGAAGTCAAGCATCCAGGGGATGGGGATCCGTGACGCTCGATTTCGTACCGAACTTCGTAGCGAAGACTCAGAACCCTTCGGTCCCTGACGATTGGTTCGAGTCGTTCACAATCCCCTCCCTAATGGACTTCACCGCCTTCGATGCGAAGGAGATGCTGCCTTGTCCGCAAGAACTTCTCCGTGGCGCAGGTACTGAAGGCAGGGGTCTGGTCCAACCAGACCACATGCCCCCCCTCCTTCCTTTCTACCTTCGGGATATTGCCCCACAAAGGTCCTTGGATCTTTTTTCCCTGGGACCCACGTGGTGGCTGCTCAACACGTTGTGTAGCGAACCCAGGACCCTTGCAGGTGCTGAACAGCATCGAGTTCCTGGTGTGACCATAAGAATGGATGAGAGTTGTGACTGGCTCCTCTTCCCATCTTTTTCTTCCCCTCTAACCTGTGGTTAGAGGGACACGGTCATCACCCTGCTGGATAAGGACAAGATGCAGGTGAGCTACTCAACAGAGCCCCATCTTATCCCTTTCCTTCCACTAGGGATAGGAGCGTATATCCCCACCACTTCCTCCCAACAAGGGGGAGGAAGTGGGTATGCCAGCTTGAGACAAAAACCCATACTTTATGTTGCCTCTTGCAAACAGGAACAAGTTCCTGCTTGCTGGTACAAAGAGATACGCTTGCCTCTCTCTTAGTACTCGGCCCCAGAGGTCTGACCATTGATCCTGCGGTGCACACCCCCCCCGATCAATCGGACAGAGGCTTGGATCCCTCCCTCGCTCTTACGACCAGGGAGGCATTCCAGGGATGGACGAACACCAGTCAGTTCATCAAAAGACTCAGATTCCTCCCACCAAGAAGTGAGTCTTCCTATTGTTAAAGGACGATGGTTTGTATTACGTATCGGAACAAATGACAATTTGTCGAAAATTGCATTTTTCCTAAACTATACAAACTGAGGTCCTTTACATATAGTCCCTCCTCTGCCACCCCTCACTCTGCGTATTTTGCATGGGCCAAAAGCAAAAGTGATTTGTCTGTCGGACAAGCAGTTAACTACCGTTCTCCCCTTGTTCGAAGCTTACGAGCGTTCCAGCTGCCGCTAGCTACTTCCTATTGTTAAAGGACCTCAGGTTTGTATAGTTAGGAAAAATGCAATTTTCGACAAATTGTCATTTTACAACTAATTGTAAGTCTCTAGCACAATATTTCGATTTATGGTGAATTTATGAAAAAACTTTTTCCTTACGTACCGGGCGGTAACTCTTCGAAAAAAATCATACATGCAATTGTGGTAATGTTTGCACCATTTTAAAATTAGCCGTTACATAAGTTTATATATGGAAATGTGCACAATACAACTCAAAAACAACCCATGGTTGTGAGCTTTATAAACAATTTTGAAATATTTTCATATAAAAAAATGAAAGTAAGTTACAAATTTTAAACAACTTCGGTCAACATTGGACTCGACCGAAAATGGTCGCAAAACGCATTGTAAGCTAAAAACGCTTATATTTCTAGTAATATTCAATCATTTACCTCCATTTTGCAACAAATTGGAAGTCTCTAGCACAATATTTGATTTATGTGTGAATTTATAAAAAAATATAATTTTCTTTACGTCCGCACGGTAACTCTTCCGAAAAAAATCATAACGTCCGATTGTGGTAATGTTTGCACCATTTTAAATTAGCCCTTACATAAAGTTTTATATATGAAAATGTGTGCAATTTCATGTAGAATACAACAAAAAATAATTGAAGGTTGTAGCTTTTCTCATTTTTGAAATATTTGCATATAAATCACGATAAATAGAAAAAAACGACGTTTGGTCAACTTTGACTACCGAAATGGTCAAAAAACGCAATTGTAAGCTAAACCTTTTACAGTCTAGTAATATTCAGTCATTTATCTTCATCTTGAAGCAAATTCGAAGTCTCTAGCACAATATTTAGATTATGGTGAATTTAACAAAAAATCTTTCCTTCCCTCCGCGTGCGGATTCTCTGCCACAAATCTCCGAAATGCGTACGTCCCATTCTCGGAATATTTGCTCCGTTTCATATTAGGCATTTCATAGAGTTTTATATATGAAAATGTGCGCAATTTTTATGTAGGAATAAAACTAAAAATATTCGGAAGGTTGTAGCTTTTCTGATTTCCGAAAATAATTGCATATAAAAAAAATATATATAAAAAAATTCAACATTCGGTCAACTTTAACATCGTCAAAATAGGTCGAAAACTGCAATTGTAAGCTAATACCCTTACAGTATAGTAATATTCAATCATTTGTCTTCATTTTGAAGAAATTGGAAGTCTCTAGGACAATACAGGCAGTCCCCGGGTTGGGTTACGACGGGGGTTCTGTTCTTAAGACGCGTCGTAACCCGAAAATCGTCGTAAGCCAGAACGATGTTCTTGAAAACATGTCCACAGGGAAAATTTCACTAATTTGCAATTTTTCTTAGTGCCGTATCTCTAAAATTATCATAATTTACTTTTTTCATGTGCAACACTTGTGTATCACTAATTACTGTATATTTTCATAATCAATAAAATACAAGAGAGAGAGAGAGAGAGAGAGAGAGAGAAGAGAGAGAGACCCGAGACGAGAGAGAGAGAGAGAGAGAGAATTACATAAAACCATTAAATTCGCTGACCATTGTTAAGCTCGAGTGTCACTGGACTGGACAGAAAAAGACGAAGGGAAGAATTTTCTTTTGAAATTAGTTATCCTATATTACTACTTCTATTATTATTATTATTATTATTATTATTTGAAAATATAATAAACGGTGTGGCATCTACCATAAAAAATTCTCTCATCTCAGTAAGAAAGAGGAATATCCTTACAAGTGAAATGGAAAGGTCATTTTTCCATCTCTTTAAAATACGACCATTTATGAATTTTGTAATTAAAGTTTTATTATTATTATTATTATTATATTATTATTATTATTATTATTATTATTAAATAACTGAAATTATCAAAAAACATTTTACCATACTAGTACCATAAAAATTCTTTCATCTCGGTAAAAGAGAGAGAGTTCTCCCAAAAAATACTTATAACGCTTGCAGCGAAAGAGAGGGAGGGAGTTACCACTATGACACATTATTATCTTGTGTGGCAAAAAAGATATAGAGAGAGAGAGAGAGAGAGAGAGAGAGAGAGAGAGAGAGAGAGAGAGAGAGAGAGAGAGAGAGAGAGAGAGAGAGTTAACCTTAATTAAAAGTGACATGGATAGATTAGTACGTATTGTATTTCTTTAAAATACTATCACATATGAATCTTGTAATTACAGTTATTATATTATTATTATTATTATTATTATTATTATTATTTGAAAGTATTAAAAACAAATAGTACAAGTACATAAAAATCTTGAGTCTCAGTAAATGAGAGAGAGAGAGAGAGAGAGAGAGAGAGAGAGAGAGAGAGAGAGAGACTATGGTTTTTATATCCAAGTCTAAGTAGAGTATTAATGGATTCTTTAAGTGAAATAATGTTTCAATGATATTTTGCTGTTTTGTATTAAAGGATATGTATACTGTTTGAGAATGCGTTCCTTATCCTTGACTATGGTTACCATACAGTTTAATAGCGTAAATTAATTTATGCGCCCTCCGCTCAGAAACTAGTTCTGCGTATGAGGTATCGTTAAAAGGCATAAAAAACCATCGTAACCTTGGAATTTGTGTTGTAATCTAACCAGAAACTTAGTTTGTTAATTATGTATACTGGAAACAAGCAATGATTTTTTCATTATTTGCGCTTTTGGACTGTTGTAAACTGCGCATCCCAAGCTAGTGTATTCATTCGCTTGGAAACTAGTTCCGCATATGAGGCATCACTAAAAAATTTTAAAATAACGACATAAAAAGCGTCGAAAATCATCATAACCTCAAAATTTTTGTTGTACAGTCCCCCGGACCCCCCCGTATTCGCGTTCTCCAGATTCGCGGACTCACACATTCGCGGATTTCTCTCAGGAACGTTTCCCTGCATTATTCGCAGAAAAATTCGCGCATTCAGCCGGTATTTTTCTATGCTACATATCCACAAATTCCTGGTTTTTTTTGATGAATTTCATCATAAAATGCACTTTTTGTGATAAAACTATTAAAAAAACCATGTAAGAAAATTTTTAGTGGGTTTTTCTTGAGTTTTAACTAACAAAATAGGCTGTTTTTAGCATTTTTATAGGGGTTCCAAACATTCACGGGTTCTAGCTATTCACGGGGGGGTCTGGTACGCATCCCCCGCGAATACGGGGGGACCACTGTAATCTAACCAAAAACTTACTTTTATTAATATACTGTGCTAAACTATAAAGGATTCTTATCATAGTATGCGTTTTTTTAAAGCGTCGTTAACTCGGAGCGTCGGAAGCGTCAGCGTCGTAACCTCGGAACAAGCGTCGTAACCCAGGGCGGATTTTTCAATGAATATTAAAGAAAAAGCGTTGTAACCTCGGAACGTCGTAAGCCGGACCAGTTGTAACTCGGTGACCGCGCGTTACGAATTCATGCCTTATTTTATGATAATATTTTCTGTGTTGCTTTTATTGTTTTACAATGTGTTATATACCAAATGATCGCAATTTAGTGTACATTACAACGAAAAAAAAACGTACTTTGTTAGCTTTAACCGTTTTGCGCACAGCGTGATTTGAATACAATTATATATATGAAATTTCGTTTTGCGCTTATCATATTAATTGGCATTCTTTATTTAATCTGCTAAATTTTTTTTTGTTTTATTTCATTTCTGATGGTTGACATAACTAAACTTCAGCCAATGACAAAAAAAAGGAACCAAAACTGAACTCTTAATCTTGAAAATAAGCGCGCTGTGATTTTTTGAAAAAGATATTTTTTCCGCTTCCTTCGCTCACTTTTGTCCAAAACACCTCCTGCACACGGGAGACCAATTTTATTTGTTCCGACACGGCATACAAAACCTTCGGTCCTTTTACAATAGGAAAGGTACTAGCGGCAGCTGGATAGGTCGTAAGCTTTCGAACAAGGGGTTCGGTAGTTAACTGCTTGTCCGACAGGCGCGCAGCGCGCGACTGGAGGTAAACAAACCACTTTTGCTTTCGGCCTGCTGGCGTGTGGACGTGGTATCATCGCTCTCCTGTGCACGCCTTCATCGTCGTTTTGCTTTCGCATGATTGTTGTTTTTATTTTCTAATTATCTAGTGAAACTGAAACTTGAATTTAAGTACAATCATTTCATTGAATTCAATTGTGAATTAAAGGATCTTGGTGTCACCATGCCCTCCGATTACCCGAGTTGCCGGGACTGAATGGCGTAAGTTAACGTGCGGAATTCATTTTCCCAGAAATGATCCTCGTATTGTGTATGCTCGGTGCCGAGGGCGGGAGCGCTCGCTCCGAGCGTAGATTGGGTTGGAAATGTGTGTGAGAAAATCGTAAGTAAGTGCTCTTTTCATTTATATTTTTTTGACCTGTATGCCCGTTGCCGAACGAATGCGCTCGGCACGGAAACTTATTCAGTATGGAAGTGGAATCGCAAGTACAGTATTCTTTTTCATTTTCATATATTATTTTGATTGTAGCAATACTCATGTTGGTTCAGTTTCCGAGCTTCCCGGAAATTGATCCTTCCCCCTTTTTATTTTGAATGAAGTGAAATCGCAAGTGCAGTTCTTTTTCATTTTCATTTTTTATTGAGATTGCATTGTTTACTGGGATCAATGTTTCCGCTATTCCCGGGAACCTTGATCCTTCCCCTTTTTATTGTGAGTGAATCGCAAGCGCAGTAGTCTTTTCATTTTCATATATTTGTTGATTGCATCAATTCATTATGGATCAAGGTTTCCAGAAACCTTGATCCATAAAGGTAAGGAATGAATCCTTTCACCCTTGCGCTCGGTACCGAGGGCGCAAATGCGCTCGATCCGAGCCCTTATTTCCATTGTGAAGTGAATCGTTTTGCAAGATGCATTTTCATTTTATTCCTTATTATTGATTGCATCAATATTTATTTGGTTCAAGTTCCGCTCAGTCAGGGAATTGATCCTTATGCCCTTGCATTCGGGCCGATGGCACGATTGCTCTCGGGCTCTGATATTGTTGTTGGGTACATGGGTACTGTGCGGGGTGGGGAACGAGAACCCCCCCCCCCGCTCAGTTCCCACAGATGGCTCTTCCCCTTGGGGGGGGGGAGGTTATCGGCGTTCTTCTCCTCGCCCGATCCGTCGAGCGCGGGGGAGGGCGCTCGGTGCCCGATGTACAATTATTATTAGGGGTCTTCCACTCGTTCGGAGAGGGATCACCACCCCGCGCGAGGGGACTTCCCCCCCACTAATCGCTACTACTGTTATTTCCGCAGGTGCTACTGCCACGAGGGTGGACCTTGGTGAGGTATGGGCGTCCTTCCATTTCTGCAGGGCCGTGCTATGTCGTCCAAGGGGCTTAGCGGTTCTTGTCCTGGGCCTACTGGTGCGGTCACCCATGGAGTGGTGACCACGCAACCAGGTGACGACGTCCCTCCTCACCTGGTGTACTCGCCTCACGTGGTAACAGTCTTGCCTACAGCCGCTGTGAAGTGCCGTTCGCCGTACCGAGAGAGGGGCGTGCCGCCGCCGCTCGTGGTTGCCGCGCTGCAGCGACCACACTTCCGCTGCCCTAGAGCGCGCCCCTGGACCTGCCGCCGGTACCAGGATGCTGGCTGCTGCTCACTTCCTTGTGTTTTCCGGTGCTGCCTGCCGTAACCTGCCGATTCTGGGCTGACTGTCCATGCAGTTGCTGCGCTGGCTGTCCTGCCGTTGCTGCCGCTGGCTGTCCCTGCCGTTGCTGCGCTGGCTGTCCCTACCGATGCTGTGCTGGCTTGTGCCGGCTGTTCCTGAGATGCCCATACCTGCTGATGTCGTCCCTGTTCGTTGGTCGGTACTACCCCAGACTTTGGTCTGTCTGTACAGGTGCGTCCGGGCCCTGTGGCTTCGGCTACAGCAGCCCCGGCTCCGCCCTGGATAGCAGATCTTACGTCTGTCCTGAGGAACGCTGACGAAGAAGAGGAGGAAGGTGTCGTCGTCGTCGTCTTCATCTTCTTCATCGTCGTCGGCTGCCGCCTCTTCCCCTTCGACTTCTAAGGCTTCACAGCCGAGGAAGAAGAAGGTCGCCTCCTCCCTCCTAAGAAGTCTCCCTCGGGAGCTTCTCGGGACCCGTCTCACCTCGGTGGGACGGGAGGGTTCCTTCCGCTGGTCCTCCTGCTCCTTCGGGAGCGGGGCCCGCTCTTCTTCCGCAAGGAAGAAGACTACGGGGACCAGAGGGGTACCGGCTAACACCGGTACTTCCTCGCCTGGTGTCAGTGGTTCTGCCACTGCATCAGGGTCCGTCTCGGCCCTCGTTCGCGCGGAGGTACCGAGTGTACGGTCGCCTACCAGCGACCGTGCAGCCAGGAACCAGACCTCTGAGTCCGCTCAGCGTCAGGTTCACGGCACGGGGCGGAAGACTGGTGACAGCCGCTCATGCGACTATCACCAGACCAGCTCTCACTCTCGCGGTGAACAGCTGGCTACCCGGGGACGTGACGGTCCACGACCGACCACGGGCTGAGGCTGGGAAGAGGTCCTCCCGTTCGCCGGTGCCAGCCACGGCTGGAACCAGCGACGTGACGTGCCGTGAGGACAAGCACCGGTCTCACTGTGACAGTGGAGCCTGCAGGTCGCCTGACCGTCGCTCTCACAGAAAGCGAACGGGTACGGCAACCAGCACCAGCTCTTCTGACACTCGAGATCGGGTCCGCTGTGCTCAGTCCAGCCGTTCTCCACAGCGAGACGGTTCGACCAGGCCTGCAGCTCGATCGCCACCGCGGGTTGACGATCGCCTGCAGCCCTCAAAGCCCCCCTTGCTGGTTCTTCCAGCGAGCAAAGAGGGAGCGTCAGGTCTGCCTCTCCCGTACCTTCAACCTCCTCGGGTTACACCGGGAGGAGCGAGGTATTGAGGAGTGATCGTGAGGGGTGCGCCCCTCATGATCCCACCACAGCGCCCTACGTGCCAGGCACGGTTCTTGGACCGGCCAGGACGTATGCGCAAGTGGATGGGGAAGACCGAGAGGGCTGTCGCTGTTCCCCCTTCTTAGGAGGAAGGTTCTCGGAATATGCTCTTGTTCGAAGGGCTTAACGGTCCCACTCTGCAAGATGCTGTGACTTCCGAGATCCAGAGGAACTTTGCCGAGGTTACGGCGCTGATTCGTCAGCACAATGACCTCGGGGGAAGGATCGCCGCTCCCACCCAGCAGAGCCCACGTCTCGGCTCGAGTCGTTTTGGGGGGCCCGAGAGGGAACCCAAATCGACGGTGGGTCTGCCGCGATCGGAGCTTGCCGACTGTGTTGAACCGGGTAGTCTCTCGTCTCCGGACAAGAAGGCTCTCTCAGTTCTGGACGGTCGAACAAGCTACTTCACCTCCTCTACTGCGACAGAGGCGTTTTTCTACGTGTCTTCGGACACCGTATTTAAATCCCCTCTTCGGGTCTCCTGAGGTTTCGACCTCGACGAGGACTGGAATGAGTCGGAGCGGTATCGGCTCTCTCCTGTCAGGTGTCGATCAGCCCCACACAGACGACGTTCACAGTGGCGGCAGACCCTTACCTACAGTGAGAGTTCGTAACCCTCCTCGGGAAAACGTTTTCTCCTGACGATACGTTTTCCCAGACTCTGAGAGGCCACATCGCCGCAAGGCGATGGCTGCTCCTACTCTTCTCCAACTGCTAGTTCCTGGGAATGGGGCGAGCGAGTATCCATTTCCTCCCCCATTCCCTCTCTCCTTACGGCAACGAGGTCCAACAGCAGGCGTACGTTCCAGGGGCATCGAAGGACGTAGCATTGAGACAGGAGATCAAGACCATGCTGAGCAAGAGAGCTGTAGAATCGGCACGGATCAGTCACCGGGCTTTTACAGCCGACTCTTCCTGGTGGAAGAGTTTACGAGAGGCTGGCGCCCGGTGATAGATCTCTCTCTCCTGAACCGGTTGGTTCTCCAGACCCAGTTCACGATGGAGACGGCACGCGCATTGCTCGGCTCTATCAGGGAGAACGATTACATGCTTTCAGTGGACTTGAAGGATGCGTATTTACAAATACCCATTCATTCAGTCCTCCAGAAAGTACTCCGCTTGCATCCTCGACGGGACGGTGTACCAGCTCAGGCCACGTTCGCTTCGGTCTCTCAACCGCCCCACAGGTGTTACACCTGGGGCGAGTGTCTCACCCTGGTGTCTGCTTGGGCCCATTCGCACGGGATAGTCTGATGGGGTATCTCGACGATTTGGTTAGTCCTGGCGAGCTACCGCTCGCAGTTGCTACAGGACAGGATCGACTGCTCGAGTTCTGTCGTGATCTGGGGATCGTTCTGCTGAACTTCGAAAAGTCCGATCTCGAGCACAAGCGAAGGATGGAACGTACCTGGGTTTATGGCTGATCTACCACGTAGCAGAGCGAGTCTTCCCCGCAGACTCGCGGATCAGCAGACTCAGGGAGGCAGCCAACCATTCCTGTCTCGGCAGGAACAGGTAGCTCAGCGATGGCAAGTCGTGATCGGACACCTGTCGTCACTCGGGAAGCCAGTCCCTAACGGGCGTCTTCACCTGCGGTCTCTTCAGGGAGACTGAAGGAGGAGTTGGTCACAGGCGACGGATCCCCCAAGCTTTCCATTGTCACGGACACAGGAGGTGAGGCAGGACCTAGCCGGGTGACTGGACGACAGGAACCCCTTAGAGGAGTGCCTCTGCGACTCTCCCCCCGGGTGGGACATGCAGCTGCTCTCAGACGCATCGACCGAGGGATGGGCGCACACCTGGAAGAGTTGCGGACTTCAGGAGTGTGGTACGAGAACGACAAGCACCTTCACATCAATGTACTGAAACTCAAGGCAGCGTTCCTCGCTCTCCAAGAGTTTCCAGGACCGCTGATGGGACACTCGTGGTGTTGATGTACGTCAACACCACGGTGGTGGCTTACGTCAACAAACAGGGGGGCCTAGTGTCTCTCCCGTTGTATCAGTTGACTCGGCAGGTGCACGAGTGGGCCGAGGACGCACTCAATAAAGCTGTCGGCACGCTACATTCCAGGGAAGGAATGTAGTAGCAGACACGCTCAGCCGTCGGGATCAGGTGATAGGGACCGAATGGCCTCTACACCAGGACGTGGCGGAAAGGCTCTTCGACCTGTGGCGGCGACCAGTCGAGGATCTGTTCGCCATCCGGCACAACAGGAAGCTCCAGGTGTTCTTCTCGGCCGTGCCGGATCCATGGGCAGCTGCAGAGGACGCTCTTCAACAACCGTGGGACAACCTCTTCGCCTATGCCTTTCCCCCGTTCAGCCTGATTCGCAAGGTGATCAGTCGAGCACTGGTCATCCCGAATCTCAGGATGATCCTGATGGCTCCCAAATGGCCACAGGCCATTTGGTATCCTGGACCTGCTGGCTCTTCTCGCAAGAGAACCGAGAGAAATTCCCCATTGGCACAACCTTCTCGCCCAGCCACACGTCGAGCTGGTATCCACCGAGCAGTCCAGTCCCCCCCCCCCCCCCCCCCCTACGTCCTTCACGGCTGGCTGTTATCCACCATCTCTTGCGAACGAGAAGCTTTTTTCGTAGCGCCGCAGGCAACAGAGATGGCTGGAAACGTCCGTCAGTCCTCTGCACTGTGTACCAGGGGAAGTCGGCCGTCTTCTGTGGTTGGTGTCGTAGACGGGGCCTATCTCCTCTCAGAGCCACTCTTCAGCAGGTAGCGGTTTTCCTCGTTTTTCTTCGCCGAGGAAGCTCCTCTAAGTTCCCACACAGTCAAAGGATACAGAGCCAGCCTTGACGCTCGTCCTGAAACTGACGGGATTGGACATCTCGAACTCGTTCGAGATCTCCTTGCTTAAGAGCAGCCTCCAAAGGTCTTGCCAACCCAGGGAACTCACAAGACCCTCTTCTTGCTGGACCTGGCATCGGCGAAGAGAGTACGGGAACTTCATGCAGATTATGATGTGGATGAGATGCTGCTTTGTCCTGGGAGTACGCTACGGCGCTATCTGAAGAGAACTCGACACCTCGGGCCCTGAGTGTCGACGCCTCTTCGTTAGCAACGGGGTCACCAAGAAAGAAGTATCAAGAACACTCTTTCGTCCTGGCTGCGTGAGGTCTTCAGGAGGGCGTATGAGGCTGATGGTAGTGACGACATCCGTACGTCCCGTCCGAGAGCTCACGAAGTCAGAAGTATTGGCCCCTCGTTGGCGTTTCGTAAGAACTTCTCCGTGGCGCAGGTATGGAAGGTAGGGGTCTGGTACAACCAGACCACCGGCACCTTCCTTATACCTCTTGGATATTGCTCATAGGTCCTTGGATCGGTTTCCTTAGGACCCGTGGTGGCTGCTCAACACGTCCGTCTAGCTAACACCCAGACCCTAGCAGGCTGAACAGCATCGAGTCCTGGTGTGGACTGTTATGAATAGATAGTGAATGAGAAGTGACTGGCTTCTCTTTCTATCTTTTTCTACCCCTACCTGTGTGGTAGAGGGATACGGTCATCACCCTGTGGATAAGGACGAGATGCCGGTGAGCTATATGACAGAGCCCCATCCTATCCCTTTCACTAGGGATAGGAGCAGAATATCCACCACTTCCTTCTACAAGGGGGGGAAGTGGATGCCTACAAGAGTCAAAACCATGACTTTATCTTTGCTCCTGTACAGGAACAAGTTCTTACATTGCTGGTACGAAGAGATACGCTTGCCTCTCTCTTAGTACTATCGGTCCAGAGGTCTGACCATTGATCCTGCGGTGCACACCCCGATCAATCGGACAGAGGCTTGGATCCCTCCCTCGCTCTTACGACCAGGGAGGCTTCCAAGGTTGGGCGAACACCAGTCTGTTCACAAAAGACTCAGATTCCACCCACCAAGAAGTGAGTCTTCCTATTGTAAAAGGACGAAGGTTTGTAGCCGTGTCGGAACAAATGACAATTTGTCCAAAATTGCATTTTTCCTAACTATACAAACCTGAGGTCCTTTACACATAGCCCCACCTCATGCCACCCCTCACTCTGCAGTTTTTGCTTGGACCAAAAGCAAAAGTGATTTGTTTACCTCCCAGTCGCGCGCTGCGCGCTGTCGGACAAGCAGTTAACTACCGAACCCCTTGTTCGAAAGCTTACGACCTATCCAGCTGCCGCTAGTACCTTCCTATGTAAAAGGACCTCAGGTTGGTATAGTTAGGAAAAATGCAATTTTGGACAAATTGTCATTTTAAACTGCTTCAGCATTTAAGGGTTAAGAAGACACCTAAGGAGTCAAGACAGGCTCAACAGCCCTTTCGAGGTAAAACATTTTCTCGCCCCTCCTTTAGAGGTAAAAGGGCTCCTTCCAAGAGAGGGTCGAAGCCCGCTAACAAACAATGAAGCACAAGTCCTCCAGTCATCAGTTGGGGCCAGACTCCAGGAGTTTTGGGAAGTTGGCACAACAAGGGAGCGGACCCTTGGGTCGTCACGATAGCTAGGGAAGGTTACAAGATCCCCTTCCTGAAGAAGCCACCTCTTTCTACATCCCCCACGAGGGATCTTGGGGCTCATTACAACGATCCAGAGAAAGAAGAGGCTCTGCAGGAGCAAGTCCTCTCCATGATCAGGAAAGGAGCAATAGAACCTGTTCTGGACCACTCATCCCAGGATTCTACAACTGGCTTTTCCTAGTGGCGAAATCATCGGGTGGATGGAGGCCAGTACTGGATGTAAGTCATCTCAACTTGTTTGTGGAAAAGACAAAATTTACCATGGAAACGAATGAATCAGTACTGGCAGTGGTGCGTCCAGGGGACTGGATGGTTACCCTGGACCTTCAAGGCGCGTACTTCCACATCCCCATTCATGCGGGATCCAGGAAGTACTTAAGGTTTGTGATCCAGAACAGGGTCTTTCAGTTCAAAACCCTTTGCTTCGGACTTTGCACAGCTCCGCAGGTGTTCACGAGAGTGATTTCGAACGTGGCGAAGTGGCTGCATCTACTAGGGATCAGAGTCTCTCTCTACCTAGATGACTGGCTTATAAGATCCCAATCAAGACAACAATGTCTGGAGGACTTAGAAGTAACGTTGGAATTGACAAACGAATTGGGTCTGATGGCGAACTTAGAAAAGTTGAATCTGATCCCCAACAAAGGAGGCTAGTCTATTTGGAGATTCTGATTTCCTCAGCGACTTTTCGGGCTTTTCCATCCCCCGACAGGCAAGTTCAGTGCCTTCAGAAAGTGCAAGCCTTTCTAGAGAAAGACCAATGCTCAGCGCGAGAGTGGATGAGCTTACTGGGGACTCTCGTCGCTGGAGCGGTTCGTTTCTCTAGGAAGGCTTCACATGAGACCCTTACAAATCTTCCTGACCGAAGTCTGGCCAAGAAATCGCAACCGGATTCCTTCCTGTTTCGGATTCCTTACAAGATCAAGGAGGAATTGCAATGGTGGCTAACTCCAGGGAAGTTAGCAGAGGGTGCGTTTGCTCCAACAGAAGAACCCAGACCTTGTATTATTTTCAGACGCATCGGACGCAGGCTGGGGAGCGACTCTGGGAGGCCCTCAAGAAGTGTCAGGTCGTTGGAGCAAGGAGGAAGCGTCTTGGCATATAAACAAGAAGGAACTGATGGTGATTTTCTTGGCTTTGAAAGCGTTCAAGGCGTTGATCCGCAACAAGGTTGTGCAGGTCAACGCAGACAATACCACAGCTCTGGCGTACATTCGCAAGCAAGGAGGAACTCATTCCGTATCGCTGTGCAAGTTGGCGGAAGAAGTCCTTCTGTGGGCAGAGAAGGAGAACGTCACCCTGCTCACCAGGTTCATTGCAAGGGGGAGAAGAATATGAGAGCGGACCTGTTGAGCAGGGAAGGTCAACTTCTGTCTACAGAGTGGATCCTACATCTAGAAGTATGACAGAGCCTGTGGAATTTATGGGGTCGTCCAGTGGGTGGACCTGTTTTGCGACCGCAACAACGAAGAGGTTACCGACATACTGCTCTCCAGTCCCAGACCGTCAAGCAGTCGCAGTAGATGCCTTCCTTCTAGATTGGACGGGCCTAGATGCATACGCCTTTCCCCTGTTCAAGATTTTAGGAAAGGTTATGAAGAAGTTCAGGGAGAGTCCAGGGACAAAACTGACTCTCATAGCCCCCTACTGGCCGGCCCAAGATTGGTTCACAGAGGTACTGGAATGGACAGTGGACATACCAAGAACACTTCCAGCAAGAGTAGATCTACTCAAACAGCCTCACTTCAACAGGTATCACAAGAACACCGTCGCTCTGGGTCTGACTGCGTTCAGACTATCGAAAGACTTGTCAGAGCGAGGGGGTTTTCTAAAGAAGCAGCCAATGCTGTGGCCAGAGCAAGAAGAACCTCAACAATCAAGGTGTACCAGGCGAAGTGGGAGACCTTTCGTAAGTGGTGCAAGAGTCGGAAGGTTTCTTCTTCCAGTACCTCTGTGACCCAAATTGCAGACTTCCTTCTGTATTTGAAGGAGGAAGCAGGTTTATCTACTCAAACAGTCAAAGGATACAGAAGTATGTTAGCCTAAGTTTTTAGACACAGAGGCTTAGATATTACCCAACAATTTGGATCTGAGAGACCTCATAAGGTCCTTTGAAACAAGGAAGGAACACCGTACAGAACTCCTTCTTGGAAGTGTAGTTTGTTAGGGATAATGTGTGTGTGTGTGGTTCAGGTGGTCTAACATTTCCTAGCATGAATGCCCGTGGTAAGAGAGGGCTAGGGTTTCCTGTCAACAAATTGATCTCGTCCAGTTGTCAGACCCTTTTGATAGCTTCTTCAACATTCAGGTCACATCCTAGTTGAGAGCTACTAAGGTTTAGAAGGCTAAGAGGCAGGACCTATGAAGTCAGCTACCTTAGGCAGGGTAAGGAACCAAAGAAATTTAAATTTTTCTAAAATTTTTTTGAAGTTTTTAAACTCTGACGATGTTGCTGTCTTTGACCCACCCCCAAATGTGTCAATCAGCTATATATATACCTTCCAGGTAAGTGTCATACATGAAAATGACGTTATTATGATATAACAAAGTTTCATGTATAGTACTTACCTGGCAGGTATATATAATCAAATTCCCACCCTCCTCCCCTCAGGAGACAGGGTTCAGAGAAAATCTTATGAAAATGGGAATGGTTCCGAGTGCCAGCGCCATGGGAACGGGGTGGCGATCACCTGAACTACCAGTGACCTAGCGGTTGCCGCGAGTTTTGAAAATTCTGCCAGTGCGACAGAGGATATAGCTATATATATACCTGCCAGGTAAGTATACATGAAACTTTGTTATATCATAATAACGTCATTTTACATTATATTTCTTATATGTTACAATGTATTTTATGTTACTGTACATGTAAATGTGGAAAACAAGTTGGTTACATAGTTTTTCCAAAACTTGTATAATACCCAATGCTGTATGTTATAGCTGGGTAAAAATTATGGGACTTATTTTTGTGGTTTGTTGCTTAGCAGTGTTGTGATAATTATAATTTTTATTGTTATTATAATTTCATTATCACATATTGTACTTACCAATAATTAAGGCAAAAAGAAGGAAACGTTACAAAATTCATTGTTATCTTTGGTTACTTTCGTATAGATAAAATTGAAAAAAAGTCAAAGTTGAGACATTAAAGGAAATTTTGTTTTAACCTTCCTGGTAATTTTAGGATGGACAAAAGTGCTGAAAGTCATGAGTATGTTGGAAAGGTGGAAAAACATGCTTCCCAAAAGGATTATGCTACTGGGTTTGGTGGTAAATTTGGAGTACAGGCTGACCGTCAGGATAAGTCTGCTGTGGGATGGGATCATGTAGAGAAGGTGGACAGACATGAGAGTCAAAAAGGTTAGGTATACATTAACATTTGTGCCTAGTTTTTAAGTGATGCTTTTCAATTAAATAGGATTATGAATATTAAGGTTGATGGCCGAATCTGTTTTTTTAATAAAACCGATATTCTGTTTAGTTCTTCGTACTGTATCCACTAATATGTATTGTTTTTCTGGTGCATAATTTTTCATTTGGTTGAAAAGTATCAGAAAAGTCAATACCTCTATACAGTCACACTTTGTTTCACATTAATCCTTAATTTTGACAAGATATTGATTAGTCCTCAAGGAGTGAAATTGTTTGTTGGTGTTAATGCCTGGCAATTAATGCTGACTTACAGCCTTCGTTATGCTTCTATATTTTGTTATACATTATTTGCTTCCATCATGCTTTCTTGTCCCTCTTCTGGTGATGAAGTAAATGCCCTTTATTTTTTCAATTATGAGATCTATAGCTACTGGATAAATGAATTTTTTAGTAATTGTTGTATTAACGTAAATTTTGTTCATGAAACTTACCTTTCAGATATATATATAGCTGTATTTTCCAAAATCCGACAGAATTTAAAAACTTACGACACACGCTGTGGGAGTCAGGTGGTTAGTACCCATTCCCGCCGCTGGGAGGCGGGTATCAGGAACCATTCCCATTTTCTATTCATAATTTTTCTGTCGCCGGTGTTGTAAACATCTGTTTGCAGCACCTCCGTCTGGATTTTGGAAACTTATTGGCTACTTGAGTATCCCTTTTGGTTTTTTTTGGTTATCTGACTTGGATCAGTGGCTAGGCACACGTTAATAGTGGATCGAATTGATTTTGGTATAGATTTTTCTTTGGATAAGATGTCGGGGTCTAGTTCAGCTAGCGCTAGATTTTGCTCTAAGTCTGACTGTAGAGGTAGGCTACTGAAAGCTTCAGTAGACCCACATACTGTATGTAAAGGTTGCAGGGAGCATGAATGTGCGTTTGAAAGCCGCTGTAAGGAGTGTGAAAGTTTAACAGATTCTGAGTGGAAGGCGTATGAAACCTATCTTAAGAAACTTGAACGGGATAGGTTAAGGAGTGTTTCAGGTAGGCAAGAAATTAATGATTCTCCTGTTAACCCTCCTTCTGTAGTTAATGCTCCTAACCCTGTAGTGTTGCCTTCGGGCCCTGAAGCAGTGTCTGTAGAAGGTAATACTTTATCTTTGATTCTAGAGTCGATTCGTAACTTGGAATCGAAAGTGATGGCTCTTGAGAGCAAAAGTGAAGTGCAAAAGTGCAGTGATAGTGCCCCTTCCTTGTGTAGTGGAGGGTGCGTCAGATCGGCCTTATTTCGCCTCTAGGCGGGACCTCTGCTTGACTCTAACCCAGGTTACGGGGAGAGAGCATGTCGAAAGCCGAAGGAGGGTTACGAGGAACCCCCACCGATCTGGCGTGCCTTCGCAGCATCTGATGAAACTTCCCAGACTGCCAAGGAGCATGCGCGTGCACATCTCCTCAAGGAGTGCTTTTTCGTCTTCGGAGGCTTCCTCCCGTGTAAGGGGTGGAGCTCTCATGCTGCATCACGTCCGCTGAAAAGAACTGTTTGTGTTCGGGTGGACGCTTCACGTCCAAGTTGTTCTCCGAAACTTTGCTCTTCACCTGATAGCGCGTTCGCTGCTTTTCCGCCGCAGAGAAGCGTAAGGATTCTTCGGACGTCGATTTGCTAGAAGGTGACTCGTTCGAGCACCACAGTCGCTCCAGAGTGCGTGAAGTGGCGGTTCCTGGGAGTAGGAAGGAGGCGTCCCCTCGCCACTCTCCTGCTCACAGGATCAGCCCCTCCCCAGAAAAGGAGGCTTCACTTACCAAGAAGATTCTTCAGTCGCTGCAGCAACAACTTCAGGATGTTATTGCTTCTAGAGAGACTTCCCCGTCGTCTTAATAAGGAGACAGACTTCCTGTTAAGAAGTCGAGACGTTCTCCCTCTCCTTCTCCTCGCTCGTCTCTCTCTCTGTTTGAGTCTCCCTCTAGAGTTCGTTCCGCTCCCCAGCGGCTCTCTAGAGGAGGTGAGAAGTTCGTTTCTCACTCGCGGGAAGCGGTATTACCCGCTCTTACGAAACCTGATGTTCAGAAGCGTGTTCCAGTGGATGCCGAGCGCGCTTCAGTGTAAGTCAAGCGCCCTTCAGTGGACGCCAAGCGCGCGCCAGTGGACTTGTTCAGCCTGTGCACTAGTGGATGTCGAGCGGCGCGCCAGTCAGCGCCAGACGTGTGGCATCGGACACGAAGCGCGCACCTGCGGACGCCAGTTCCACACCACCGCAAGCTCAGGTGGAAGCGGGAACTCTACCTGTTCGCCGTGCTTTCTTTATTGAGAATTCTTCAGCACAAGAGGCTTTTTCTTCTACTGCCCTCCGTTCTGCTCGAGATTCTTCTGTACTTCCTCCGACTTCTCCAGTATCTGAAGAGGAAGTTAGTGACACTTTCGTCGAAGCGGACGAGGAGCAACAGTTGGCTCCTGTCTCGACTGACTACAAGGTTTTGACTCTTCTTCTCCAATCGGAGTTTGGAGACACCTTTCAGCCTGAAGCTCCTGCACATCCTCCCTCTCAATTTTCTTCATCCAAAGCGTCTAAGGTCTCGTGCTTGTGCTTTGTGAAGATGAAGAAGTCGCTTTCCACAAAGCAAGCTTTTCGCAAAGTCCATGATTGGATGAAGAGGAGGAAAGCTTCAGGTAAGACTTCTTTCGCTCTGCCACCTTCAAGACTCTGCGGGAAAGCAGGTATGTGGTATGAGACTGGAGAAAACGTCGGAGTTAAACTTCCAGCCTCTGCTCAGGGTGATTTTGGGAGCGTTGTGGATGCCTCCAGAAGGGCCCTTCTGTCCTCGTCGAAAGTCTCTTGGACTCATAGCGAGTTAGATTTTCATCTTAAAGGCCCCTTCAGGACTCTAGAGGTCTTTAACTTTCTCGACTGGTGTCTAGGAGTTTTGGATGCCAGGTCCAGGAGTTCTGATTCCATTAGTCTGGGGGAGCTGTCCAGTGTATTGTCTTGCATGGACAAGGCCGTCAGGGATGGTTCTGAGGAGTTGACTGCTCATTTCAGCACGGGACTTCTTAAGAAAAGAGCACTCTTCTGTAACTTTACAGCTAAATCTGTCTCTCCAGCGCAAAAGGCGGATTTGCTCTTCGCTCCGTTTTCAGACCATCTCTTCCCCCAGTCTATGGTAAAGGTGACAATACCGCAAGTCTGCAAGAGAAAGCAACCCAAGACCTTCTGGCTCAGTCATCGAGAGACCAGCAGGTACTTCATCTTCTGGGGTCTCTTCTGCCAAGAAATCGAAGCCCTTTCGAGTTGGATCTTCCTCGAAACCAGACCCTCGAGGAAGAGGCACTTCCAGAGGCAAAACCCCGCTCCTTCAAAGAGTAGGAAGTGATTTGGAAGTCCTTCAGCCGCCGGTAGGAGCCAGACTTCTACTTTTCGCGAGAGCCTGGGAAGAGAGAGGTGCCGACTCTTGGTCGCTGGACATCGTGAGGAAGGGGGTACAGAATTCCGTTCCTGAAGTCGCCCCCGCTGTCTTCGACACCAAAGGATTTGTCTCCTTCGTATCTAGGAGGAAAAGCAAAAGAAGTGGCTGCACGTCTACTAGATCAAAGTGATCGAGAAGCAAGCTGTGGAACAGATCTTCGACCTAGATTCTCCAGGTTTTTACAACCGTCTGTTCCTAGTGCCGAAGCAGTCAGGGGGGTGGCGACCCGTCCTGGATGTCAGCAGCCTAAACCTCTTCATTACCAAGCAGAGGTTCAAGATGGAGACACCTCAATCTGTGCTAGCAGCTTTAAGACCTGGGGATTGGATGGTCTCACTAGACCTCCAGGACGCGTATTTTCATGTCCCATCCATCCCCAATCAAGGAAATACCTGCGGTTTGTCCTGAAGGGGAAGGTATTCCAGTTCAGGGGCACTCTGCTTCGGTCTAAGCACAGCGCCGATGTTTTTTGCACCATCCTTATGAAGAACGTTGCGAGGTGGCTCCATCTTGCGAAGATAAGGATCTCTCTCTACCTGGACGACTGGCTTATTCGAGCCTCATCGCAAGACCGGTGTCTGGAGGACCTTCACACGACCTTGTCGTTAGCGAAGTCCCTGGGACTTCTGGTAAACCTCGAAAAGTTGCATCTGACTCCTTCTCAATCCTTAGTCTATCTGGGGATTCAGATGGACTCAGTGGCTTTTTGGGCTTTTCCGTCCCAGGGGCGACAACTTCAATGCCTAGACAAAGGTGTCAGCCGTGTTTCTGGAGAAGGAAAACATGCTCGGTGAGGGAATGGATGAGTCTGCTGGGGACCATTTCCTCACTGGAGAAGTTTGTTTCTCTGGGAAGGTTGCACCTCAGACCACTTCAATTCTTCCTGTCCAACAATTGGAAGCGCGAACAAGATCTGGAAGCGATCTTGTTGTTGACAGAAGAGGTGAAAGAACACCTAAGATGGTGGTCAGATCCGCGAAAGCTTGCAGAAGGGCTTTCGCTCAAGCTTCGGAACCCCGACCTAGTGTTGTTTTCCGACGCATCTTCCACGGGCTGGGGAGCAACACTAGGAGGGAGAGAAGTGTCAGGCACCTGGAGAGGGGAACAGGTGTCCTGGCACATAAATCTCAAAGAACTGTCAGCGATTCACCTTGCGCTAAGGTTCTTTCAAGAAGAAGTCTCCAACAAAGTGGTTCAGATCAACTCGGACAACACCACAGCCCTGGCATACCTCAGGAAACGGGGGAACCCACTCTCCTTCTCTGTTCGCCATCGTGAAGGAAATCCTGTTATGGGCGAAGTCGCAAGACGTCATGATCCTGACAAGATTCGTGTCAGGAGTGGAGAACATTCGAACGGACCTTCTCAGTCGGCAAGGACAGCTTCTGCCGACGGAATGGACCCTTCATCAGGAGGTATGCCAGTCGTTGTGGAAGCTGTGGGGACGTCCTCATGTGGACGTTTTCGCAACTTCCCGGACAAGGAGACTTCCGCTGCATTGTTCACCAGTTCTGGACCTTTACGCCTTTCCCCCATTTCCCCCTTCAAGATCTTCGGGGAGGTAATGAGGAAATTCAGCGGCATCAGAGGGAGCGAGGATGACCCTCATCGCCCCCTTCTGGCCAGCGGCCGACTGGTTCACAGAGGTAATGTCCTTCCTTGTAGATTTTCCGAGGACTCTGCCCCTAAGGAAAGATCTACTCAGACAGCCCCACTTCAAGAGGTACCACAAAAACCTCCCCGCTCTGAGTCTGACTGCGTTCAGACTATCAAGAAGTTGGCCAGAGCGAGGGGTTTTTCAAGACCTGTGCCTAAGGCGATTGCCACTGCAAGGAGGCCCTCCTCAATCGCAGTGTACCAATCGAAGTGGGCTGTCTTCAGAGGTTGGTGCAGGAAGAAGGGCATTTCCTCCACCACGACCTCTGTGAGCCAGATAGCAGATTTCCTTCTTTACCTAAGAAAAGAAGTGAAATTAGCTGTTCCCACGATAAAAGGCTACAGGAGCGTGCTTTCTGTAGTCTTCAGACACAGAGGGCTCGACTTGGCAAATGAGAGAGACCTTCATGATCTCATTAGATCCTTCGAGACTACGAAGGTTCTCCAACCTAAAGTACCATCGTGGAACTTGGACTTGGTATTAAGTTCCTGATGTCAAGTCAGTTCGAACCGCTCCATTCAGCTTCGCTTAGTAATCTGACGAAGAAGATCATTTTCCTAACTGCTCTGGCGACGGCGAAGAGGGTTAGCGAAATCCAGGTTATAAGCAAGCAGATTGGGTTTTCACGGATCATAGTGCGGTTTGTTCCTTAAGTCCTACGTTCTTAGCAAAGAACGAGAACCCTTCCAACCTTGGCCGAGGACGTTTGAGATCAAGGGGGTTGTCGGAAATAGTGGGACATGAACCTGAGAGAGGCCTCCGTGTCCTGTCAGGGCTCTCAAATTCTATTTGCAGAGAACTAAAGCCTGCAGAGGCTCTTCTGAGAACTTGTGGTGCTCGGTGAAAAAAACCGGATCTTCCTATGTCGAAGAACACACTGGCGTTCTTCCTAAGAAGTACGATTAAAGAAGCTCATGAAAAGTGGAGTGATAGTGATATGAACCTTCTAAAAGTGAAAGCCCACGAGGTGAGGGGCTATCGCTACCTCGGTAGCCTTTCACAAAAATATGGCACTCAAAGACATTTTGAGTGCCACATATTGGCGAAGCAATTCGGTGTTCGCTTCACACTACCTGCGGGAGGTGAAAGCAACATACGAACAAAATTGCTACTCGCTAGGACCCATACGTTGCTGCAGACACTGTTTTTGGGGCAGGAGGTAGCACTCATCCTATCCTTTAACGGTTAGGGAGTTTTAACTTGTGTTAATTATGGTTGTGTTGGGGTTGACCGCCTGGGGCGGATCTCCCTTCATTAGTTTAATCTAAGTGGGATACCTTTGGTTAGGCTATGCCAGGGGTGTTGTGTTTTACTTCGTTTGCCCTACATTGTATGGTCAATGGTCTAGTCACGTCATGGTCTCGCCCCTGTTGACAGATCATCTGGAGTGCACCAGCTATATAGGTCTCTACCTCGCTGGCAACTCTAGTAGCTCAAGCAGACTTACGTGGCAGTAACCACGAAGCCAGCTATGCTAACAGGTAAGGTACCAAGATATCAATTATCTGCATATATATGTTTCCTAAAATCTTCTATTCTGTCTACTCCCACCACCAAAGGTGGGATTCAGCTATATATATATTTGACAGGTAAGTTTCATGAACAAAATGATATTGTAATGATACAATTAAGTTTGTTCATACTTACTTGGTAGATATATATAATCAAGTACCCACCCACCTCCCCTCAGGAGACAGTGGAAATAAAAATTATGAATAGAAAATGGGAATGGTTCCTGATACCCGCCTCCCAGCGGCGGGAATGGGTACTAACCACCTGACTCCCACTGCGTGTGTCGTAAGTTTTTAAATTCTGTCGGACTTCGGAAAATACAGCTATATATATATCTGCCAGGTAACTATGAACAAACTGAATTGTATCATTACAATATCATATTTGTCTTGGAGGTACAGCCTAGTCTATTGCCAAATGTACATGCAGCTTTTCTACAAAAGGAATTGATGGAGGAGCCATCAGCAGTTATCAGAAATATGAAGAATGCATTCTTGTCTGTTGTGGGAACAGAAGAGTAAAGTAATTTTAGACTAATTGAACACATCATTTGAAGAAGAGGACTTTTCATCTGAGAGCTAAGCTTTTTGGATCAGTTAAACTGTTTTTATAACTAACTTCCTCAGGGATGAAACAAGCATGAACTTGGTTGCTGATGAAGATATAGTTTAGATATAGATTTTTTTGACAGATTATAGCAAAGGGTTTGGTGGAAAGTTTGGAGTCCAGGCAGATCGTCAAGACAAGTCCGCCTCTGGGTGGGACCACATTGAAAAAGTGGAGAAGCACGAGAGTCAAAAAGGTATAGGTATTTTAATTTATGGCATGTTATTGTAAGAATGGCTAAAAAGATCATTATGTAAACCTCTTAAAGCAAGTTGCAAGCTCAAGAAATTTTGTCCTAAAATTCTTAAAAAGAAGCAGTAAGGAAAATTTAATTCTTTTACGTGTTTGAAATAATGTAATTTTGTTTTATATTTCTGTTTATCTTTGAAAGTTTGAATTTCTCCCCTTGTATTGTCTCATCCACTGAAATTATAGAAGCATTCAGAGGAAAGTAGCACTTCATGAATCTAATCCTGTAGATTTTCTGCTTTATTAAATTAGAAGAGTTATTTAGTTATTGCTGTTTTATGAATAGGTTCTCAAACTCCAAAACTTTTTAAAGCTAAGACTTCTGCCTAAACTTTTAGACTTTTATTTCAGAAAACAGCATCAATAAATTGGTAATATATAAGAAAGAGCAGAACACTTGGTAAAAGTAAGAAATTTGAGGTATACTAATAAATTGCTAAACTAAAACACAAACTTAAAGGCTATAAGCAGTTTGGGATGTAGGATGGGTAAGCATGGACTCCTTTGTATTAAACATTCAGAGATCGTGTGTACTGTAAGTGGTTCATTTAAATTTAACAAACTTTATAACGTTAATTATGATGGTCATGACAGTACATAACTGATAAGGAAGAAAAAGCAAGTTAAACATTGGCCTTGCTTTGCTCACATGTTTTTAAAGAAGTGGGTCAGGTTCATAAATTGGCTGTAATTTTATTTACTTGATAGTTTAACAGTTCAGGGTCAGGCATATATTATACATATAACAAAGATTATCCAGTGATTACTGGTCTTTGTGGTATATTTGATTTTTTAATCATGTGTATTTATTTTTTATAATAAGACACAAAGGCCTTTACATAATACATTATTTGAGTTATTTTATTAATTAAAAAAAAATGATCAAATATCCCTTAAATATGTAAACCCTGAAAATAAGTGAAGATGTCAGCAAAATGTCCTGTAGTCCTCGTAGATCACTTATTAGCTTTTTTATTAGGTAGCTGAATTATATACAGTTAACAGCTTGATGAAATTTATGCTTTACTATTTAAAATGCTGTGATTTTTAAAATCTTGTGTGCTTCCATTTGCTGTTATTGCTTAGCTTTCTGCAACTTTGCTCCCAACAGATTATTCAAAGGGCTTTGGTGGAAAGTTTGGAGTACAGAAAGATCGGCAGGACAAATCAGCAGCTGGTTGGGACCACATTGAGAAAGTTGAAAAGCATGAGAGTCAGAAAGGTAAGGTAATTTATACTCCTTGCCTTGCTTAGAATATTGCTTTCATTTTGTCTTTTATTTCATTATACTGAGACCCTATACATACGTTAAGAAAATTATTCCATATCAGTCTTTCTTGGGTGCATATCATCATTGCATATGTATGTTTTTTACAAATACTGTCATTTTTTGCAGATTACACACAGGGTTTTGGTGGCAAATTTGGAGTTATGTCAGATCGCCAGGATAAATCTGCAGCTGGTTGGGATCATATTGAAAAAGTAGAAAAGCATGAAAGCCAGAGAAAGGTAATTATTATTTGTAATGTTTTTAGTAGCAGTTTTATTATAGATTTTTGTTTTCTGTATTTTAACTCAGAAGTTTTCGTTTTCTTTATATAAATTTCTTACCTGTTTAACTTGTAAGGTAAACATCCTAGTCAATTGATCAAATAATTCCAGTAGGAGCTATCTTAGAAAGAGTTTCAGACTTTCTTGAAAGATTATTGAATTGACAAATCAAATCAATAACCTCCGCATAAGAGGCAAGAAATTCCTGATTCTCTGCTTCTTCCCTTTCCAAAACATTCTGGTCTGTGGATGAGGAAGGTATATCACAGCCTTGGAATTCCTGGCTGCTTAATCCTATAACCATGGCACCTATATGATACAACGGCCAATCATGACCAGGTCTTGAAAAGCTGCTCAGTGAACATGAACATTGGTATATTTCACTCCTCCTCGAATGAAACCGAGAATGCCGCCTATCCCTCCAGGTTGACAGCTCTTGTGAAGCATTTCGTACATTGTAACCAACATCTCCGCCATCAACTCTAGACCTTGATTGTGTGGCCCAGGGGTGAACCACAACTTCACTATTGCCTGGCCTATTAGCAAAGTGAATGCCCTCATTCAAAGGAGAATGCTCCAACATTGTAACGCATGCTGTCGTCCTTTCTCCTCTTGAAGGGCTGTACAGGAGAAACTGGAACCTGCTCACTGGTCTTGGTTGACTGATAAACTTCTACTGCAGACTCTCGAAACTCTCCTGAAGAATCTCCAAAAACTTTTCCCATCACTCTTACAGCTGTACTTGAAGCAGCTTCCTCCCTGTCCGTCGATTTCTTCGGCTGCGGTTACGTATTAGAATGACTCAATTGCAGAGCCAACTACTACTTCTTGCGCATTCCTTTTTACAGGGATGTGACAGTCCCATCTCGAAGATAAAGAAGAAATTAATCTTCTCCTTTTGGCACAAGTATCAACCAGGAAGTCCTCTGTTCTCCAAGTTTGAGTGGAGCATGCACCGGAGTCACCGAAGCATGCAATGACACCAAACACAAAGGAGAGGAACGAGAAGCAGGAGACTCATGTCTTTTCTTCTTACATGTCATAATTTTCATTTGTAACACTTGCAATTCCTGCAAATAAATGTGTGTGCCACCGAATCAGAATGCGTACAGGGGTGTCCCCCCCGTGTTCGAGGAGATGCATACCATACCCCCCCCCCCCACCCTTCCCCCGCAAATAGTTGGAACCCCTATAAACAGTGGCGATTCTACCCCTCAAAAAGTGGGGGGGGCAACTCTTCGGCAAAGATAATTGTTTGCGGGGTATCATAGGAAAGGTGACTGTAAAAATAGTTACAATTTTGGAAAACATTTTGAAACTCATGGAGGAATGGAAGTCTGACTAAAGGTAAAGGTTCATATAGAATTTTGTTTGATTCCTAAGCAAAACAACTGTAAAGCATCCATCTGATATTTTACCTGACTTTCATGATATGAAAATTTAACATTCAAAACTATATACAGTTCCAAACAATACGCTAACATTAAAGAATGGATAGTATGTATAAAAATAATACACATTTGAACCCAAATAAAGTAAAGGTAGTAACTATATGAAATGAACAGATATACATGGGGCATGTCATGACAATTCTGAAAAAGGTTCAGTTTGACAATCAAAACGTATACAATCCCAACCAACATGCAAATTATTAAAGAATGTTAAGTTCGTGTAATACACATTTGCACAACTTTAAGATATGGACCATGTCATGACTATTCTGAAAATGTTGTTTGACATTCAAAACTATATACAATCCCAAACAATATGCAATTATTAAAGAATGGCAAGTTTGTATAATGCACATTTGAACAACAAAGTAAGGAAAGGTATTATGTAATCAATGAAATGAACAGACAGATATGAGGCTTGTCATGACAATTTCAAAATCAAAAGGTTTCGACATTTCACAAAACCATTTACAATTCATAACAATATGCAATTATTAAAGAATGGTAAGTTTTATATTACACATTTGAACACAAAACAGATATGGACCATGTCGGGACAGTTCTCAAAATATTTAGTGCAGTTTGAGTCTACGATTATTGTGTCGGCTGTCAAACTCATCTACAAAACTATCTAAGTCAATACTCTCAGCCCGTTTACTTTCAATTGATAATAATGCAGTGTTACTTAGTCTCTCACTAGTCATTGAATTTCTAAGAAATGTTTTTACTATTTTCATTTTGGAAAAACTTTTCACAATAAGTACTAGTAACAGGAAAGTGTTACAGCTATTAATAGTAACCTGTATAAGCAATCAAAGGCAGATTTATACAGATGAATAAATGACAAAAAACGCCACTAATGATGTAGGTGGCTGAGGTTCTTTCTGGAGTATTCTTAACTAAAGTTAGCTCTTGTTTTAAATTACTTTGATTAACTGAATATGATAAAGCAAATGACTTCAAGTCATCCCCATGTAAGAACGTCTGTCCTGCAAGACAGAGAGCTGAAATGCCACAGAAGATCACAAATGAATCTTTGGAAAAACGACGATCTAATTCACTATTTAAACAATCTAGTACTTCATACAAGATTGTGACGTGTTGTGCATGACTTGGCTCCACAACTCTCTGGCCAGTTGTTTTCAGCATGATAAAATCACAGAGCTGTCAAGGTTTTCTTGAATGTTTTCTTGTCACTGTTGGTGAAATGTCACATTTTTTACAGAGTTCGTCAACCCTATTAGAGTATTTCTCAATTAAGTTGCAGTTTCTTACATCAGCTAAATCTTCACGAAGACAAGAAATAAGTTTAGCTGCTTCTCCAAGGTCTGCCTATTTGTCCTGCAGCTGCTGAGGTACTTTATTTATTTTTCCCTGAATTTTGGAGAAAAAACTGCAATAAACAAACAAATTCTGCATCCATTGGAGCAAGTAAAAAACCTCTAGCAGATACAGCTCGAGCTACAGTATCATCTGCAGAAGTCTCCTTCAAAAGTCTTATAATACATTCCAGATGTAATAAAGCATTTTCACAGGAAGTATCCCAACACCACCAGCATGTATCACTGAGATGTTGAAGTTTCTCGAATTGTTCTTCAGGAAACATTTCACGCTGTATAGAAAGTAACTTCTCATGAACCACTGCATTACTAGCAAAGATATAGAATTCTTCAAGAAGACTGAAAAATTAGATGCTTGTAGTACATTCTTAACTGCAACTCTTGTCAAAACCAAATTGAGCTTATGACCATAACAATGAACATAGTAAGCAAAAGGTGCTTTCTCTTTTATACTTTTCTGAAGGCCACTAATTCCTCCACTGATGACTGATGTTCCATCAAATCCTAAGCCAACAAGAGAAGATTTATAATCTAAGCCTAATTTTTCTAAAGTTTTCAGTAATATGTCTGTGATATATGCAGCATCCAATGAAGACATGGGAGTGATTGAAATAAAATATTCTTGAATACAGTGTGAGATTTCATCATAAAATTGTACTACTAGTGCTAATTGCTCAGTTTTGCCCACATCCTTGGCTTCATCAGCTTGAACAGAAAAGTAATGGCAGGATTTTGTTCCATCTATTTCTTCCCTCATAATTAATGCAAATGTATCAATCATCTCATTTTATATTGAAGAACTGGTGTACTTCTCATTTTTTTTTACCACTTTTGACATGTTCAGCTATAACAGGATCATGTTTGGCAATGAATCTAAGAAGTTTATGGATATTTCCTGGATTTTGTTCATCATCACCTTCTATCGTCACCTTCTCTGTGACCTCTTAGTGCTATATTTTGCGTTACTGTCAGGAGTATAATCTCACCAAGAGTTTTTATGTAATGACGATTTTTACAGACTTTCTTCTGATAGACCTCACTTATACTCTGTTTAATGGATGTTTTATCAGTTTTATTGTGTTGGTAATCCACACAGTATAGGAGGATTTGTGGATATATGAGCTCAGGTGCTTTCCAATGGCCCCATCTTTTCCTTGTGCCTTTTTCCATCATCTAAAGCCACTCTTTACAAATGCATCATCTGCATTGCCATGAGAAGGTGATGTAAAGTGCCATACAAGCAAAACAGAACATTGCATCACATTCTTAAATGTACTCAGCCCAATCATATTTATCAAACCAAGCACCAACAATTGACCAAGCAGTGGTATTTCCTTCACTATGCTTAGGAGACTCCTTTAAATGTGGTTGAACAGGTTTAGAACTAGCATAGATAGAGATATCAGTTGGTGCAATGTCTTCCTTCTTTTTCTGTATCTGAGATGGCAGTGCACTATGCACTGACCTTTGCAGTAGTTTCAGCATTAGAATCCCCTTCTGACTTTTTTGTCGAAGACACTTCAGATTCACTCTCCTCTGTTGCACTACGTTTCTGAGTAGTAATGAACTTATCCCACAATGCCTTGTACATATCAGTAGACATCTGTCAACAAGAAAAATATCGTATTATTGTTTTTTTTTATAAGCAATTTTTATATTGCTAAGAACCAACTGGACATTCCCCTTATATTTGGAAAAATCTGCCAGATTATGCAATCTGGTCCTTGATCCTGATTAGCCTATGATAGCTTAAAGTTAGCCTAGGCTAATTAGGAAGGCTAAGTTGTACAGTATTGTGTATATAATGATAATTAATGAATCATAATGCCTACCTATTCCCAAAATGTCTTCTATAACAGTTAACATATGCAACAGATATTTCTTAGGCAGCCTAACCAAAATGTTTACTTCTTTGCCACATATAAAACATTTATATGTTTACAAACAAGCAAGGAACTCAGAAAGGCTCCAAGACTTCCATGTATTTGCTGATACACTTCAGACTTGAACAAGCCTTGAACAAGCCACAGAGCTATAAATAAAAAACTCTAATCTACTATAAACATTGCTCGGTACTGTCAACATGTATGTTAGGGACAATTACTAATATCGATTACATTATGCAATGGTACATGGGTGCAGCTGTTATGCTGGAAACAGGCCTTTGTAATATTTACATTAAGCTTGGAATTTTCACCTACATTTTCAATGACATGCTCCAGCAAATACAGTTACTGTGGTAACTTTGCGGTGTTTGAAGTCGAATAAATCAAAATACCTTAATTTCTTATTTCTTAATAGATATACATTATCTTTATTTCAAGTGATGTATGAATTATAGATACAAAATACATCAACATGGAGAGTTTTGTTTCTTTGATATACAGCATTAGATAGTAACATTCATAATTGCAGTAATATGTGTGACACTGTTTGTGATAGTGTTAAAGAAAACTGTCAGTTTCGTAGCCTCATGGGATACTAATTCAAATATCATTGCTTTTTAAGCGTGAACTGGTTGTCTCTCTGTGATTTAAGTTTTGGATTTCCTGTTTCCTGTATATTTACTGATTCACTCAATGTGAGTGTTAGCGATATAACCAAATCATAATCATGTTGTGTGACTAGTTACTGGCTATTGTTATATTCGATAATGATTAATTTTATATATAATATTTCATTAAAAAAGTGGGGGGCAATCCAGGGGCATGGCCAAAACAATCTGGGAGGGCAGCTGCCCCCCCATGGCCACCCCTAGAATTGCCACTGCCTATAAAATGCTTAAAACAGCCTATTTTTTTAGTTTAAACTTAAGAAAAAGCCACTAAAAATGTTATACAGTAGTACCTCGAGATACGAAAGGCTCTACTTACTTAAAAAACGAAAAACTCGAGATACGAAAGCCAATTTGCGAAAAATTTTACCTGCTCTACATACAAAAGTTTTCAAGATACGAAAGGTTGTTGCTGTAAAGTCCCGAGATTCGCCCGGACCACGAGAACAATTTTAAAACTCCCGCGCCGCCAACTGAGTAAACTCGCCACCATCCTCCCGCTCTCCCATTGGTTCCTGATGCTAGTCACCCCATAAGGTCCTCGCTCTCCTATTGGTCAGCATCTACCCCATTGTGCTTTAAGTATTCTATTGGTAAAATGGATGCTGTAAATTGAAAAACTTATTCATGCAATACATTTAATAAAAAAAAACATTAGGTAAAGATAGAATAAAGAATAGAAATGAATGGTTATTATACTGTTGGTAGGTTTCAGTAGTTTAAGAGAGATAATGAAAACTTTATGGCTACTGTGTAAAGTGATTGCTTGTCGTTGTTCGATACTCGTAAGTGCTGGATGTAAACAGACGTTTGGAAGCTTTTTTTGTTTGTTTATTATAGTTAATGGTTACTTAACCCTCATACTTCGACTGGACATATTTTACGTCGACATTTTTTGTCTCTTGTGTGCCGACTGGATGTATTTTAACGTCGACTTACAAAAGTTTTTTTTAAAATTCGCGGAAAAATACTATAGGCCTACCAGCCTAAAAACTTTTGAATCACACGCCTTCGGGGATGCTTGGAGTTCACGGATCAAGGCCTTGTTTGTTTTTGAAGCGTGACCCAAGTGCGCATGCGCGCAATCCCTTCTTCTCGCTCCAGCCAGCATCAGCGGCGCATCGTCCGAGAGCGATCTTTCGTCGGAAGCGTGTTTTTTCTGGACTTGTGCGAGACTTTTGAGCATTTGTGTTGCTACAGGACATTCATAGAGATGTCTCAACGACGTGTGAACCGCGAAAGGCGCGTTTTACCTGTCGGAAGGGATCGTGTAAGGAGAGTTTTGGACCTGGATGCTGGCGACCGGGGCCAAGCACCCAGCATGACCTCGCGCCTCAAGGCCGTTCTGTGCGGCCACGTGTGGATGAAAGTGTTTCAGGAACACAGCGTATGCCTTTGGTTACCCCTAGGAAGCATGTGGGTGTCCTTAGGGTGGGCATTCGTATGCATTTTGGGAGGCCTCCAACCAAGGGACATAGATGAATATCTTTCGGAGCTTGATCGGGAACATGTCGCAAGTCCTCATTTTGATGGCGGATGGTCATCGAGTGATGAGGACATCAGTCCCGATGAAAGTGAGGATGAAATATATGCCCCCAATGTCCTTTCGAGGCTTACATCCCAAAAGTGAGCTCGAATTCAGTGGCTTCAGTGCTTACGAGGGGGAATCTGAGGAGGGGGAGGATGGGGATATGGGGTCTAGTTTTATCGCGGAGGACGATACAGAAAGTGAAGGCCTAAGTTAGGGTGATGGGCAAGGGGGGAGAGTAGAGTGCAATATCGTGCCCGCACCCGTGCGCGCGCACGGGCACGTAGAGGTCGGCTCGTCGCGCCAGCCAAGGTGAAGTCGGTCGTCGGAGAGTGACAAGAGGTGGGCGGAGGACCCCACCCCTCCTAACATGCACCCCTTCACGGCAACCCCTGGGCTCACCGTACCAGTACCCCTGACTGTTTTGGGGTTCATCCAGCTTTTCCTTACGCGGGAAGTTGAATCTGGAATACCTGGTACACAAGACGGTGGACTACGCTCGGTACTGCCTGCTATGAACTAAGGACGACCTTGTCGTATTACTGGCAGGGTTGCAACCTCATTGACATGGCGCATTTTTGGGGGCTCCACATTTATTTTGTGGTATGACACCTGCTTCTGACGTCAGGCAATATTGGAGGAGGAATTATTTTTTATGTATGCCCAATGTGCCTGGCGTTATGTCCCGTGATAATTTCCTGGCTGGAGAGGTATTTCAACGCCTTCAACCAAAGGGCCATACCCCGGAATAACAGTGATCGCCTCATTTGTTCCGATACGTAATACAAACCATCGGTCCTTTAACAATAGGAAGTAGCTAGCGGAAGCTGGAACGGTCGTAAGCTTCGAACAAGGGAGAACGGTAGTTAACTGCTTGTCGACAGTCGCGCGCCGCGCGACTAGGGAGGTAAACAAATCACTTTTGCTTTCGGCCGCGGGTGTGAAGGACGTGTTCGTCATCGCTCTCTGCCCCGCTTCATCGTCGTATGCTTTGTTTATGTGTTTTCTACTAATGGTTTGTTTGACTTGAAATGAAACTGTAAGTACACTGTTTTCATTTTAATTACTTAATTATGAACCAACATGGAGTTATCGCCGTAGATGCGGCGATTTCCTCTCTTTTCATGAATTGAACCCTTGAATTATGTCTCGGTGCCGAGGGCGGGCGCGCTCGCGCCGAGTCATGTATTTTGGGCGGAAAGTGTGTAATTGAAAATGAAGTAAGTACTCTTTTCATTATATTTTTGCCCTGTGCGTTCGTTACCGAGAGTGTGATTGCGCTCGGGCACGAGCCTTTTAATTTTGTATAATAGAATGCATGAAAGTGGATTCGCAATTGCAATATTCTTTTCATTTTCATTTATTTATTTGCATGCAATTTAATTTGGATCAATTTTCGTTCTTACCCGGGAATTGATCCTTACGATTTTTTTATGTGGAAATGAATCGCAAGTGCAGTATTCTGTTTCATTTTCATATATATTTTATGATAGCATCATATTATTGGATCAAGTTTCCGTTCTTACCCGGGCGGAATTGATCTTTTCCCCTTTAAGTTCTATGAAGTGAATCGCAAGGGCAGTATTCTGTTTCATTTTCATATTACTTTTCACTGCTGTGCGGGGGTAGGGGAAGCGAAGGTCTGCCAGGAAGTCGTCGGAAAGCTCTCCCCGCGACTCCATTGGTATCCGATTCTTCGTCTTCCTTCCTGCCCCCCGCTCAGCTTCTTCGTTGTATTTTGTATTTGGGGTCTTCCTTGCGTTCGGGGTGGGGCATGTCTTCCCCCGTGCGTGAGGGAACCCTCTTACTAAATCTATCTATGTTACCGCAGGTGCTACATCCGTGGGAGACGACCTTGGACAGGTATGGACCACCGCGGAGGCAGGGCGTGCCTAGCATCCACGGGCTGCTGCAGCGTCTAGCGAGGTCTGGGGCGGTCTCCACTACTACCACGGCCGGCCGCTTATGCTGCTCCCCCCCACCCCCCCTCCTGGTCTACACTCCCCATGCTGTGTCGATGACGCCGTCTGCCGCTACTAGGCCGTAGCCGTACCGAGGTGGGGTTGCCGCCGCTGCCTGTTTTCTTCGTGTTGCCTGCCCAGACTTCCGCTGTTCCAGCAGCTCGCCCCTGTACCGGCCGACAGGACCCAGGTTCCGCTGGCTGCCGATGATTCTACGAGGCGATCGCTGGGCCTGCCGTACCTGCCGCTGATGTAATTCCCGCTGTTGGCTTGGCTGTCCCTTCTGGGTCTACCGCTGCCGCTGTTCCTGCCGCTCCTGAGCTGGTTGCTGTTCCTGTCGCTCCTGGTTTCCTGTGCCTGTCCATGCTGGTCCTGCCCACGGTGTGTCTTCCCCAGTCCCCAGGTCCTTCCGGACAGGTGCAGTCGGGCCGTGTTGCTTCGGCAATAGCCCCGGCTCCGGCCTGGATGGAGGAGGACCTGACGACTGTCCTGCGTGAGCTGACGAGGAAGAGGAGAAGAGGAAGCTGTCATCTTCGTCTTCATCGTCTGCTGCTGCCTCTTCCCTTCGACTTCTAAGGCCCCATAAGCCGAAGAAGAAGAAGGCTGCCTTCCCCCCTAAGAAGTCTCCTTCGGGAACTTCTAAGGGCCCGTCCCACCTCGGTGGGACGGGGGGGTCCTTCTGCTGGTCCTCCTGCTCCTTCGGGAGCGGAGCCCGTCTCCCCTTCCGTAAGGAAGAGATAGACGGGAGGCCAGAGGAGTATCGGTTAGCTCTGGTACTTCCTCGCCTGGTGCTATCGGCGATGCCCGCTACGCCAGGTTCCGGCTCGGTCTCTCGTTCGCGAGAGATCCCGAGTGTACGTTCTCCCTCGGGCAGAGGGCCGTGCAGCCAAGTTTCGGCGCCAGAGTTCGCTCGGCGCCAAGACGCGGCACGGAGCAGAAGGCTGGTGAGAGACGCTCAGGTGACTCTTGCCAGGCCAGCGGCCGCTCTTGCAGCGACCAGCTGGTAACCCGGGTTTTCCCCCCTAAGAAGGCTCCTTCGGGACCTTCTAAGGGCCCGTCTCGCTCCGGCGATTCGGGGAGCTCTTCTGCTGGTCCTCCTGCTCCCTCGGGAACAGGGCCCGTCTTTTCTTCTACCAAGGAGAAGAAGACGGGGACCAGAGGATACCAGCTTCGGCTGGCACTTCCTCGCCTGGTTCTAGCGGTTCTGCCGCTAAACCAGGATCCGCCTCGGCTTCTCGTTAGCGAGAAGTACCGAGTGGACGGTCTCCCGCGGGCGACCGTCCAGCCAAAGTCTTGACACTACTCGAGCTCGCTCGCCGCCAAGACCCAAGCGCGGAGCAGAAGACTGGTGAGTGTCATGCAGACGACTCTCGCTAGGCCAGTGGACGCTCTCGCAGCGACCAGCTGGCTGCTCGGGTTGACGTGACGGTCGCTGACCAGCCACGGGTTGAGGCGAGGAAGGGGTCCCCGCGGTCGTCGGTACCAGCCACGGCTGGTACCAGCGGCTCGACGCGCCGAGAGGACGCTCGCCGGTCTCACCGCGACAACGAGCCTAGCAGGGTCACCTGACGCCGCTCCCATCGGGACCGGGCGGAGACGGTAACCAGCAACAGCTCGCCTGACGCTAGAGATCAGCGTCGACGTTCTCAGCCGAGCCTCTCGCCCCAGGAGGCGAGCGGCAAGGCTAGGCCTGCTGCGTCGATCGCCACTGCGGGTGGACGATCAGCAGCAGCCCTCCAAGCACGCTGGTCCTGCCAGCGAGCTAGGGGGGAGCGTCAGGTCTGCCTCTCCTGTACCTTCAACCTCCTCGGGCTACACCGGGAGGAGCGAGGTACCTATTGAGTGATCGCGAGAGGTGCGCCGCTCGCGATCCCGCTATGACGCCGTATGGACCAGGCACGGTTCTAGGACCGACCAGGACATACGCGCAAGTAGCTGGAGGCGACCGTCAGGGTCTGCCGCTGTTCCTCCTTCTGAAGGAGGAGTATCTCGGGATCTGTTCTTGTTGGAGGGACTGGACGGTCCTACTCCGCGCAAGACACGGTTACTCCCGAGATACAGAGGAATTTTGCAGAAGTCATTAAGCTGATTCGTCAGCATGATGACCTTGCGGAAGGATTGCCGCTCCCACCAGCAGAGCCCACGTCTCTGCTCGAGTCGTTTTGGGGCCCGAGAGGGAACCCAAACCGACGGTGGGTCTGCCGCGATCGGAACTTGCCGATTCTGTCTCGAACCAGAGTCTCTCGTCTCCGGACAAGAAGGCTCTCTCAGTTCTGGCCGGTCGATCAAGCTACTTCCACCTCCTCTACTGCGACAGCGGCGTTTCTACGTGTCTTCGGACACCGTATTTGAATACTCCTTCGGTCCTCCTGAGAGGTTTCGACCTCGACGAGGACTGGAATGAGTCGGAGGACGGTATCGGCTCTCTCCTGTCAGGTGTCGATCAGCCCCACCCAGACGACGTTCACAGTGGCGGCAGACCCTTACCTACAGTGAGAGTTCGTAACCCTCCGCGGGAAAAACGTTTTCTCCTGACGATACGTTTTCCCAGACTCTGAGAGGCCATCGCCGCAAGGCGATGGCTGTTCCTACTCTTCTCCAACTGCTAGTTCACTGGGAAGGCGAGCGAGTATCCAATTCCTCCCCATTCCCTCTCTCCTTACGGTTACGAGGGAAAGGGGAGGGATCCTACAGAGATTTCTCTGTAGGATCCCACGTTGGGGACTGCGGCTACCGGGGGGACCTTCGGGTCCTACCTGACGTAAGCCCCGGTCGTGAGGAGGAATCCTGCCCCATTCTCGATTTCTACGGGAATCGAGAGGACCACCAGCCGATATCGTTTGACGAATTCGGTGGGGGTTTCGCAGACTGCTTAGAATTCTACGGACTTTCTAACGCATTCAGTGTTCGAGTTTTACGATCTCCAAACACTTACGCGAGACCACGGTCCAAAGTGAGCGAGACGAGAATCCCCGATATACACGATAATCGGGAACCTCGCCTATGCTCGAATTCCTGGAATTTCTAGCATTGGGAAGAAGACTGCTGCTGAAGAAACTATCTCACAGTAGGCGACCAACCTGGACTAGAGAAGATCGGACGGGAATATCCAGTTTGGCTTGAACTATCGTCTTAGTATTCTGTTTACCATTGAAGCTTTCCTTCGAGGAAGACTTCTCCTTCACTCTCTTTGATAGAGATCGAAGGTGGTCGATCTCCAATCCTTATTTTGGTTTCTTGAAGGAAAGAATTTAGGATGGAGATCGTTGTTCAGAATCCTACAAATATACTACGTATATTAACCTCGCGACATGATTCTACTAAGCAGTTTGAATGGTCCGAGGGGTAGGCGCATATCCTAGTTTATCTACGGATTGCGACTTAGAAGAGAAGTATTCTAATTGAACTGCACTCGGGGTTGCCTGCAACCTCCCAGGAGTTTTCAGTTTCAATTTTATATACTTATGGTTTTGTCACGACAACACCATTTCAACTTTTATATTTACCGAAATTCGTTTCGCCTAAATATAATTGCTCGAGCATATCTTTTATGCTCGGTATTTCTAGCCGAACGCATTCCTTCATGGAATAATGGATTACATGGCAACTCAGGATGACGAGTCGGCGAGAGCTCAGGCTCAACTACTGCGTATTGAACTGCCTGACAGCAGCTCAGTATCAGCTGGGCCTCCGAGATGCACGGTCAGTTATGTCTCTCTCTCCCCTGGTTTGATTGACTACCGAACCGTATCTCTGCCCAACAATCATGGACTTAGGTCTCTGATTAATGGGGATTCCTCGCAATAATGAAGGACCATCTACTGCTGTGACGCTAGATTCCATCGCCTTCGACATTGCGAGAATTTTCAATAGAGATATCTCTTGGACTCTTTCATCTTTCTGTTTACCGCACGGTAACAGAAGTCTGTACAAGTCTCCCGCTGCATCGCACTGCGATAATGCGAATGATTTGCAGACATCTGAGTTTGTCTTCAAAATATCTCGTATTCGTAGGTGTAACAAATTGTTCATTGTTCAACCCGAATTACAAGATGTGTCAGAAGACATCGCCTACTCTCCGACCTGACAGCTCTACTTCCAAATGTTCAGCCCATGAGAAGCAGTTCTTCAGGCGGTTTTCCCCTGTGTTTTCATTACTGAAGAAACGCCCCGCTTTCATTGCAACTACGACTTCTCACCGAGACAGCAATGAAATAGCGGTTAGCGTTTTCAGTCATTTGTAAGCACAGGTTATGAATCTTGAGAATCCTTCTCTCGATTCGTCTGTGAAGACGTAGGTTGCATTCAATATCTACCTTCGTCTTCAACGGTACATAGTGTTGTTTCTCCTTAGCTGAGATTCAACAACCATGAGATGTTTTGCCTTCAGGTGACCTCGGTCTATAGAAGGCAATTGACTTTCGGCCTGTTGGGCACATGCCTTAAGAGAATCATCAACCTCGATGTCCGGCATTGGTGACAAACAAATACATTATTTGTTTGGTCTCTCGGCATAACCCTTTAAAGGCGAAGGTCACGTGACTTACTCGGATGCTTTGACAACTTGCCTCCTACCGAACGCAGTCAGTCGGCAGCTGTCAGAGCGCCCGAGTCAGTTACGAACTACGCTGTTGGACTTAGTTCGGTTGTTACAGAGCAATCATTACTTCGTTTTAATAGCTTGTCACAGTACCATACCATTGACACCCACCATGGAGTGTCGGTGTCCTATCCACTACCGAGAACTTCGCTGCATGGGGATAGGAGGATGCGAGAGACTTCGTGAAACGGACAGACCAGTATGGGTACTGGACATTACCGAAGTAGAGAAGAGGGATAGGTCATGCGACTATTTCCTTCTTTTCCTCTGAGGAACTGCATGACTTCTCCTGCGAAGTCAAGCATCCAGGGGATGGGGATCCGTGACGCTCGATTTCGTACCGAACTTCGTAGCAAAGACTCAGAACCCTTCGGTCCCTGACGATTGGTTCGAGTCGTTCACATTCCCCTCCCTAATGGACTTCACCGCCTTCGATGCGAAGGAGATGCTGCCTTGTCCGCAAGAACTTCTCGTGGCGCAGGTACTGAAGGCAGGGGTCTGGTCCAACCAGACCACATGCCCTTCCTTCTACCTTCGGGTGGGATATTGCCCACAGGTCCTTGGATCTTTTTCCTTGGACCGTGGTGGCTGCTCAACACGTTGTGTAGCGAACCCAGACCCTCGCAGGCTGAACAGCATCGAGTCCTGGTGGTGACCGTAAGAATGGATGAGTGAATGAGAGAGTGACTGGCTCCTCTTCCCATCTTTTTCTTCCCCTCTACCTGTGTTTAGAGGGACAACGGTCGTCACCCTGCTGGATTAGGACAAGATGCAGGTGAGCTACTCAACAGAGCCCCATCCTATCCCTTTCACTAGGGATAGGAGCGTATATCCACCACTTCCTCCAACAAGGGGGAGGAAGTGGATGCCAGCTTGAGACAACCCATACTTTATGTTGCCTCTTGCAAACAGGAACAAGTTCTTGCTTGCTGGTACGAAGAGATACGCTTGCCTCTCTCTTAGTACTCGGCCCAGAGGTCTGACCATTGATCCTGCGGTGCACACCCCGATCAATCGGACAGAGGCTTGGATCCCTCCCTCGCTCTTACGACCAGGGAGGCATTCCAGGGATGGACGACACCAGTCTGTTCATCAAAAGACTCAGATTCCTCCCACCAAGAAGTGAGTCTTCCTATTGTTAAGGACCGATGGTTTGTATTACGTATCGGAACAAATGACAATTTGTCGAAAATTGCATTTTTCCTAACTATACAAACCTGAGGTCCTTTACATATAGTCCCTCCTCATGCCACCCCTCACTCTGCGTATTTTGCATGGGCCAAAAGCAAAAGTGATTTGTTTACCTCCCAGTCGCGCGGCGCGCGACTGTCGGACAAGCAGTTAACTACCGTTCTCCCCCTTGTTCGAAGCTTACGAGCGTTCCAGCTGCCGCTAGCTACTTCCTATTGTTAAAGGACCTCAGGTTTGTATAGTTAGGAAAAATGCAATTTTTCGACAAATTGTCATTTTAGTGCGCCCAGTGTTGGATTATATTCGTGATCGGTGTAGAAATCTCATGATTCCTGGAAGAAGAACCTGTCTTTGGATGAGGGGAATGATGCTTACAAAGGACATCTTAGTATAAAAGTGTATAACCCCAAGAAGCCGAAGAAAGATGGTGTGAAATTTTTTTCTTATTACCGAGGTCAACACTGGATACGTCGTGGACTTTTCAGTGTATTCCGGGGTCTTCTCCACGCTGCGTGACACTGTATTCAGTCTTGTGGGACGTTTCCGTAACCAGGGATATCAGCTGTTTATGGATAATTATTATAACTCGGTATCCCTGGCCCAGGAACCGTATGAAGCTGGTGTGCACGTCAGTGGTACCCTTCAGTTGGTGCGTGGGCCCCCGAATGTCCTCAAGAGGTTCGCTAGTCATCCGCAACACCTGGCAAGAGGAGAGACAGAGTAGGCGGCGGCGGAAGGGCGCTGTCTTCGTCATCTGTTGGAAGGGTGTCCGACTCGTCCCCATGATTACGACGAGTCATGAACCCATCCAAGAGAAATCGTACAGCGGAAGAAGACACGTTGACAGGGCCGAGTTGTGTTTGAGGAGTTCGTATATCGAGCAGCCTACTGTCATTGGGCACTAAAACACAGGCACATGGGAGGAGTTGATCTCTTTGATCAGCTCATCCAGTATTATCCCTTCGCCAGGAGAACCAGAAGGTGGACCCAGAAGCTCCTCAAATACATCCTTCAGTTGGCCCTCCAAAATGCCTACATACTGTACTGTGGGTACCGCGGTGTGACAATCTTCCGAGGTTGACCCACTTACAGTCCTAGAGGAAGCCGGGAATGTGCCCTCATCAACTTCGATCCCGATGAGTGGCCTTCCATGACTGACCCCCTGCCCCGAGCTGCAGATCTGCCCCTAGCGGAAAGGGCAGATAGGATGGAGCCAACTTTGGTCGACCTGCGCCGCCCCTGCTGACGACGCCCCAGCTGCCGCCGCCCCTGCTGACGACGCCCCAGCTGCCGCCGCCCCTGCTGACGACGCCCCTGCTGACGATTGCCCCTCTTGGTGCCGGCCCCGCCATCACCGCTTCTCGTCGGGTAGTGGACCCTGTGTGTGTCGGCTGCAGCCAGGGGATCACATACTGGAGGCCTTAGAAGGGCGAAGGCAGAAAGTGGTGCCGGGCAGTGCCATATGAATGGCAGGAGAGACACCCGGTTTCTTCTGTCGTCTCTGCAAAGTGCTCTTTGCAGGATAGGGGACTGTGACCGTAAATACCACACTAAGGTCACGTATTGGAGCGCCCCCTAAACCGACAGCGGAGGGCGGCACGGGGCCGCCGGGTCCATCAGCAGTAAGGGCGCCCGTCTCCCTCCTCCACCTGTACCTCGTCATGTCGAGTGGAAAAAAATGCAAGACTCTTCAATGGAGGAGGGAGAAAACAAGAATAGAACAAAGAGTCAGGATTACGATGTGAGTATTCTGCATTTATTTTATATTTATTTTTATATTTATTACAATTTTTTATATATCCGTATCTATGCATGATAAAATAATAATAAGACATTTCATTGTATGCGAAAAGAGAAGTGTCACCTGCATTCCTTTTATTTGATGTATTGGTACCAGAATCGAAAAATGTAATATATATATTTTATATATTTAAAATATATTTTCATACATTCAACTTCCCTGACAGATATATACTTAGCTAAGACTTCGTCTTCCCCGACAGAATTCGAAAATTTCGTGGCACACGCTACAGGTAGGTAGGTCAGGTGATCTACCGTCCCGCCGCTGGGTGGCAGGAATAGGAACCATACCTTCTAAAACCAGATTTTTCTCTGTCGCCGTATTGTAAACAAATGTTTGCGGTACCTCCTGACTTGATTTTCGTGTTTCATCGCCATCGATCTTCTGGGCTGTCTTTTGCAGGGAAGTACTGGGTCTTTGGTTCGGCATACGCTTTTATTAACTTTTTAATAAATTTGACTTCGAAAATTTCGAAGATTTTATGAAGTAACTACCGAAGTTTTCGGTAGACACTCATTTAGTTTGCAAGAAAGGGAAATATTATATTTATTCATTAATCACTGTAACAAGTGTTAGAACTTTATTGAGGAAATATAAATCTCTAACTACCTACTTTAGGAAGTCAGGAAAGCATATAACTTTTTACGCTTCCTTTAGAAGCTTTAATAGCTCTAGTGCTAACGAGCAGTTAGAGTATTAACAGTAATAGTAGTTTTTGCATCCTCATCTCCTTACTCTACAGAATCTACAAATTAATAAATTTGAAGATAATTGGATGTAGCTCAAAATGCGAGCTCTTATAAGGTAAGAAGTGAATTTAGTGTTCCCAGTGCAGTGGAGGGTGCGTTCTGATCGGCTCTGTTTCGCTCCCAGGTCTAGACCGCTTCCAAGCTCCCTGGCCCAGAGGAGAAGGAAAGTCGAAAGCCTTACGGAGGTTATGAAGAATCCCCACGATCAGGCGTCCCAGACTGCCAAGTTCGCCATTGGAAAGGCGTCCTATAAATAGTGGAGGGTGTGTCCGATTGGCTCTGTCTCACTCTCAGGCCTAGACCTCTTCCAAGCTCACAAGCCCAAGAGGAGAAGGAATGTCGAAAGCCCATGGAGGTTTCAGAGAATCCCCACCGGTCGGGCGTCCCCTCGGCAGGTTCTGTAGTAGCGTCCCAGACTGCCAAGGATAGCCATTGAAAAGGCATCCTTAAAAAAGTGCGTCTCTTCTTCCGTTTCTTCATCTTACATCCGAAAAGACGAAGAATGTACATGTTTGGAGTTCGGACGATCTGGCACGTTCTCTGAAAACTAAGAGAACACTGAGCGAGAGGCTGAGAGCCAGCCAGCAAGCTAGCGCGAGCCACGTTCCAACAGCCAGCAGCGAGCCGCGTTCCAACAGACTAGCGCGAGCCGCGTTCCAACAGACTAGCGCGAGCCTCGTTCATACAGATAAACGCGAGCCGCGTTCCAGCAACTGAGCGCGAGCCGCGCTCCAGAAAAATTTTTCTTGGTGGCAAGGTGCCTTCAAAGAGAAAACAGATGGCTAGACTGAGGAGCCTTACAGTAGAGTGGCAATCAGAAGGATGCTTTCCATTGTACGTTTTATGGCAAGAGGCTCCTAAAAGAAGACTAGTAGGCTCTCGGAACTATCAGGGCGCACGGGACCTTCCACGCAAGCGGAACGTTCCAGGAGCGAGTCTCCTTTCTAGCGTGCGGAACATTCCAGGCGCGCGGAACTATCCAGACGCCAGGCGCTAGGCGCAAGGATCCAGGCGCCAGAATATTCCAAAATCTTCATTTGAGAGAGAGGTCAGTCGCGAGGCTCCTCTTTGAGGCGGCCGTTGCTTTTGTCTGAAGGATTCTGATACTAAGAGAAGCCCCTTTTCATTATTCAGAATACTCCTGTGTTAGGCAGTTCCTCTCAATGCGGACTCTCTCCTTCATCCATGCTCTTTCCCTCGTTATGAGGAGGCAAGAGCTTTGGGAGTTTTTCTTAATAAGATCTCATCGACGTTTGGGTATGATGGCGGATAGGAAATATCTACTTCCTTCCGTAAACCCTAGAGATGAACAGGAATTGCTGTCTCTTCCGCGATTTATGAGGAAATAGCGAAGATTTAAAGAGTTCCTGGATTAACTTCCTTCCTTAAGGAGATATATATACTCTTTCTATCGTTCTATTAACGAAAAGAACAAAGATAGTAGAAGGTAGTAGAGTATCTGCTGTATGAGAATACGATACGGTCAAATCATAAACACATACCGTATTTACTTCTTTGCTGTGCAACTCAATTACCAGTATCCTTCTAGGACTTTCCTAGGAAGGACTATGCTTAAAGGATTGTTAAGCCAACACCTACTTAGCTTCTAGATTTATCGAAGTCTTGTTTTGCTTAAATATGCTTTAATAAGAACTTCCTGAAGTTTGATAATAATTTTATAAGATTCCTTTATTAAATGGAGTAGCTGGCAACTCTGGAAGAGTAAGGCAGACGGCTAACGGAGACTGCTTTCGCTGAGACCAACGCAGTACCATGTAGGTGTCGGTCATGAGCGGTCGGTTACATCTCTCTCTCCTGCGGGATGAATAACTATCCGTATCTCTCCCCTACAATCGCGGTCTTAGCCTCGGATTGAGGGAATAGTTAAGCTAACTTAAATAAAATATTGTATGCCTTTTGCTAAGAAGCTTTCATTAAGAGAGATATTACAACCTTCAATGCTGTTTACGTAGGCCGGTAACATTATTAAAGGATTCTATTGCAGCAGAAACATTATATTATAATGCTCTCAGGCTTACGAAAGCATGGCTTATTAGAGTACCTGCTCAGAAGAAGATGGATGAGTCGGATGGGAAACATTCTCTTACGTGGCAGAACTTGTTCCCTGAATGGACTATTTGTTCCGACACGGCATACAAACCTTCGGTCCTTTTACAATAGGAAGGTACTAGCGGCAGCTGGATAGGTCGTAAGCTTTCGAACAAGGGGTTCGGTAGTTAACTGCTTGTCCGACAGGCGCGCGCGCGCGCGACTGGTAGGTAAACAAATCACTTTTGCTTTCGGCCTGCTGGCGTCGTGGACGTGTATCATCGCTCTCTGCCCGCTTCATCGTCGTTGCTTTCGCGCATGGTTGTGTTTTCTTTTTCTTTTTCATTTAGCTAGTGAAACTGAATTGTAAGTACAATCATTTCATATTTATTTCCATTGAATTCAAAGTGTGAATTTAAAGGATCTTGGTTTCACCACGCCTCCGATTACCCGAGTGCCGGGGACTGAAGGGCGTAAGTGCGGGAATTCATTTCCCAGAAATGATCCTCGTATTGTGTATGCTCGGTGCCGAGGGCGGGAGCGCTCGCTCCGAGCGTATATTGGGTTGGAAAGTGTAGATGAAAATCGTAAGTAAGTGCTCTTTTCATTTATATTTTTTGACCTGTATGCCCGTTGCCGAGCGAATGCGCTCGCACGGAAACTTATTTTTTTTCTGTATGGAAGTGGAATCGCAAGTACAGTATTCTTTTTCATTTTCATATATTTATTGATTGTAGCAATACTCATTTTGGATCAGTTTCCGAGCTTACCCGGAAATTGATCCTTTCCCCTTTTATTTGAATGAAGTGAAATCGCAAGTGCAGTTCTTTTTCCATTTTCATATTTTATTGAGATTGCATTGTTTATTGGGATCAATGTTTCCGCTATTTCCCGGGAATTGATCCTTCCCCTTTTTATTTGTATGAAGTGAAATCGCAAGCGCAGTATTCTTTTTCATTTTCAATATTTTTTTTGATTGCATCATTCATTATGGATCAAGGTTTCCATAAACCTTGATCCATAAAGGTAAGGAATGGATCCTTTTACCCTTGCGCTCGGTACCGAGGGCGCAAATGCGCTCGATCCGAGCCCTTATTCATTGTGAAGTGAATCGTAATGCAAGATGCTTTTTCATTTTATTCCTTATTATTGATTGCATCAATATTTATTTGGTTCAAGTTCCGCTCAGTCAGGGATTTGATCCTTATGCCCTTGCATTCGGGCCGATGGCACGATTGCTCTCGGGCTCTTATATTGTTGTTGGGTACATGGGTGCTGTGCGGGGGTGGGGAACGAGAACCCCCCCGCTCAGCTCCCACAGATGGCCCTTCCCCTTGGGGGGGGGGAGGTTATCGGCGTTCTTCTCCTCGCCCGATCCGTCGAGCGCGGGGGAGGGCGCTCGGTGCCCGATGTACAATTGTATTCGGGGTCTTCCACTCGTTCGGAGAGGGCTCACCCCCCCGCGCGCGAGGGACTTCCCCCCCACTAATCGCTACTACTGTTATTTCCGCAGGTGCTACTGCCACGAGGGTGGACCTTGGTGAGGTATGGGCGTCCTTCCATTTGCAGGGCGTGCGGGCTAGTGTCCAGGGGCTGCGGTTCTATGTCTGGGCCTACTGCGGTCACCCATGGAGTGGTGACCACGCTCCAGGTGACGACGTCCCTCCTCACCTGGTGTACTCGCCTCACGTGGTAACAGTCTTGCCTACAGCCGCTGTGAAGTGCCGTTCGCCGTACCGAGAGGGGGGCGTGCCGCCGACGCTCGTGGTTGCCGCGCTGCCGCGACCACACTTCCGCTGCCCTAGAGCTCGCCCCTGGACCTGCCGCCGGTAACCAGGATGTTGCTGGCTGCTGCTCCACTTCCTGTGTTTTCCGGTGCTGCCTGCCGTACCTGCCGATTCTGGGCTGACTGTCCATGCAGTTGCTGCGCTGGCTGTCCTGCCGTTGCTGCGCTGGCTGTCCCTGCCGTTGCTGCGCTGGCTGTCCCTACCGATGCTGTGCTGGCTGTGCCTGCTGTTCCTGAGATGCCCATACCTGCTGATGTCGTCCCTGTTCATGGTGGTACTACCCCAGACTTTGGTCTGTCTGTACAGGTGCGTCCGGGGCCTGTGGCTTCGGCTACAGCAGCCCCGGCTCCGCCCTGGATAGCAGATCTTACGTCTGTCCTGAGGAAGCTGACGAAGAAGAGGAGGAAGGTGTCGTCGTCGTCGTCTTCATCTTCTTCATCGTCGTCGGCTGCCGCCTCTTCCCCTTCGACTTCTAAGGCTTCACAGCCGAGGAAGAAGAGTTGCCCCTCCTCTCCTCTAAGAAGTCTCCCTCGGGAGCTTCTCGGGACCCGTCTCACCTCGGTGGGACGGGAGGGTTCCTTCCGCTGGTCCTCCTGCTCCTTCGGAGCGGGGCCCGTCTCTTCTTCCGCAAGGAAGAAGACTACGGGGACCAGAGGGTACCGGCTAACACCGGTACTGTCCTCGCCTGGTGTCAGTGGTTCTGCCACTGCATCAGGGTCCGTCTCGGCCTCTCGTTCGCGGGAGGTACCGAGTGTACGGTCGCCTACCAGCGACCGTGCAGCCAGGAACCAGACCTCTGAGTCCGCTCAGCGTCAGGTTCACGGCACGGGGCGGAAGACTGGTGACAGCCGCTCACGCGACTCTCACCAGACCAGCTCTCACTCTCGCGGCGAACAGCTGGCTACCCGGGGACGTGACGGTCCACGACCCGCCACGGGCTGAGGCTGGGAAGAGGTCCTCCCGTTCGCCGGTGCCAGCCACGGCTGGAAACCAGCGACGTGACGTGCCGTGAGGACAAGCACCGGTCTCACTGTGGACAGTGGAGCCTGCAGGTCGCCTGACGTTGCTCTCACAGAGAGCGATCGGGTACGGCAACCAGCACCAGCTCTTCTGACACTCGAGATCGGGGCCGCTGTGCTCAGTCCAGCCGTTCTCCACAGCGAGACGGTTCGACCAGGCCTGCAAGCTCGATCGCCACCGCGCGTTGACGATCGCCTGCAGCCCTCCAAGCCTGCTGGTTCTGCCAGCGAGCGAGACGGGAGCGTCAGGTCTGCCTCTCCTGTACCTTCAACCTCCTCGGGTTACACCGGGAGGAGCGGGTATTGAGGAGTGATCGTGAGGGGTGCGCCCCTCATGATCCCACCACGACGCCCTACGTGCCAGGCACGGTTCTTGGACCGGCCAGGACGTATGCGCAAGTGGATGGGGAAGACCGAGAGGGCTGTCGCTGTTCCCCCGTCTTAGGAGGAAGGTTCTCGGAATATGCTCTTGTTCGAAGGGCTTAACGGTCCCACTCTGCAAGATGCTGTGACTTCCGAGATCTAGAGGAACTTTGCCGAGGTTATGGCGCTGATTCGTCAGCACAACGACCTCGGGGAAGGATCGCCGCTCCCACCAGCAGAGCCACGTCTCGGCTCGAGTCGTTTTGGGCCCGAGAGGGAAACCCAAATCGACGGTGGGTCTGCCGCGATCGGAGCTTGCCGACTGTGTTGAACCAGGTAGTCTCTCGTCTCCGGACAAGAAGGCTCTCTCAGTTCTGGCCGGTCGAACAAGCTACTTCACTTCCTCTACTGCGACAGAGGCGTTTCTACGTGTCTTCGGACACCGTATTTGAATACCCCTTCGGTCCTCCTGGGGTTTCGACCTCGACGAGGACTGGAATGAGTCGGAGGACGGTATCGGCTCTCTCCTGTCAGGTGTCGATCAGCCCCACCCAGACGACGTTCACAGTGGCGGCAGACCCTTACCTACAGTATGAGTTCGTAACCCTCCTCGGGGGAAAACGTTTTCTCCTGACGATACGTTTTCCCAGGCTCTGAGAGGCCGGCGATGGCTGCTCCTTTTCTTCTCCAACTGCTAGTTCCGCTGGGAAGGCGAGCCAGTATCCAATTCTCCCCATTCCCTCTCTCCTTACGGCTACGAGGGAAAGGGGAGGGATCCTACAGAGATTTCTCTGTAAGATCCCACGTTAGGGGCTGCGCTACCGGGGGGACCTTCGGGTCCTACCTGACGTAAGCCCGGTTGTTGAGGAGGATCCTGCCCCTTTCTCGATTCCTACGGGAATCGAGAGGACCACCAGCCGATATCGTTTGACGAATTCGGTGGGGGGTTTCGCAGAGTGCTTAGAATTCTACGGAATTTCTAGCGCACTCAGAGTGTTCGAGTTTTTTACGATCTCCAAACACTTAGGCGAGACCACGGTCCAAAGTGAGCGAGAATCCCCGATAATTGTTACACGATAATCGGGAACCTCGCTTATGCTCGAATTCCTGTAATTTCTAGCATTTGGAAGAAGACTGCTGCTGAAAGAAGAGTATCTCACAGTAGGCGTTTAACCTGGAATAGAGAAGAACGGACGGGAACTTCCAGTTTGGCTTGAAAACTATCGTCTTCGGTATTCTGTTCACCATTGAAGCTTCCTTTGGGGAAAGACTTCTCCTTCACTCTCTTGACTAGAGAACGAAGGTGGTCGATCTCCAATCCTTATTCTCATTCCTCGAGGGAAAAGAATTTAGGATGGAGGTCGTGGTACAGAACCTACAAATATACTACGTATATTACCCTCGCGACATGATTCTTTTAACAGTTGAATTGTCCGGGGGGTAGGCGCATACCGTAGTTAACTCTACGGTTTGTGACCGAGACGAATTGTATCTTAATTGAACTGTAACTCGGGGTTGCTGCAACCTCCCAGCAGTTATCAGTTTTCGATTTTAGATACTTGGTATTGTCATGACACACCAAATCAGCTTTTGTATTTACCGAAATCCGTTTCGGTTAAATATAATTGCTCGAGCGTATTCTTTAGCTCGATGGTTCTAGCCGAACGCATTCCTTCGTGGAATAATGGATTACCTGGCAACTCAGGATGACGAGTCACCGAGAGCTACTGCGTATTGAACTGCCTGATAGCGGCTCAGTATCGGCTAGGTCTCGGAGATGCACGGTCGGTTACGTCTCTCTCTCCCCTGGTTTGATTGACTACCGAACCGTATCTCTGCCCAACAATCATGGACTTAGGTCTCTGATTAACGGGGATTCTCGCAATAATGAAGGACCATCTACTGCTGTGACGCTCGATTTCATCGCCTTCGACATTGCGAGAATTTTTCAACAGAGATATCTCTTGGACTCTTTCATCTTTCTGTTTTACCGCACGGTAACAGAAGTCTGTACTAGTCAACCGCTGCATCGCACCGCGATAATGCGAATGATTTTTGCAGACATCTGAGTTTGTCTTCAAATATCTCGTATTCGTAGGTGTGCAATTATTCATTGCTCGCCCGCCGAATTAACAGATATGTCAGAAGACCATCGCCTACTCTCCGACCTGACAGCTCTACTTCCAAATGTTCAGCCCATGAGAAGCAGTTCTTCAGGCAGTATTTCCCTGTCTTCATTACTGAAAAGCGCTCCGCTTTTATTGCAACTACGATCCTCACCGGACAGCAATGAATAGCGGTTAGCGTTCTCAGTCTTTTGTAGCACAGGTTATGAATCTTGAGAATCCTTCTCTCGGTTCAGCTGTGAAGACGTAGGTTGCATTTTCTGTACACCTTCGTCTTCAACGACACATAGTGTTGTTTCTCCTTAGCCGAGAATCAACTATACTATGAGTTATCTTGCCATCAAGGACCTCGGTCTCTAGAAGGCAAGTGACTTTCGCCTGTTGGGCACATGCCTTAAGAGAGTCATCACCTTGCCTTCTGGCATCGGTGACGAACAAATTATTTGTTTAGTCTCTTGGCATAACCCTTTTAAGGCGAAGGTCACGTGACTTGCTCGGGTGCTTGAACAACTTGCCTCCTACCGAACGCAGTCAGTCAGCAGCTGTCGGAGCGCCCAAGTCTGTACGAACTTCGCTGTGGACTTAGTTCGGTTGTTCCATAACAATCTTTTCTTCGTCCTAACGGCTTGTCACAGTACCCATACCATCGACACCCAACATTGAGTGTCGGTGTCCTATCCACTACCGAGAACAACAACTTCGCTGCAGACGATAGACCAGTATGGGTACAGGACATCACCGAAGTTGAGAAGGCTGCAGACGGATAGACCAGTATGGGTACAGGACATCACCGAAGTGAGAAGAGGGATAGGTCATACGACCATTCCCTTCTTTTCCTCTGAGGTAATTGCATGACTTTTCCTGCAAAGTCAAGCATCCAGGGGATGGGGATTCGTGACGCTCGATTTCGTACCAAATTCGTAGCGAAGACTCTGAACCCTCGGTTCCTGACGATCGGTTAGAGTCCTCACAATCCCCTCCCTAATGGACTTCACCGCCTTCGATGCGAAGGAGATGCTGCTTTGTCCTGTGAAAGCGCGACCGCGCTTTCTGAAGAAACTCGACATCCCAGGCTGAGTGTTGAAGACTCTTCGTCAGCACCAAGATGACCTAGAAGTACACTCCCTCGAGTTACACAAGAACTTCTCCGTGGTGCAGGTACTGAAGGCAGGGGTTCTGGTACAACCAGACCACCGGCACCTCCTTCTACTTTTGGATATTGCCCACAGGTCCTTGGATCGTTTTCCTTAGGACCCGTGGTGGCTGCTCAACACGTTGTCTAGCTAACCCAGACCCTAGCAGGCTGAACAGCATCGAGTCCTGGTGTGACTGTAAGAATAGATAAGTGAATGAGAGAGTGACTGGCTTCTCTTCCTATCTTTTTCTCCCCCTCTACCTGTGGGTAGAGGGATACGGTCATCACCTTGCTGGATAAGGACGAGATGCCGGTGAGCTACTCGACAGAGGCCCCATCCTATCCCTTTCACTAGGGATGGGAGCGAATATCCACCACTTCCTCCTACAAGGGGGGGGAAGTGGATGCCAACAAGAGACAAACCATAACTTTATGTTGCCTCTTGCAAATAGGAACAAGTTCTTGCTTGCTGGTACGAAGAGATACGCTTGCCTCTCTCTTAGTACTTGGTCCAGAGGTCTGACCATTGATCCTGCGGTGCACACCCCGATCAATCGGACAGAGGCTTGGATCCCTCCCTCGCTCTTACAGCCAGGGAGGCATTCCAAGGTTGGGCGAACACCAGTCTGTTCATAAAAGACTCAGATTCCTCCCACCAAGAAGTGAGTCTTCCTATTTTAAAAGGACCGAAGGTTTGTATGCCGTGTCGGAACAAATGACAATTTGTCCAAAATTGCATTTTTCCTAACTATACAAACCTGAGGTCCTTTTACACATAGCCCCAACTCATGCCACCCCTCACTCTGCAGTTTTTGCTTGCTGCCAAAAGCAAAACGTGATTTGTTTACCTACCAGTCGCGCGAAGCGCGCGCCTGTCGGACAAGCAGTTAACTACCGAACCCCTTGTTCGAAAGCTTACGACCTATCCAGCTGCCGCTAGTACCTTCCTATTGTAAAAGGACCTCAGGTTTGTATAGTTAGGAAAAATGCAATTTTGGACAAATTGTCATAACTACGTATATAAAGTTTTTTCCTACTAAGAATGGAATTAACATGTGAAAGGATGTCGGGTACCATAAGGCACAGATGTTTCTGGCACATAACCTAAAAAAGAATTAGAAGGAAGCGCCAGCCTGGCGCAAAGCGCTAGAAGCGCCAACCTGGCGCAATGCGCCAGAAGCGCCAGCCTGGCGCAAATTGCGCCAGAACGCGACCAGCCTAGGCGCAGTGAGCCAAGAGCACCATCCAAAATTTTCTCGTTTTATTTTAGCGAGTTATTAACCTAAGAGTCCAGTACCCTCTCGGACAGAAGGCTCGGTAACGGCAAGATTCGTTCCTGATTTCGTTACCCATTTAATCACTTAGGCCAATTCCTCGACTCTCTCATATCGCAAAGAACATCAAGAATCTCTTTTTGCGCTCCTGTTCGCGTTAACAAAGAGAACCTTCTCGATCGACGATAATAACTGTTAACGTATGTCTAACATTTATTGGAAAGAGTTGTGAGAACCTGCGGAAAGTCTTTCTTCATAGATCTCTTAGCAAGGTAGAAGACGAACAGGCTTCCTATAGACGCTTCCTTTTTTCTCGAACCAAGAGAGGTAGCAATATACGCATCTTTATTTTATAGAAAGGGGGAATAAACTTTAGTCTTTTTTTTCCTCTAAATATAAATTCTTTACAGAATTTAAGATAAAGGGGGGGGGTCAAAGAAAGAGAGGATAATACTTTATGCCTCATTTTGGCCTTAGAGAGGTTGGATTCACAGAGGTCACGTTCTTCTACAACATGTTTTGGAAGTTTTTTCAAGAGAGTCTGGATATTCTATCAGCATCTATATAAATGGACCTTAACAACCTCTCCACTCTGAGTCAGTCTGCGTGCAGACTGACCAGAATGGACATGAATGAGAGGATTTTTCAAGGTAAATGACAATAGTCATGGACAAGACATAGAATTGCTGCAGATCGTGCTAGAGGGAATGAGGAAGCTGTCCTCTTCCGATACCTCTGTGAACCACATAGCGGTTTTTCTTCCCTTTTCAGAGGAAGAAGGTTTGTTACCCTTTTATATTGTCTGCTATTCAAAGAATGCAGTAAAAGGCAATACTGTCTCTACAAAGGGAATTGGAGATAGCAGAGGATTAAGATCTTCGGGATCTTATACGATACCTCAATATGACAAGAGTAGGATATCATGTACTTTTAATGGGCTCTTTTTTGTGGCCCACAGATTCCATGTTCCGACAAGATGGAACTGCTCCTCATCAAACTTCTTTGAGAAATTTTTATGAGGGAATTCTTTGTTTCTCTTGGTCCTAAACGACCAAGAAGACAAGTGAATTTTTTTTTTTGAGCATTGGAATCTCGCATCAGATTCTATGGAGACTAGGCAATGGGTTCTTGCCAGCATAGTATGTCTGGCAAAAGAACTAAAACCCCCTATTCCTGATTCAATGTTTTCAGATAGAGGTTTCGTTGTCCAGGCAGGTACTTACGTTTTTCATCTACAGTAGAATGGTTCAAACATTTGCCTACAGAGTCTTTGGAATGCGATGACTGCTCGAAATGCTTCCCAGAAGGTGTTCAGAGGGATACAATAAAGAGCTAGAAATCAGGAGTCCTCCCAATTTCAGCTCGGAGTCTCCTTCGACTTCCAGGCTTCTTCCCTTCCTTCGGACAAGGATAGGGAAGATTCTGCAACGAGAAACCCCTTCAACAGGTAAGAAGAGATCTCGTGAGCAAGGGAAGTACTCAAGAAGGATCCTCCTCGGAGGAAGACTCTTATCTCTCGTACTGTTAGATATCCTATTCGTATACTGGATGTAGCTGACTACAATCACCTCCCCTTGCTGGAGAGGCCAAAGCTCAAAGTGGAAGAATTTCTTCCACCCTTCTCCAGTCTTGTGATTTACTATTGTGGATGTTCAGGACTTTCAGACAATGTAGCGCCAACCATGAGCCATATGCCAAAACAGGTGTAAAACGCCAGAGGCAGACAGCCCTAAGAACACTGTCATTGTCTGATGAGGAGAAAGACCGGGCCTACAACCTGGCACAGATGCGCTAGATGCGAAACATATCGGACAGATAAGAGTGTCCGATGTGGACATTGCCAGACATCCTCGAGACTCTACCAAGCTCGAAGCTCTGGCAAGTGGGGAGGAGCCAACCAGGCGCGAGCGCGCCAGGCAGGCGCGAGGTACCAGCCAGCTGCGAAGCTCCAGGCAGGCGCAAGCCAGGCTCTAGGCTTCATCCAGAAGGGATCCTTTTCAAAGAAAGCCCTGGTCTTCTTCTTTGAAACATATGTGATTGCCAAGCACTTCTTGAGTAACTTGATGATTCCTTCAAACAGCTGAGAATTAAAAGCGCTGGAAGTGCGACTTTTATATATATATAATATATATATATATATATATATATATATATATATATATATACTATATAATATATATATATATATATATATATATATATATATGTATATATATATATATATATATATATATAATATTATATATATATATATATATATATAGATATATATATATATATATATATATATATATATATATATATATATATATATATTCCGATTCTCGTTCGTCAATTTCTGGTGAAATATACGCAGACTTCCTTCTTCCATTTATTGAATTTTTGTCACGACAGCTGTTCGCCGTTATGGCATTATCAAGCGACTACTGACTTACAATCTGACCTTTCGGCCTATTTATCTCATCGTGTGGGAGGTATGACCTCGAGGTATGGGTACTGGTTAGTCTAGGGATTAACAGCTTAAGGGCGTTGTTTTAGTGTACAAAGAATATAAGGACATATGTATCTGCGACAATAAGAGTGAAAGTTTTTAAACAGTGGTTAAATAAATATTCAAAATACAATGCATGTGCTAGAGTTTCCTTAAATGTATGTTTAAAATTTTAATATGTTACATGTTGGTTTTAGATAAAAAATTACAAAATTACATACAGGAATGAAAATGAATATAGAAATCTAAATACGGGAGTACAAATATATGTATATATTTTATAGCATGCATAAAGGTACAAGAGATAATTTTCTGTTTATACATAAATGTGTATGATTTAAATTTGAGTGTGTGTGTGTGTGTGTGTGTATGGTCCAAAATGGTCTACGTTGGTTAACGGTTGCTGATTCGTGTTGGGCGGGGTGGTCTCAGCGACCTGAGTAAGGATGTTACTTGACTTTCGCTGACGCTGGGTCTTCTCATGCCTTCCAAGGGGCGCGATGTTCTCGGTGGATTGGGGCGCGCTGTCTGGTCCCTGTTGGCTTGGGTATTCCTTCTCCTGCTGGAGGGGAGTATATGGTCCGATTCTTGTTGGACGTTCAAGGTCGGCTTCTGAATAGCGATGCCTCACTGCTTCCGTTATTAAGAGGCGACCGTAGTTGTCTTCTCTGTGTACGACCTGGGTGCCTTCTATGAGCTCTTGTAGAGATGGCTTCCTGTCGTGAACATCTATGTAATGTTGATGGATGGCCCCTTGATTTCTATGAGCCAGCAGACGTCTCCGAAGGGTCGTTGTAGGGTTGTACCGATGTAGTTTTGGTTGTGAGGTTTACACCTCCTCTGGACCAAGTAAATTTGTAAACTACATTCGTGCACATCTCCTTCGGTCCCCCCCGGAGCGGTGCTGTTTCTTCAGTTATTGAAGGCTGCTACAAGGAGGTTGGGCTTACTATTGTATCCTGAGGCTTCTTTTTATGGTAAGGGGCTTTTATTTGGGGTTACGCCTCTGTTTATTATCCCGCGTAGTGTGCAGCAATCCTCCTTGTATGCAGACCCATAATGTACACGATGGTAAATAATCAAGTTTTCCTCGTTTTTCGCCATGGTGTTGGGTTGGTAAAATTCGTCCATTTTCTTTTTTTATTGCTGCTTCGATAATTTGATCTGCATACCCGTTGTTTGTGCAGCAGTTGGCGAATTCGGTCGAGGTTCGTTATGTATATCTTTCCATGATGAGCTGTGTGTGAAGGTTCTGTTGACATACGCACTCACGACAGACTTTTTATATGCGTCCGGGCACTCCCCGCGTGCGTTCAAGCAACGCCCAGCGTTCGTTGCTTCGTATAAAACGGTGTCTTAAACTGTCCTCTTGTTGTTTTTACCAGGACATCAAGAAATGGCAAAGTCTTCTGCTGGCTGTGCTCTGTGGTGAATTGAGCACTGAGTTTCTTTCAGAGCATCTGCTAGTTTTTTGGTATCTTCAGGCTCTTTTATTGTGACGAATATATCGTCGATGTACCGCCCATAAATCCTAGGTTTTAGATGTTCTCTAAAGGTCCTTTCTTCGACGGCGGTGGCCATGTACATATTTGCAAAGAGGACCCATAGTGGGGATCCCATGGCGACTCCGTCTACTTGTCGAAATAATTCCCCACCCCTTGATGAGAGAGGAAAGGGGCTTCTGTAGTGCTAGCTTTCAGCATCTCTCTCTTCGGAGGACATACTTCGGAAATGGGCAGCGGGTTCTTCTCGGACCTGTATACACGATCAAGAATGATGTCGATCGTTTCTTCGACGGGAACGTTCGTAACAAACTCTCAACGTCGAGTGAGGCAATGTCGTCTTCTGGTCCTTTTTCCTGTAGGAGATCAATAAACTCCACCGCTGATTTCAGTGAATATGCACCGGGTATGTAAGGTACCAGCAAATCATTCAGGACTTTCGCTATCCTATAGTTGGGGATGTCATCTGAGAGATGATGGGCCTTAGGGGGTTGCCTGCCTTGTGTGTTTTCACTGTTCCGTAGCAGTAACTGGGCCCATAGTCTCCTTTACCTTAGGGAATTTTACGACGTCTTGCTGATTGTTGGCCCTAGTCACAAGCCTCGACACTTTCTTTATGAGGTCCTCGGTGGGGTCTTTTGTCAAGCGTTGGAATTTGGAAGTGTCCAGGAGGATCCTATCCATCTTTTCAAAATAATCACTTTTCTTCATCACTACGTACTGATGATTTGTCACCTTTCCGTATGATGATGTCGGGTTGGCTACGTAGTTTCTTTAGCGGCTTCCCTCATCTCCTTGGTGATTAATTGGCTTCGGAAATGTCCTCTCTGTCGTCCTGCTTCTCCAACAAGTTCATCAATGACGGTAGGTGTTAGGTTCTAGCTTACCATCATCTCGAGTTGTAAAAGTCGGTCTATAAGGGCCTCCGTTTCTATTCTCTTGCTTCAGTGTGGTTTGGTTTCTTGGCATAGTGGCACTGCAGACCCAGGTTCAGGAGGGACCTTTGATGGGGCTAAGGTCGATTCCAGCCAGGTTGACGAAGCCATCTTTGTGTTCCTCACTTCTCACAGGGGCCCCCATGAAGGATGAGTAGCTTCTTGTTGTGCCTCGTTGTCACCACCTGTCTGTATTTCCTCTTCTCTAACTCAAGCAGGTCACGTGCTTTTTGTTGGTCATCTAGTGGGCTGTTAATGCATAAATCTTCCCAACGTTTTCTCTTCTCAACTTCAAGTTGCTGGATTCTTGCTGCGGATTCTTCTATACGGTGTCGGAGTATCTTCTCTACCTCCCTCCATCGTGTCCATGCCCGGCCACTTCTTCCAGTACTTTTAGGGCATAGTTTTTTCTCTAATACAATTTTCGTTAAAAGCAATTGATCGTGTATACAGGTCCGAGAAGAAAAACCCGCTGCCCATTTCCGAAGATGTCCTCCGAGAGATGCTGAAAGCTAGCACTACAGAAGCCCCTTTCCTCTCTCATCAAGGGGATTATTTTGACAAGTAGACGGAGTCGCCATGGGATCCCCACTAGGGGTCTCTTTGCAATATGTACATGGCCACCGTCGAAGAAAGGACCTTTAGAGAACATCTAAAACCTAGGATTTATGGCGGTACATCGACGATATATTCGTCACAATAAAAGAGCCTGAAGATACCAAAAAACCAGCAGATGCTCTGAAAAGAAACTCAGTGCTCAAACTTCACCACAGAGCACAGCCAGCAGAAGACTTTGCCATTTCTTGATGTCCTGGTAAAACAACAAGAAGGACAGTTTAAGACGACCGTTTATACGAAAGCAACGAACGCTGGGCGTTGCTTGAACGCACGCGGGGAGTGCCCGGACGCATATAAAAAGGTCTGTCGTGAGTGCGTATGTCAACAGAACCTTCACACACAGCTCATCATGGAAAGATATACATAACGAACGTCGACCGAATTCGCCAACTGCTGACAAACAACGGGTATGCAGATCAAATTATCAAAGCAGCAATAAAAAAAAAAAAAAAAAAAAAAAAAAAAAAAAAAATGGACGAATTTTACCAACCCAACACCATGGCGAAAAACGAGGAAAACTTGATTATTTACCATCGTGTACATTATGGGTCTGCATACAAGGAGGATTGCTGCACACTACGCGGGATAATAAACAGAGGCGTAACCCAAAGCCCCGTACCATAAAATAAGCCTCAGGATATATAGTAAGCCCAACCTTGTAGCAGCCTTAATAATGAAGAACAGCACCGCTCCGTGGGGACCGAAGGAGATGTGCACGAATGTAGTTTACAAATTTACTTGTCCAGATGAGGTGTGTAAACCTCACAGCCAAAACTACATCGGGCACACTACAACGACCCTTCGGAGACGTTCTGCTGGCTCATAGAAATCAAGGGGCCATCCATCAACATTACATAGATGTTCACGACAGGAAGCCATCTCTACAAGAGCTCATAGAAGGCACCAGGTCGTCACCAGAGAAGACACTACGGTCGCCTCTTAATAACGGAAAGCAGTGAGCATCGCTATTCAGAAGCCGACCTTGAACGTCCAACAAGAATCGGACCATATACTCCCCTCCAGCAGGAGAAGGAATACCCAAGCCAACAGGGACCAGACAGCGCGCCCCAATCCACCGAGAACATCGCGCCTTGGAAGGCATGAGAAGACCCAGCGTCAGCGAAAGTCAAGTAACATCCTTACTCAGGTCGCTGAGACCCCGCCCGAACACGAATCAGCAACCGTTTTACACAACGTAGACCATTTTGGACATACCAACACACACACACACCCACACTCAAATTTAAATCATACACATTTATGTATAAACAGAAATTATCTCTTGTACCTTTATGCATGCTATAAAATATATACATATATTTGTACTCCCGTATTTTATTTATTTCTATATTCATTTTCATTCCTGTATGTAATTTTGTAATTTTTATCTAAAACCAACATGTAACATATTAAATTTTAAACATACATTTAAGGAAACTCTAGCACATGCATTGTATTTTGAATATTTATTTAACCACTGTTTAAACTTTCACTCTTATTGTCGCAGTACATATGTCCTTATATTTCTTGTAACTAAAACAACGCCCTTAAGCTGTTAATCCCTAGACTAACCAGTACCCATACCTCGAGGTCATACCTCCCACACGATGAGATAAATAGGCCGAAAGGTCAGATTGTAAGTCAGTAGTCGCTTGATAATGCCATAAGGCGAAACAGCTGTCGTGACAAAATTCAATAAATGGAAGAAGGAAGTCTGCGTATATTTCACCAGAAATTGACGCAACGAGAATCGGAAAAAACTTGTCGTCGGTATGAAGATACCTGCAAGAAACTTATGATGCCACTAAAGCAATTGCTTTTAACGAAAATTGTATTAGAGAAAAACTATGCCCTAAAAGTATATATATATATATATATATATATATATATATATATATATAGTATATATATATATATATATATATATATATATAATAATATATATATATATATATATATATATATATATATATATATATATATATATATATAATATATATATATATATATATATATATATATATATATATATATATATATATATATATATATATATATATATATAATATATATATATATATATATATATATATATATATAATAATATATATATATATATATATATATATATATATATATATATATATATATATATATATATATATATAATTATATATATATATATTATAAATATTGGTATTCTTTGGGTAAGCAAATTATTTACAGTCTAGTAATATTCAATCATTTATCTTCACTTTAAAACAAATTGCAAGTCTCTAGAACAATATCTCGATTTATGGTGAATTTTTGAAAAAAAAAAAAAAAATTTATTCCGTCCGCGCGCCGCATTCTCTTCAGCGAATCTCGAAATGCGTAGGTCGCATTCTCCTAATATTCGTGCCTTTTCATATTACACTTTTTTTAGAGTTTTATATATGAAAATGTGTGCAAAATCATGCACAATATAACAAAAAATATTTGAATGTTGTAGCATTTCTCATTTTTGGAATAGTTTCATATAAAGTACGATAATAGGAACAAACTACGTCGGGTACAACTTTGACTCAACCGAAATGGTCCGAAAAACGCATTTGTAACATAAAAATCTTACAGTCTAGTAAAAAAAATCTTACAGTCTAGTAATATTCAATCATTTATCTTCACTTTAAAACAAATTGCAAGTCTCTAGAACAATATCTCGATTTATGGTGAATTTTTGAAAAAAAAAAATTTTTATTCCGTCCTGCGCGCCAATTCTCGGCCGAAAATCTCCGAAATGCGTAGGTCACATTCTCCTAATATTTGTGCCTTTTCATATTACGCTTTTTTTAGAGTTTTATATATGAAAATGTGCGCAAAAACATGCACAATATAACAAAAAATATTTGCAAGGTTGTAGCATTTCTCATTTTTTTATATTTGTTTGCATATAAAAAAAAATTTAAACAAAAAATTCGACATTTGGTCAACTTTAACCCCTCCGAAATGGTCGAAAACTGCATTTGTAAGCTAAAACTCTTACAGTATCGTAATATTCCATCATTTACCTTCATCTTGAAATAAATTGCAAGTCTCTATAACAATATTTCGATTTATGGTGAATTTTTAAAAAAAATATTTTGTTACTTCCGTGTGCTACGAATTCATGCATAATTTTGTTATAATATTTTCTCTGTGTTGCTTTTATCGTTTTACAATGTGTTTTATATTACCAAAATGATTGCAATTTAGTGTACATTACAACGAAAAAAAAGTAACTCGTTACCTTTAACCCGTTTGCGCATAGCGCGATTTGAATACAATTATATATGAAATTTCATTTTTGCGCTATCATATATCACATTATTTATATATGATAATGATTAATTTTTTTCATTTCTGATGGTTGCATACTAAACTTCAAGCAATGACAAAAAAAGGAGCCAAAAATGAACTCTTAATCTTGAAAACTAAGCATGCTGTGATTTTTTGAAAAAAAATAAAAAATTAGTTTTCCGGCTTCAAGCGCTCACTCCGAAACCCCTCCGGCATACGGGAGTCAATTTTTTATTTACCGCTCCGGCGTAAGAGGGTTAATAATTATTTGAAATGAGTTACATGCAATACATTTAATAAAAAAAAATTGTGAATTAGATATCATAAAATATAAAATAAATCAGACTGCCAACAAAAATACGTATTTTTTAGAATTCTTCTTCTGCTTTATTATTACGTTACGTATACGTATGTTTCATTATAGCTGTCAGTAACTCGGTATCTCCATTAGGTAAAGATAGAATAAAGAATAGAAATGAACGGTTATTATTCTGTTGGTAGTTTCATTAGTTGAAGAGAGATACTAATGACAAATTATGGCTTACTGTGTGCTAGGAAAAATGATTGCTTGGCGCTCGTTCGATACTCGTAAGACGGGTAAGAGCTGAATGTAAAAAAACAATCGATTGGAAGGTTTGTTTTTGTTTGTTTGTGTATTATAGTTAATGATTGATTAATAATTATTTGAAATGAGTACATACTGATTATTTATACATTTTATTGGCATATTCTAAGCTTTTAGCTCTTAGGTTTAGATGTCAGAATCATAGACTAGGCTACAGTAGCAACCGCTAACATAGGCTATGCTTATTGCTAAAGGACATAGTATGCTAAAGTCGTAATAAAATGGGGTTGAACATTACATGCAGTTGAATATTACTCAAGTATGTACAGTATTGCCTTTTTGGAGTCATATTTCTTCCGTTGGATCGGCATTGTAACCCTAGAACATGTGTTTTAGGCCTGGAAATATAATTTACTGGGGTGTTTTTGGAGGGCTTGGAACGGATTAGCCATTTTACATGTTAAATGTGTTCCAAGATACGAAAAACTCATAATACGAAGGCCGCCTCGGAACGGATTAATTTCGTATCTCGAGGTACCACTGTACCTGGTTTTTTAATAGTTTTATCACAAAAAGTACATTTTATGATGAAATTGATAAAAGAAGAACTGGAATTTGTGGATATTTCTTATAGAAAAATACAGTAAATAGGCAAATTTTCCATGAATAATGGGGAGATATGTTCCCGAGAGAAATCCACAAATCTGGGGAAAGCAAATATGGGAGCCACTGTAGTTGTATTCATCGACACTGAAGACGTGAAGGTGGAAGGAGAAGGCTGTGACATCGTGACGGTCGCCATGTTGTATTGTGACATCACTGAGGGTCCTGGCTGTGATGTCATTGCGCTTGATGAAAAATGCAAGGCTGTTGCTGGTATCCCTGTGGGAACAGCAAAAGGAGACCCAAAATGCTGTGGAGTTGGTACCATATGCATTGCTGCATATGTAGTGGTGTTCAGCCCCATAAAGCAGAGTCCAGGGGAGAAGGGCCACCCATGGTGGGAGGCCCCAGTGGCAAGCGCAACGCTTTAGTGAGCCATCAAGCCATCCAAGGAGGTTGGTACCCTGGATAGGCCTAGAGCAGCCCACATGCCCTCCATCCTCTATACATCTGGAAGTGAAACTTGAGACAGATGGTAATGCTCCCACCCTCTTTCCGCAGGGAAAGAAGGAGCATAATTAGAAAAAAAACTCCAAAACCCTCCTGATTCGTACAAAAACGAATTGTTAGATGAACCTGATGAGGTATGGAAAGCGTCTAGTCTTGATGGAGAAACATAGGGATCAGCATCACGATGAGGTAGAACAAGAGAAGGTGAAGGCGATTTGCCATCCGAAGATGGCATCATCTCCCTCTTGCTGTACTGACCCTTCTCATAAAACTTTTTCCAAAAATGACCTACAGAACAAGAATTGGTAATTGTACATATTTTTTTCTTCACCTACTACACAGTGGGTGTGGATCTGTGACATGATGTTAAGAATCTCAAACAAGGGAATCCACTAATACCCATGCATTTCCTCTGTTTCTTGCGAGATCCCAAAGAAACCTTGGCTGGGGAGTTAAAAGTATCCATCATATCTTGAAACTTATACAATCCAACAGAAAACACAGACACTGATTCACAGAAAGAAATGAAAAGAGGGCAAACTAAACTATCTTTAAAAAGGACAGATAGCAAAGCACATCCTCTCTTAAAGACGTTAAGAAAGTAATTAGTGTGGTCACGAGGTGCCGAAGGGATTGTGGGAGCTCCCACATAGCACGTGATGAAGCACAGATGCCAATAGTTCCTTGCGTACACAATGTCTTGTTAACTTTTACTGATTTTCCAGCTGGCACTAGAAGATTTATCCTGTTGATAAGACCTCAGGTTTGTTAGTTATGAAAAATACAAATTGATTAAAAAATTTGTCATTTTAAAGTGAGTGAAAGTGCAGTAAAGGAACATAAAAGCTATTTGGATTTTGAGAAAGTGTGTAAAACTTTTAACCAGCTGATCATACCCAATTTTTCTCGAGCTGTGCAAAAGTGAATGCCAGATGCAATGCTGCTAGGGTCCTGAGAGTTACTGCAAAGAACCATTGGTAACATTTAGTACAGTGTGCAGCACAGGGCCACTTTCAGTGGGTATTCCCCTTGTTAAGGGAATATAAAATATTTCAAACTAAATCATTTTTCATAAAAATGCATTACTGTACTTATAATCAGCGCACATTCATGGTCCCTGATTGCCGCGTACACTTTTGTCTAGTGTTAAATAGGCAGTCTTGTTCATGCACTGAATTTCCAGAAGTTAAGTTGTGTAGTGTGGACTGTTTGCTGTGTAAGCATTCAGCAAAGTTAGTAAAAGGAAACTTTATTGAATAACTATATAATGGGTTCATACGATAAAATATTTTGAAAAAGATTGTTGCACTGAAAATCCTTAGTCTGAGTCATAATTGAAGTAGGAAAAATGAACCTGCTGAACATACAGTATGTAATACCTTATGACTTGTTGTTAACCCTTAAACGCCGAAGGGGTATATTAAAAATCATCCTCCGTATGCCGAGGGGGTCTCGGAGTGAGCGCTGAAGCAGAAATTTTTTTTTTTTTTCAAAAAATCACAGCGTGCTTAGTTTTCAAGATTAAGAGTTCATTTTGGCTCCTTTTTTTCATTGCCTGAAGTTTAGTATGCAAACCAGTCAAGAAATGAAAAAAAATATCATTATCATATATAGATAATCGATATATGATAGCGCGAAAACAAAATTTCATATATAATTGTATTCAAATCGTGCTGTGAGCAAAACGGTTAAAGCTAACAAGTTAATTTTTTTCATTGTATTGTACACTAAATTGTAATCATTTTGGTATGTACACATGTAAAACGATCAAAGCAACACAGAGAAAATATTATCACAAAATGATGCTTGAATTCGTAACACGTGGACGTACAAAATTTTTTTTTCAAAAATTCACCATAAATCTAAATATTGTTCTAGAGACTTCCAATTTATTTCAAATGAAGATAAATGATTGAATATTACTATACTGTAAGAGTTTTAGCTTACAATTGCAGTTTTCGACCATTTCGGACGAGTTAAAGTTGACCGAATGTCAATTTTTTTTTTATATATTTTTTATATGCAAATACAGGCGGTCCCCGGGTTTACGACGGTTCCGGCTTACGACGTTCCGAGGTTACGACGCTTTTTCTTAAATATTCAATGGAAAAATCCGTCCTGGGTTACGACGCCTGTTCCGAGGTTACGACGCTGACGCTTCCGACGCTCCGAGTTAACGACGCTTTTAAAAAAAAACGCATACTATGATAAAAATCCTTTATAGTTTAGCACAGTATATTAATAAAAATAAGTTTCTGGTTAGATTACAACAAAAATTTTGAGATTATGATAATTTCGACACTTTTATGTTGTCTTTTTCTATGTTTTTAAGTGACGAGCCTCATATGCGGAACTAGTTTCCGAGCGAATGAATACATACTAGTTTACATATAACAGTCCAAAAGCGCAAATAATGAAAAAATCATTGCTTGTTTCCAGTAATAATAACAAAACGAAGTTTTCTGGTTAGATTACAACGCAAAATTCAATATCCAAAGAGAGACATTATCCAGTAATTTGATCAGAGAGAGAGAGAGAGAGAGAGAGAGAGATAGAGAGAGAGAGAGAAGGAGAAGAGAGAGAGAGAGGAGAGAGGGTCTTACGAGGCTCCGAGTTAACGACGCTTTTAAAAAACGCATACTATGATAAAAATCCTTTACAGTTTAGCACAGTATATTAATAAAAATAAGTTTCTGGTTAGATTACAACAAAATTTTGAGATTATGATGATTTTCGACACTTTTTATGTTGTAGTTTTTCTATGTTTTTTAGTGACGCCTCATATGCGGAACTAGTTTTTCCGAGCGAATGAATACAAACTAGTTTACATATAACAGTCCAAAAGCGCAAATAATGAAAAAATCATTGCTTGTTTCCAGTAATAATAACAAAACGAAGTTTCTGGTTAGATTACAACTCAAATTCCAAGTATCCAAAGAGAGACATTATCCAGTAATTTGATCAGAGAGAGAGAGAGAGAGAGAGAGAGAGAGGAGAGAGAGAGAGAGAGAGAGAGAGGCGTCTTCCGACGCTCCGAGTTAAGGACAGAGAAGTGTTCGTTTCGTTAAACGGCCTCTGACTCATGCCAGTAAATGTTTTGTTGATACTAATAATATAAGCCTATTTAAAGATACGTTTACTTTAATTAGTCTATATGATACGTAAATAGTAATCAACTGTTCTTGTAGCCCTCAATATTTGGCAAAATCGAAGTATCCAAAGAGAGACATTATCCAGTACGTAATTTGATCAGAGAGAGAGAGAGAGAGAGAGAGAGAGAGAGAGAGAAGAGGAGAGAGAGAGAGAGAGAGAGACGAGAGAGAGAGAGAGAGAGACGCTTTGGCAACAATGGTCTCGGGGGTTTTTATAGCTTCCTTCTGCTTGATGATCGTGGATATTGTAGAAGGATTTCGACCATACTCGTTTGCCAAATCATGTTTTGCTTCCATCGAAATCATTTTCTTGGGTTTTTTCTTATCACCTGCTTTGTCTTTAGCTTTGAGACCCATGGTTAATAATAAAATAGACAAAATAACACGAAAAATAGGCGCAAATACAACGAAACTAAACAACGACGTGTTAACATCAGCAGCACCAACAAACAAACAGACTGAACGCCATTTATCGGTCGCCTATACAACTTAACACTCATCGCAAAAAATCGTATCTCAAATATTTCGTTGTATATCAAAGCTTGTATTTTCGCAAATTTTCTGTTATATCTCAAAACATTCGTATATTAGGGCAATCGTATGTCAAGTTTCCAATGTAATTTGATCAGAGAGAGAGAGAGAGAGAGAGAGAGAGAGAGAGAGAGAGAGAGAGAGAGAGAGAGAGAAGAGACGCTTTGGCAACAATGGTCTCGGGGATTGACGTAACGTTTATTTTCTGAACAGATAGGACAGAGAAGTGTTCGTTTCATTAACGGCCTCTGACTCATGGCAGGAAATGTTTTGTTGATACTAATATATAAGCCTATTTAAAGATACATTTACTTTAATTAGTCTATATGATACGTAAATAGTAATCAGCTGTTCTTGTAGCCCTAAAGATTTTGCAAAATCACTCCAGGTTGTACATAAAACTTCAAGAATGTAGTGTCACCAGAGGGATTTACAATAGTTTTTACCTTCAAGAACCAGCATTCTTTTATGAAAATAACTCCAGGTTGTACATAAAACTACAGGAAACGACATGTAGTGTAACCAAAGGATTACAAGTAAGGTTTTTATAACTTTTTATTAGTTTAAGACATATTTCCAAGCGTCGTTCCGGCTTACGAACGATTTTTCAGCTTACGACGCGTCTCAAGAACGGAACCCCCGTCGTAACCCGGGGACTGCCTGTATTTCGAAAATGAGAAAAGCTGCAACCTTCAATTATTTTTTTGTTGTATTCTACATGAAATTGCACACATTTTCATATATGTATAAAACTCTATGAAACGCCTAATATGAAACTGAGCAAATATTCCGAGAATGCGACGTACGCATTTCGGAGATTTGCGGCGGAGAATCCGTGTGCGGAGGGAAGGAAAGTTTTTTTTAAAAATTCACCATAAATCTAAATATTGTGCTAGAGACTTTGAATTTGTTTCAAAATGAAGATAAATGACTGAATATTACTAGACTGTAAGAGTTTTAGCTTACAATTGCATTTTTCGACCATTTCAGTTGAGGGTCAAAGTTGGACCAAACGTGGTTTTTTTGTTTTTTTTTCTGTTTATCGTGATTTATATGCAAATATTTCAAAAATGAGGAAAAGCTATAATCTTCAATTATTTTTTGTTGTATTCTACATGCAAATTGCGCACATTTTCATATATAAAACTTTATGTAACGGCTAATTTAAAATGGTGCAAACATTACGACAATCGCACAAAAAAATTTATCGGAAGAGTTACCGCGCGGAGGTAAGGAAAAAGTTTTTTTTCATAAATTCACCATAATCGAAATATTGTGCTAGAGACTTCCAAGTCGTTGCAAAATGAAGGTTAAATGATTGAATATTACTAGAATATAAGAGTTTTAGCTTACAATTGCGTTTTTCGACCATTTCGGTAGAGTCAAAGTTGACCGAAGGTTGAAATTTTGGCACATCATTATTTATATGAAAATATTTCAAAACTGATAAAAGCTACAACCATGGGTTGTTTTTAGTTGTATTGTGCATGAAATTGCGCACATTTCCATATATAAAACTTTATGTAACGGCTAATTTAAAATGGTGCAAACATTACGACAATCGCACATATGATTTTTTCCGAAAGAGTTACCGCACGGACGTAAGGAAAAAGTTTTTTCATAAATTCACCATAATCGAAATATTGTGCTAGAGACTTCCAATTTGTTGCAAAATGAAGGTAAATGATTGAATACTTACTAAAATATAAGAATTTTAGCTTACAATTGCATTTTTCGACCATTTCGGTAGAGTCAAAGTTGACCAAAGGTTGAAATTTTGGCACATCGTTATTTATATGAAAATATTTCAAAACTGATAAAAGCTACAATGATGATTATTTTTTTGTTGTATTCTACATGAAATTGCACACATTTTCATATATAATACTCCATGTAACGGCTAATTTAAAAATGGTGCAAAAATTATGTCAATGTGACGAAAAATAATTTCTGAGATGTGTCACATATACTTTTTAGTGCGATAAGAAAGAAATTCGTGCTGCGCGCCTGCGTAACGATTGTAAACAAAACAACACCTTGATCCGTGAACTCCCAGCATCCCCCAAGGCGCGTGATTCAAAAGTTTTCGGCTGGTAGGCCTATAAGTATTTTTCCGCGAATTTTTAAAAAAACTTTTGTATGTCGACGTAAAATACATCCAATCGGCGTTTAAAGGGTTAATTGGTTCCAGAAGGCATGATGAGTGCTGAAAACGACAAGTATCAAACAAATGTTTCCCATAAAGAGTAGTGTAAAAAAAATTTTTATTTTTTCATTCCATCAGACCAGCCCAGAAAAATTTTAATGTTTAAGCCATTTTATGCAATTTTGGGCTTGTATTTTACTTTTACAATATAATCGTAAGTAAAGATAACAATAAAGATTAAACGCAATTTACACTACTGTATAAACTAACTTCATTTTACCTTATGTTTTTCTTAAAAATATTGTCTTGGTAACAATTCCACCCACTAACTACTACTAAATTTATCAAGATTCAATCAACAATTTCCCACTTCTTTGAGTGTTAAGACCTCTGTTTTGTTGGAATTTTTAACAACATCTGCAGCTGTAGTTGTTTCTTTATTTTTACAGCAGTGATCATATTCTCGGCACATGGTGCTACACAGAAAAATCGGCGCTCTTATCTTTCTTTCTTATAACTAAATTCCTTTTCTGCTCCCTATTATCACAAAAGGTTAACAATAACATATCTAGATGATTAAGATTGATGAAATTTAATGCCACTTATAGCCCTACTTAATGCACATCATACTCAAGCTCCTTTGTTATGACTTGGGGATTGTGTTAAACTGGGAGAAGTCAGTCTCATGCCCAGCAGGAGGTAAAGTACCTTGGAGGCGGCTTAGACACAGAAACAGGGAGAGTCATTCTTTTAGTCTTGTGTCAGCATCTGAGGGATGTGTCAGTGCACTTTGTATTGTTACAGGAACAACCAGGTCAGTTTTGAAGTTGTTTTTTGGTCCCCTGTCATCCCCAGGGAAGCTCATTTGGCATTGGCATATCCGTCTACATTCACTTTAGTAGCAACCAAAATGATATTGGTTGGCCTTAAGCAACCTTCCTACCACATTCATGTCTTTGAGAGAGGAGGTAATATGCATTTTGGTTGACGAATGGATGAGTAGAACCTTGTGGGAATTCCCTTGAACACCCATATCCTGGGATGCTTATGTGCTCACTTGAGGGGCAGTACACCTCAAGTGTACTGGCCCCTCAGGTGAGCACCTCACCTCTCCATTAATGTGTCTGGACTGAGGTTGAACCTCATCTTCAGTGACATTTTGGAGATGTGGAGGTGCTGTGGATCCTGCAAGCATTCTAAAATCATGTGATGGGTCCACTCTGTAGTGCTGATGAACAACAAACACCAACCCATCGTGGCATACACCAGTAAGCAAGGATGAGAGTTTCCTATCACTTCTTGTTGGCGAACACTGCAAATTGACGTGTGCTGTTGGTGTGCTCTGCTCTTCAGTGCCAGATCTTTGGGTGGCCCTGGAGGCTGCCTTCCAACACTGCTGGGACAATCTAGGTTTATACCTTTCTTCCATTCAATCTAATCTTCTGATTGATCAACAGTGCAGCTCCTACAAGAGAGATAATTGTATTGCAGTACTGCACAGATGTCAGAGTACCTCTAAAGTACTAGGGAAGTGGGTCATCTCTGATTGGTTTTGTAAATTGTATCTTTGTCAGAGTTCCCGTGGAACCTCACTTAGGGTGACAAATAAAAAGACGGATAAATCTGGCCAATACAAATGATAGATTCAGATTACAGTGGTACCTCGACATATGAAATTAATCCGTCCGAAGCAGCCTTTGTATCATGAGGTTTTTGTATCTTGAACCGCATTTTACATGTAAAATGCCTAATCCGTTCCAAGCCCTACAAAAACACCCCAGTAAATTTTATAAAAATAAAGCTAAATTGACCAATAACAATGAAATACTACAACAATTTGAACCATTTCAAGACTTACTTAATACCTACTCGTACTACTAATATGTACGTACCTGTAAAGTAAAGTTTGTATTAAGTGTACATGGTATACAAGAAATACTATACGTACATACATAACGTATGTAGGAAAATGTGGAACCTTACCTTTCGAGTGAGTCTATCCTCCGAAAGTGGCGACAGAGGAGGAGGACAAATGGCAGAAAACTTCTTATAGTACGTACACTTAACTTTACGAAACACATTAAAAAATGTCAGGAAACACTAAACTAAACTTTACGAAACACATTAACAAAACTGTAACACTTAACTTTACAAAAAACTTAAAATTAAATTTTTTTTTAATTTTACATTTTTGGATCTTCCTTTTTGCTTACTCCTACTAAAGGCCTCTTTAAAAAATAACTATCCAAGGAAGATTGCTTCTGCCTGCTTTTTCAAAATGCTCCTGAAACGACTCAGGCAAACGTCATCGAACTGCACAAGCATACGACCTGTGTAAGCCTTTTCGGGGTGTCTTTTCTACAAGTGATTGCACCTTATGAAAAGCAGCTAGAGCATCCTTAATTTCTGCCATTATCATAGGGTTGTCCTCCTCCTCCTCGCCGCTGCTAGAGAACTCTTCTTGAACAGCTTTATGTTGCATGGCCTCCAACTCCTTCAGGTCAATCCGTCGTAAGCTCCTCTTGGCTTGATAAGGTCAATGATGTCGTCCTCATCGACGACCAGCCCCATGGTCTTGCCGAGTGCAACAATCTCATCAAGATCTGGTTGCGAAACAGTTTCAGGATCGTCAACTGTTCCTGAATCTGCAGCACCAGCTTCGCTCACGTCGAATCCCTGGAAGTCTCGGGCGGATACGGCATCAGGCCAGAGTTTCCTCTACGAAGAATTCAAGGTTCGCCTCGAAACCTCCTGCCAAGCTTTTGACCGATGATTGGATGCATATCACAACATCGAAATGCTCCTTCCAAAATTCACACAATTTGAGGTTTGTGGTATCGGTGATGTCGAAACATCTCTTGAAAAGATGTTTCGTATACAGCTTCTTGAAGTTCGATATCACTTGCTGGTCCTGGCCTGGAGGAGAGGGGTGGTGTTAGGCAGAAGATAAAAAGAACCTTGATGAAAGAATACTCGCTAGGATATCTCCTCGAGGCCAGGAGGGGTGTGAGCAGGGGCATTGTCCAACAACAGCAGACATTTCAGAGGGAGGCACTTCTCTTCCAAGAATTTCTTCACTGTCAGGCCGAAACACAGATTTACCCACTCGGTGAACAAAAGTCTCGTTACCCAGCCTTTTGCATTAGCCCTCCACATCACTGGAAGCTTCTCTTTTAGCACTTTGTGGGCCTTGAAGGCTCGAGGAGTCTCCAAATGATAGACAAGTAGGGGCTTCACCTTGCAATCCCCACTGGCATTCAAACAAAGTGCGAGCGTAAGCCTGTCTTTCATAGGCTTATGCCCGGGTAGCTTCTTTTCTTCCTCCGTGATGTACGTCCGACAAGGCATTTTTTTCCAAAAAGGCAGTCTCATTACAGTTGAAGACTTGCTGAGAACTGTAGCCTTCCTTGATGTCATCTCGTCGAACGTCTTAATAAAGGCTTCGGCGCATTTCGTGTCCGAGCTGGCCGCCTCCCATGCCGCACCACCGAATGGATGCCATTCCGTGTACGGAATTTTTTCGAACCACCCATGAGAGTCTTGAACTCTGGGGTTGGCGCCGATGTCCCTTCTCCTCCGTCGTCTTCGGCCTGGGCAATCAAATTGCCGAAAATAGCGCTGGCCTTGTGGCAGATTGCCGTCTTGTTTATCATATCACCAGCGATTTCTTTGTCTCTTACCAGGCAAGAAGCAGCCTTTCCATCTCGTCGTGCACGTGGCTCCTCTTGCTAGACAAAATAGTCACGCCCTTGGAAGGTGTAGCTGCTTTGATGGCATCCTTCTGCTTAAGGATGGTGCCTATTGTCGATGGATTTCGGCCATATTCCTTGGCGATCACACTCAATTGCATGCCAGCTTCATACTTTTTTAATTAACTCCATCTTTGTCTCCAAAGAAAGCATCCTCTTCTTTCCTTCTTCAACTTTCTTGGGACCCACCAACTACGTAATAGTACGTAATTAAGTTATGTAGTACGTATACGTATGTAGTAAAGTTCTCACACAACACAATAAAGTAGTACTACAACGAATTCACTAATGAATTTATGTTAATAAATGAAATCATATAGAACGAACGAATTACACGTGCTTACGATTACGATGATGCCGCTGAGTTGCCGAAAAAGCACGCCGCTACGTAGATGCATGATGGGATCATGGGAGAGATGCTGACCAATAGGAGAGCAGGATCTTATGGCGGTGGCTAGCATCAGAAACCAATGGAAGAGCTGGAGGATGGTGGCGAGTCTACTCAGTTGGCGGCGTGCGAGTTTTAAAATTGATATCGGTGGTCCGGGCGAATCTCGGGACTTTACAGCAACAACCTTTTGTATCCTGAACTATTTTCGTATGAAGAGCAAAAAAAATCTTCGTATTTGCTTTCGTATCTCGAGTTTTTCGTAAGTTGAGCCTTTCGTATGTCGAGGTACCACGTATAAACTGTTTAAAAGGAAAGTGGAATGTTAAAAGGAAAGTGGAAACAGTTACATCTTAACAGCCTAAGCTCACAACTGGAATCTAAACTGAGTGACCACCACAGAGACTGATGGTCACTCAGTTGAGCATCTAGTTGTAGAACTCAGCTGTTAAAAGGAGCGTGGGAAAGAGTTGCATCTTATTCCAGCCTAATGCTCGATGACTGGATTCTAAACTAAGTGACCACCACAGAGACTGACAGTCCACTCAGTTGAGTGTCCCAGTTATAGAGCTTCAGCTGATAAAATGCAACTATGTTCTCCTTTCAACAAAGTTATAACCTGAACCTATCATTTGTATTAACCAGGTTAGGTGCCTTTTGATTTGGCACCCTGTGTGAGGTCACACTTGGTTTTTTTGAGGATTTCCTTTTCGGCCGAGATCTCAGTCTGGCACAGCACTTTATTGCTCTGTAATAACTATGCCAGTCTTAAAAGGAGGTTACAGGAGTCATCACTCCTGTAGCAGAGATGGACATTCCAGGTAGAGATATGACTCAAGAGTCAGGTGAGAATGAGTGCACTATATAAAAACTTGATGGTTGTAGTTCCATAGGAACAGAATAATGTATTTAAAGTAATTTGTATTTTTCTTAGGCATACAAACCACATCTTTTTATCATTATCCCACTTCAACCACCCATCCAGTCTTTGATGACAAAGGAAAAAGGGCTAGGTGACTCCAGGTGAGTAAGGGGATGAGTGGGGAATTAACCCCATCATCCCAGCCCCTTCTTACCACCAGTTAACTATACTTGTAACTAAGTTTCACTGACTGTTTCCAGTTCAAGCTGAGGGGGGGGGGGGGGGGATATACCTGCATAGAAGGCTCTTGTTTGTATTCTTACAACTTGAAAAATTTATTTTTTATACCATTTTTATTATTTGGAATTGACTGAGAACGTTGTAGATTCCAATAAGTATTTTCCTGTTAAAGTTTCAATTAATTTCATTTCCATAGTTTTTGCAATATTGTGGTTTTTTTTTCTGTTTCAGATTATTCAGTAGGATTTGGTGGAAAATTTGGTGTGCAGAAAGACCGACAAGACAAAACTGCAGTTGGCTGGGATCACATAGAAAAGGTTGATCATCATGAAAGTCAGACTGATCACTCAAAGGTTCGTCAAGACATGGTCATTAAATAACCTCTTTGGTTGAGACACTCTCTCTCTCTCTCTCTCTCTCTCTCTCTCTCTCTCATATCTTGCAGGCCAAGATCCTCAAACTCTTAATTCTTAGCTAGTTTTCCACGTTCTATCTTTGTACTGCATCTTGATTCTTCTGGATCTCTTGATCCTGCTGTCCAACCACTGCATCTCCTGTTTTTCTCTTAAGCTCTGAACAGCAGAAAGTGCCACAGTCCTTGCCTTGATTGCCTAAATTTTATAAAATCTAACTACAGTATTGTTGTATTTTGTATATGCAAAAGGTTATGGTGCTACATGGATGCATAGTGTACTATATAACAGTGGTATTCAAGACACGTACCCTAATTCATGGGAAACTTTTTAGCAGACAGCTTTTTACATCATGTGATTCATAACATGTACGCAGGGGGAGGGCACATAAATTTGAAAATGGTATCTCACAGGATGCATTTGAAGTTGCTCATTGTACCTCCTTGATGTAAGTGTAATGAGACAAAATGAAAAAGGTTTATGTAAACATGAATTTGTAAGTCTTTGCTGCCTCAAATCCATGACTTGCCCCCATTTTCTTTAAATTGCTACCAGAAGAGCAAATATAATGCCAGTGTCTTGTCATGAGGCTTTCAGTTTTTATGCAGAAAAAGAATCATAATATTGACCTAAAATTGAGAAATGGTGTGGTACTTATTAGCTAGAATGTGAAATTCTTAGTTTTTAGTGTTTCATACACATTTGAACTGGAAAGTATACATTGCTTACAGGAAAGGCAACAATAAGAAATTTATTAAACCTTATAACAGAGGTATCTAATACAACTTGACAAGCTGACCGAACAACCATGAGTTATTAAGAAAAGAAACTATTCTCTTGATTTTAATTGGGTCAGATATGTAGTCCATCATAAGAGACAGTAGTATTGAAAAGATTAGACTCAGTTGAAAAGGGTGGGTAATTTTGATTTGCTTTGAATCTACACACAAGTTTTCAAGTCCTCCCCAAATAAATCCAAACAAGTCAAAATTGGTGAACTATTTCTTTTCACAGCAACTTTGTAACCTTAGGAAATGCAAAAAAGGATTCAGACAGGTGACTCACCAAGAGACTAAGGTTTTCAAATAAAGAGATAATTGTTTCTATGGTAATAACCATCACCTTTTTAGTAACAATGTAGTTAGCTGGTGGTAGGGGGATGAGTTGGCGAGACCCCCACTCACCTGCCATCAGCAAGAACTTTATATCTTCATCTGCTGTCAAATGAGAATGTCTTGCTGAATTTGCATATTTGTTTTGTTTTGAGTGTTTTGTTGACTTTACCTTGGATAGTGGTGTAAACAAACAGAGGTATGAAAGGCATGAACAATTACGTGGGTCCTTCATGTACTCTGTTAAGGTTTATCTCCATTGTTACTGCTCCCTTGCAAGGGTTGTGATCTGCAACTGTTATAGGAATGTTTGGATGAAAAGGAGGAAGGTTAAAAGTGTTCTCCACTGTTCCCTCCTCACCCCTGAATTTCTCCCTGATCCATTCCACGTGTACATCACACTTCTTAACTGAGAGGGGATTACAATGGGAAGGTGACGTGATCTACGTGCTTACCCTCACTATGCCAACTGCTATGCCTGTAGTTGCTGCTCCTGCTGAGGAACCCAGCACTTTTGAGCCTCTGATAGCATTCATCTTTCCCGTGGGAGATGTCTTTGCAACGTTAACCATGGCTGCTGCTCTTAATAGGAAAGAGTAAGACATGAGAAAAAAGTAAGGTGAAGAAGCACAACTTGTGCATTTCCTCCTCCTCCTCCTCCTCCTCTGTCAAACTCTTCCTCTTTGTTCATCTTGTCTTCTCACCTCTTCCTTTCATAGGAAGAAAAAGTCCAAGAAAACTTTCTCACAAGTAATCCCATTGGATACTGAGATGAATGTTTTTCTCCTTATCAAGGCAGCAGTGTTTATTGACTTATAGATGTTAAATCTACCATAAGTATACCCCGTAAGGGGGTAATGCCATCAGTGCACCTCTGCGATGCACTGTAGGAATTACAAAATGTTCTTTGCAGCATCCCTTCGACCCCTAGCTGCAACCCCTTTCAGTCCTTTTACTGCACCTCCATTAATATTATATTTCTTCCATCTTGCTATCCACTCTCTCCTAAGGATTACTTCACAGCGAAACTGAAAGGTTTGCCTCCTGTTACAGCTTTCAAACCTACCTACTCTCAATTTCCTTTTCAGCGCTGAATGACTTCAAAGGTCCCAGTGCTTGGCTTTTGGCCTAAACTGTATTCCATTGTACCATAAGTAGGGTAGTCACAAGATTACTGAGTATGCTCAGCACCTTAAGTAGGCTAGTGCCTTCTTTTACAACAGCACTTCTAGTGACTCATCCACTTGTTATACCTGCATCACACTTGGTAGAGTCAGCACTCCCCCCTTGCTTGGTGCATGGACTGTGTACCTACAGACACAAGGTACTTACAGGTACTAGGATGATGTGTTTGCATGTGATTGTGCTGGACTCAAGTCTATTACTTTGCCCAATGTTCCCTCCATCACTCCAGAGGACTTGAAGTAGAGTGCAATGTTGATGTGTCAGCTGTCAGTGCCTCTTTTCCACCACCACCTCTAAGTTACCCTTCTGAAAGAATATTGAGGTTCCCAAAATCAGATAATTCCACAACAAAATTATGCTCAGTCAAAACCTGTCTAAAGCAAGCTTTGACCACAGTAATTTGAACATGAGTTGCATTTCAGGAATGCATCCAAGGGTGATCTTGATGGATTAGATTAGGTTCAGGTGGATGCCAGGGTGATATCCCCAGATCACTACACTCATAAGTTCAATGATCTAATGAAGTATTGTTCAACTTGTCCTGCTCAGGCTCTGAAGGTTCAGGTTTTTGTTCTCCAATCCCAATGAGAACAAGAAGAGTTCCTTCCAGAAGAAAGAACAACATACAGTCTGCCCTATGATCATTCACTTGAAGACATTGCTTGATCATTTCCCATGGTATTGATTGATGAACCATGAACAAATGATGACTCCTGGAAAAAATTACCCTACCATAGGGCTCTGTGTTCCAGACAGGTTATCCCTGACTTCTTGTTCATCAGCCAGCACCAGTGGTATTAATCTTGTGACAAGTTTCCCATGAGCATGCTGAAGGTTGGTGCTTTGTACCCACCAGCCTTCAATCTTCTCGGACAGGGAAGATTGCTCTTGGCTCATATACCCTTGTTTCTTGCAAAGCACGCTTGGTAGTCTCTCTCTTATTTTTCTGCATATGTATGGTTTCTAGATTATGTCATGTGCAGATGGGGTGCTTGATAACCCAGGTTATCCCATATCTTCTGAGAAAGGAGTACTGCATGTAACCAAGGATTCTCCCAAAGCATGCTTTAGTAGAGTCACCGCCACCCTTTTGCTTGGTGTGTACAGTCCCTGAACTGTGCATGTACAGTTTAAAAACTGAGTAAAGCGGAGGGCTCAAGGACATAGCCAGGAGATGCATCACGAACATATTCCTAAGGAAAACTATGAGCACGATCGTACGATGTACCATGTACTACACGTCCATGCAGAGGTTCACATACCTGGTCCTGAGGAGGATCACGTACACAGCCATGAGGCAACTCACGTACATAGCTGTGTGAATCCACTTGTTCACAGCCGTGTAATGAATCATGTCCATGGTAACGTATAAGGACAGACGGCACGAGAAATGTCTTGAGGGAGGAGACTGGCCTTGATGGTCAACATCTCTAGACGGAGAACAGCGATACGAGGAAATCTTAGGGGAAGGACACTTAGAAAGTCTGGTCGTCTTGGGAGAAAGAGGCCGAGAGACATGTCCATGGACCCAAAGAGTCTCATGTCCATGACAGTCGTCACCCACACATTCATTATGAGAAATCTAGGAGATGCAGGAGACAACCAAGTGGAAAGCAACTTTGAACTCTTGATCAGTGCTCTATCATCCTTACAGTGAACTCTAGTAGGCTGTAAAGATGAGGAGCCCATAGTCATCTCAAGCAAACTGAGCACGTATGTGTACATGCAATGGAGAGACACGTCCATGTAGAGAAGAGGCATAACACTCCTCTCATTCTCAGAAGAAGAAACAACTAAGTCCTGAATCCTCCAACTCTGACTTGTACAAGTAGAAGGAGATGGAGTGGGGAAGGCTCTCTCCTACTTCGACATTTCTGCTAGGGGGAGAGGAGGAAGGGGGGAAGGCTCCCCTCCCACACTATCTCTATGTTGGGGAACTGCATATCTCTCATGAAAAACGGAGTCCAGTTTATCAAACATTACCTGAAAGAATGTCTCCAAGGGAGGCAGAGCAGATGACAAGAGACGTGGATGATAATGACGGTCACAGCCTGAGATGGAGGGAAAACAGACACTGCAGTGACCTCATAGGCTGAGTGGAAGCTGGGAGTGACATCACGCATTGGCCCACAGCAGCACTAGCCAATGGCCTCACTGGCAGGGAGATACGTAGCGACCCAGCAGACAATGTTGTTGACTGCCAGTCTGGGACTGGGGGAGGCTGGCAAGCAGACAAGAAATGAACCAGCAAACATTCAAATAGGTGAGCCCGTAAGCGTAGGGACACCCAAATCACCGCCATTTTGTTGGACTCCAAATCTGAAACAAAGGGAGCTGGAGGGGTTTGCCTCCTGTCCTGAGGGAGTGTGGTTGACTCCCACAAGAGAGGGGGGCCTCATGGATAAAACTATCCCGTGCACCACCTGGATACTAACAAAGATGAATCAATGGAAGTAAAGGATGGGGACACATGAACAAAAGATGCAGGAGGAAGACTGCTGGAAGAAGAAGACGTCGAAATGTCTGCTTGGAGGTCGAAAAACCTTCCCAAGATGGACAAGCCGACACCCTAAAGTGTTCCCCCTTCTTATAGAAAGCCCCTCTGCTGAGATATAGCCAGGAACGACATTTCAGACATGGATTAGAGACAGTTCAAAAATGCAGCACCTACTGCAAGTCGAATGGTGATCTGTAACAGAAGAAGCCAAAGTCCTGGAACATGGAAATCCCTGAACTCTTGGACAAATACATTGACAGGGCTTGGAACTCTTGGAGGAATCCATGTTCAAAGGACAGGACACACACACACACTCTCTCTCTCTCTCTCTCTCTCTCTCTCTCTCTCTCTCTCTCTCTCTCTCTCTCTCTCTCTCTCTAAAATGCAAAGAAATAGCAGGAAACAAAAACAAAGCAACCGGCTTGGGAAGGAGAGTGCAACATGGCTACCCTCCACAGCGGTTAAAAAAAAAAGACTGATGCGTCGGGCGGTCCCAAGCTTGGTTGGTTCCAGTTGGCACTAGAAGATTTATTATTAAAAGGAAAAGGTTTTTAAGCTAGAAAAGATGCAAATTGATTAAAAATTTGTCATTTTTATGGTTTGGTCTGCTCTAGTACACTATGAGGCCTCAGAGGTACATAATCACAGAAAGCTCATGCAAGCTCTTCTGTGACCTCCATTTGTTTCTGTTTTTACCTTTCACAGGGAGTCTGCAGTACAGTTTCCAGCAGTTCAGAACCATTCTATTGATGAGCCAAGAGCATGGGAGTTACAGATTTGACTGATCTTACGAAAGTCTACAGGTATGGACCATGATTCCAAAACAGTTACAAGTTACCTCAAATTGTTTTGATATGAAAAGTTTTTTTGATTGAGGACTATGATTTTACATTAATAATTGTCAACAAAATGAGAGTTCCCCCTTTCACTACTTGCTCATTTCTCTTGCAAAGCTGCTCATGAATATATATAGACCAAAGAAATAATTACGGTAACATACAGCACAATGACTAAACTTTACATAGAGCACAAGATACCAAATCATATTAGATAATGTACAGTAAAGTAGTACAGTATGTGTAATCTTACCTTGAAGATGATGTTTGAAGCATTAGTGAGGCCCAAGAGGGATTGTGGGGACTTGGGCCATTCAGTCCTAGTCAGAATTGTCAAAATTCCATAGGTATGCCAAGGTAGTAAACAGCCATGGTTCAAACTTCTGGAAAGGTGGCTGGCTGAGGCAATCGTACTTCTTTTAATTACAGGTCTTAGAATTTCAGAACATGCTCAGACAATGCAGTAAAGAACTATGCTGCAGTTGCTAAAGGAAAATCCTGGAAGGAACTGTTTTTATACATTTGATCAACAATAATTTCCTTTTCTGTAGTTACATATGAGAGCAATTACATTTCTTTTAACCATATATCTTAGAATTTCACAGCACTGCGTACAGTGAAACAATGAAGCACCATGCAGTCCTTTAAAAAAAAATTCATGTAAGGTACTGTTTGTATATGATTGATTAACATTGATTTGTAGTATGTAATATTAATAACCTATTCTTAAGTAAGGTATGCACAGTACACATGACCCCAGTGAACCTTTAACTAAATTTCTCATAGTTTCTGAGCACATAAATGTCAGATGAACAAGCATGATACTAATATTATATTAAAAACTATGTATGTACAGCAAATACGTACATTACATTATGTAACTATTGTACACGGTAGTTTAGAACTTTTAAACACATGAGAAAACATGCACATAGTACTTTATTTGCAAAAGTAAAAATACACTAAAATACAAGAATTTTTAGCTGCGCATGGAAATATCCTATTGTTAAGACCGAAGGTTTGTGAGCTATGAAAAATACAAATTGATTCTAAAATTTGTCATTATGCTGGACTCAGATACATTAAGTAACAAAATCCAGTAATATGAGTTCTGGTGAGAAATGCTGTAATGATAAAGTTCTTTCAAAATAGTGTATAGAAAAGCTTTGGAGAGTCCAAAAGGATTTCTTGTTTTAATAGAGATGAGCAAGAAAGAACCTGGCAATTCTTTCCTACAGAAAGCTGTACTACTATATTGTCACTCGCTAAGTATTTTTGTTTGCTGTTGTTTTTCAAAAGTTGTGGGTCAAGATGCTGTTACTGCTGCATTAAGGCTAATGATAAGTGATGTATTTTGTCATGAAGCAGGTACTACAATCAGATTTTTTATATCATTATGTTTATATATACAAATATGTACTGCATGATCTTTCAGGGCTTTGGAGGTAAATTTGGAATACAGAAGGATCGTATGGATAAAGTCGCCCATAGTATTCAGAACAGCCTGGCCAGATAGGAACCAACTATGAACCTACAAAACCAGCTCCACCACAAAGTATGCAATTTCTTCTCAGTTTTGTTGTAACCAGAAAGTTTGAATGTAATCACTGAGTTCATATGGGTGGATGAGATATAAATTCCCTTGATTGGATAGTATCTGGATAAGTATAATAATGCTGGTATGAGATAAAATTTTTCATTGCAAACCAGATAATCATGATTAGCACTCTTTGTGGCCATAAAATTACGCTCGGGATCCAAGTGTCGTCTCTACCAATGGTAGACACCCTCTTGCAAATTAAAGGTAGATCTCAGGGTCTCTGGTTTGTGATGCTTTTTCACTACTTTTTAGAAAGTTCCCAGGTGGTCCCACTGTCACAGTGTTTCCTTAAATTGCCTTTATTAATTTTCTTTATAATTTTGTACATTTTTGCATGTAATGGCAAGTCCCCGGGTTACGACGGGGGTCCGTCCGTTCTTGAGATGCGTCGTAAGCCGAAAATCGTCGTAAGCCGGAACGACGCTTGGAAATATGTCTTAAACTAATAAAAAGTTATAAAAACCGTTACTTGTAATCCTTTGGTTACACTACATGTTGTTTCCTGTAGTTTTATGTACAACCTGGAGTTATTTTCATAAAAGAATGCTGGTTCTTGAAGGTAAAAACTATTGTAATCCTCTGGTGACACTACATTCTTGAAGTTTTATGTACAACTGGAGTGATTTGCCAAATCTTGAGGGCTACAAGAAAAACAGCTGATTATCTATTTACGTAATCATATAGACTAATTAAAGTAAACGTATCTTTAAATAGGCTTATATAGTTAGTATCAACAAAACATTTCCTGCTATGAGTCAGAGGCCGTTTAATGAAACGAACACTTCTCTGTCCTATCTGTTCAGAAAATAAATGTTACGTCAATCCCCGAGACGGTGACCATTGTTGCCAAGGCCTCTCTCTCTCTCTCTCTCTCTCTCTCTCTCTCTCTCTCTCTCTCTCTCTCTCTCTCTCTCTCTCTCTCTCTCTGATCAAATTACACTGGAACTTTGACATACGATTGCCCTAATATACGAATGTTTTGAGATACAACAGAAAATTTGCAAAAATATAAGCTTTGATATAACAACGAAAATATTTGAGATACGATTTTGCGATGAGGTTGTTAGTTGTATAGGCGACCGATAATGGCGTTCAGTCTGTTTGTTTGTTGGTGCTGCATGTTAACACGTCGTTGTTTAGTTCGTTGTATTTGCGCCTATTTTTCGTGTTATTTTGTCTATTTTATTATTAACCATGGGTCTCAAAGCTAAAGACAAAGCAGGTGATAAGAAAAAACCCAAGAAAATGATTTCGATGGAAGCAAAACATGAAATTATAGCAAAGCATAAAACCTTCCAAAGGCATCACCATTATTTCTAAACTACAAACTGATTAAATAAAAAAATAAAAATTAGTTTAGCAATGTTATTTCATTTGTGTTTATTACGTAGTTATTAGTGTACATACGTAAATAAAAAGAGAACAAATCGTTCCCTGCCACCCTTCCCTACCTCCTCCCCTGCTGGCCTTACGTCTCATCTTTCGTTGTGGTAAGTAAAATTTCTTTCTTTTTTTAATTGATTTTATTAACATTTATTATCAGTTATCACATTGCTGTTATTTTATCATTATGTGTTGTTTATTACTCGTTATTTGTGTATAAATTGTGTATATTATATGTAATTTAGCTGTGTTTAGGTGTGGTTTCATACCGCTAGAACGGATTAATACATATTACATTATTTTAAATGGGAAAAAATGCTTTGAGATACAACTGTTTTGATATACGACGATGGTAACGGAACAAATTAAATTCGTATGTCAAGGTTCCAGTGTACTGGATAATGTCTCTCTTTGGATACTTCGATTTTGCCAAATCTTGAGGGCTACAAGAACAGTTGATTACTATTTACGTATCATATAGACTAATTAAAGTAAACGTATCTTTAAATAGGCTTATATTATTAGTATCAACAAAACATTTACTGGCATGAGTCAGAGGCCGTTTAACGAAACGAACACATCTCTGTCCTTAACTCGGAGCGTCGGAAGACCACCTCTCTCTCTCTCTCTCTCTCTCTCTCTCTCTCTCTCTCTCTCTCTCTCTCTCTCTCTCTCTCTCTCTCTCTCTCTCTCGTTGTAATCTAACCAGAAACTTCGTTTTGTTATTATTACTGGAAACAAGCAATGATTTTTTTCATTATTTGTGCTTTTGGACTGGTTATATGTAAACTTTGCGCCACCGCAAGCTAGTATGTATTCATTCGCTCGGAAAAAAACTAGTTCCGCATATGAGGCGTCACTAAAAAATCATAGAAAAATACGACATAAAATGTGTCGAAAATCATCATAACCTCAAAATTTTTGTTGTAATCTAACCAGAAACTTATTTTTATTAATATACTGTGCTAAACTATAAAGGATTTTTATCATAGTATGAGTTTTTTAAAAGCGTCGTTAACTCGGAGCGTCGGAAGCGTCAGCGTCGTAACCTCGGAACAAGCGTCGTAACCCAGGACGGATTTTCCATTGAATATTTAAGAAAAAGCGTCGTAACCTCGGAATGTTGTAAGCCGGAACCGTTGTAACCCGGGGGACCGCCTGTACACTATTAAAGGCGGGCCCTCGGTTAGTGACAGGGGTTCCGGTTTTACAGCCTACAGCCGCCGCACACCTTTCAAAATTCTAGACCAGTCAAACGGCGCCGTAATCCCACAATGGCACAATAAGTAAAAATTATATTATGCAGTAGTACTATAGAATTTACTGTATAGTAGTACTGTACAGTACATTATAGTACAGTCATACCCCTTCATACGAAAGTCCCTACGTACGAAAAATCCAGGTTACAAAGGTAAAGATGAAATTTTTTTTGCTTCTGTGTACAAAAATAATTCAGGCCATGAAAGGGTTTACTGTAAAGTCCGAGATTCGCCCAGGCCACCGGAGAATTTTAAAACTAGAGTATGTAAAGTTATAAGAAGTTTTTATAAAGGTACAGGCAGCTGTAGTGTTCAAGTTACGATAATTCGTCTTACGATAATCCGATTTTATGAGAGACCAAATTACAATAGCTAACTTTATCCCATCTAGTTACATAAGTTCAAAAACAGCAAAAGAGAATGATGAAAGTATGGTTTTAACGTTTATATTTGTTGCGTAAACGTGTACAGCCATGAATAACCGAACGAGAAACAACTTTTTTCTTGTAAGTACAACGGAATTGGATAACAACATCCATTTGGTGGTTGTATTTCAATCATCGTACTGTGGTACACTATTACCGTAGTTGTTATAAATGACATTATGTAGAATAGGACTGAGATATCTTAATGTAATAACTTTATTCTCTATAGATCAAAGATCAATCGGGAAATAATACTTTTAAATTTAAACTTAGTTATAGCTGAAGCTTTGAGAAACTGTTCAAGCTGCTAATGACCATTATCGTTGCCAATAGTTATAGCTGAAGCTGACTGAACCGTTCAGGCTGTCTAATGACCAGTATCACGCATCGGCAACAAGGATAAAAACTCCAGTAACGTTTGCCATCAAACACAAACCGTAGATAAAATTGAAATAAAATAATTTTAATCAAAACTACTGTGCTTGAAAGAACACATTTTACTGTTGGTTTCACGCCGATAAAAAAGTTGATAACGTAAAGTTCGTATTACGATGATATAAACGAAAATTGCGAACGGAATCACATAATTTTTTTTTTACTCAATAAACATGCCATGCCGCCAACGTAACTCTTTAAAAAAAAAAAATTAGTTCATAATCACAACGAGATCTATTCAAGTCTATTTCCACCTAAAAACACGTCATATAAGGAAAAAATAACCTTGTCTTATATAGTCAAGTATCTAGATATTCATTTATGCTAACGAGAAGCAAGAAAATTTTTTCAGAATTGCAATAAATATGGCGAAACAAACTCGTATCGCCATCAGCTGATTTCCAAACCAAAACATTGGCTGAGTCGCATGATACGCGAGTATGTAGGGTACTTAATTCCTATTCCTTTTATAATTTGTAAAGTTTTGGTTGCTTTTGTATTGGTAATTATAATTATCAAAAGATAAGCTAACAAGTCCTTTTGTAAAAAGTAAATTTTTAAGATTTCAATGCTGTGTTTAGGTTTTGCTTATTTCAAGTTTAGATTGCCTTGTAGAGACGATTGTTGCAGATTAAAATTACTTCTTTTTGAAGTACAGAAAACTCCTGTATCTACAAGAGGTATAGCTGAGCAAAGCTTCTGGTAAAAAAACTGTTCTAAAAATCATCCCCAAAAATACATATTTACAGGCGGCCCTCGTTTAGCGGCAGGGGTTCCGTTCCTGGCCACAGACGCTGAGCGATTTTAAAGCCTACGGCTGCCGCACACCTTCTTTCGAAACTCTAGACCAGTCAAAGGCGCCGTAATCCCACAACAGCGCAATAAGTAAAATTATATTTATGCAGTATAGTACTATAGAATTTACTGTACAGTACATGTGGGTGTCTAGAGTATGTAAAGATATAA
>NC_061100.1:41730013-41842513 GCF_015104395.2 Macrobrachium nipponense
TTTGCAGCCATCAACACAAGACACATAGGGCATTATGCAGTGCTATATATTCTCAATGATTAATAAGGAATTCTCTAGTCTACCCTAAGTCACAGGTGCATCTTAAAGAAAACAGATGCTTACTTTATTATAACCCCATGACAGTCAAGTGAGAACTGAAAAGGTTTCCCACTCAGGACCTTGAGCAGGTACCTTTAAGATACAACATCTCCTACATAGTTACCCAAGGTGGGAGGCGACCCAAACCAATTGCGCAGACCTTGTCTTTCTTGGCCTTGAGTCACCCAATATAATGGACCTACTATCATGATCTCTTAAATACTTTACCCCTTGTATCACGCATTGACTACGAGCAGGTAAGATAAGGTAACCAAAATTAAAACATACAGTTTAACCTACAACCAGGTATAAACAGAAAATTGTTGGGAAAAATTAATAATTGTTAAGGTTATGTTAAACCTTGTTATCCTTTTGATTACGAAGCCTCCAATTATTTGCCGACATTGAAAAATATCATGTATAATAGTATATTATTGCATATTGCAAATTACAGAGGTATTGGGGGGGAGAAAAGAAAAACAGAGAGAGAGAGAGAGAGAGAGAGAGAGAGAGAGAGAGAGAGAGAGAGAGAGAGAGAGAGAGAGAGAGAGAGAGAGATTTTGAAATATTTAGGAAAAACGATGACTCACAGGCCCTAAAATGGATAGTAGATACCTGAATTCACTATCAATAAATACTGGTAGATGATAACCAAGTATATACTTACTTCTTTTATTTATGACCAAAATATAAAATGGTCAGCAACTTTGGGTGTCAAAAGTTCTAACTTCCTGATTCCCATTCCACAGAAGTCAATGCTAGTTTACATGTCATAATTTTCATTTTGAGATATTGTAGCACATGTATTACTGCTTCTTAATTTCCTTTCCAAGTTATTTTAAATAAATGAGTTCTAACATTTTGATTACCTTTCTAAGGTATTCTTTTATGAAGTATTAACACTATAAAATGCTCTCTCAGAGCAATTCACCATTTATAGAGTTACTTGGATCCAGAGTAATGTTAAATATAGGAAACCCCTTATGCTTCCCTACATAAGCTTGAACTTGTCTAGGAAAACATACGTATAGACATTAAAGAGATTTTTGGCGGTGCACGACTATAATATGATATTGTTAAACTACAATAAAGTTTTGTACATACTTACCTGGCAGATATATACTTAGCTATAGTCTCTGACGTTCCCGACAGAATTTCAAATCTCGCGGCACACGCGACAGGTAGGTCAGGTGGTCTACCTTACCTGCCGCTGGGTGGCGGGTGTACGAACCAATCCCCCTCTCCTGTCAGATTTTCTCTTCCACCTGTCTCCTGAGGGGAGGCTGGGTGGGCCATTAGACGTATATATCTGCCAGGTAAGTATGTACAAAACTTTATTGTAGTTTAACAATATCATTTTTGTACATGAACTTTCCTGTCAGATATTACTTAGCTGATTGGCACCCTTGGTGGAGGGTAAGAGACAGCTAAACTAATAAGGAGAGAAAGGAAACAACTGGTGTTGTAGGATATAAATAACCTTGGTTCTTACCTGTTCAGGCAGAAGACTTCATTGATACTGTCTCTGAGTCTGCATTGCCTGGAGAGCTACAGCTAGGATGTGACCTGTTGCTGAAAGACTCTCGGATCTACCACTGGGATATCTGATCCCTTTGTGTGGTAGAATCCAAGTCGGATCCTGTTAAAGGGAACTCATCCGCTAGCTTAACAAGTCCTAACCACTACTACTGCAAAGAGCCACACTCATCAGACCACCTAACCAAACTACTAAAGGTTAGTATTACGACATAAGAGATGCCTCCATGCATCCTCTTTAAGAACCAACAACAACAAACACAAGACATAAGGGAAAAAATATATACAACTAAAAAGGATGAGTTCCAGCTCCCTGCCCCAGCACCAAATCCGCCGATACGTACAGGCCCAAGGCGAAGCATTTTTCATAAGTGATTCTCACATCACGTAAGTAGTGGTTCGCGAAACCGATTGACATCTCCAGAAAGTTGTCTCCATCAGGTTCCGCACGGACATATTCTTGTTGAAAGCAAGAGAAGTCGCTATGGCTTCTTACCATTCGTGGGCTTATTTCACTTTAAGAAGCCTTAAAATTGGTTCTTCCTTACAAGAACCGTGTGCTTCTTTAATGAGACTTCTTAAGAAGAAGGACAATGCGTTCTTCGATAATGGTCGAGTAGGGTCCTTTACGGAGCACCAAAGGACCTCTTGATTAGCCTTCAGTTGCTCTTTTCTTCTAAGGTAGTATTTTACCATTCTCACTGGACAAAGAGTTCTCTCGGGTTCTTCTCCTACCAGCGAAGATAACCCACGAATCTCGAAGTTCCTGGGCCATGGATTTGATGGGTTTTCGTTCTTCGCAAGAAACCCAGGGAGGAAAGAGCAAACCATAGAGTCCTCCTTAAATCCCACATTTCCTTCAATCGCTTGAAGCTCGCTCACCCTCTTGGCGGAAGCTAGAGCCATCAAGAACAGAGTCTTCTTAGTCAGGTCTTTGAACGAGGCTGAACTAGGGGGTTCAAATCTAGAAGACCCAAGGAATTGAAGAACCACGTCTAAATTCCAGTTTGGAGTCTTAGGAAACTGTTTCTTCACTGTATCAAAAGACCTAATAAGGTCATGCAGGTCCTTATCCTCCGATAAATTGAGGCCTCTGTGTCTAAAGACAGTCGCCAACATACTTCAATATCCTTTAATCGTTGAAACGACTAGACTGCATTCTTGTCTCAGGAATAGAAAGAAATCCGCAATCTGGGTCACAGAGGTACTGGAAGAGGAAACGTTATTTCTCTTGCACCATCTTTGAAGACATCCCACTTCGACTGGTACACTGTAAGGTGGAAGACCTCCTAGCTCTAGCGATTGCCTTAGCAGCTGTTGACGAAAAGCCTTTTGCTCTGACCAGTCTCTGGACAGTCTGAAGCCAGTCAGACTGAGAGCGGGGAGGTTTTTGTGGTACTTGTCGAAGTGGGGCTGTCTGAGTAGATCACTCCTTAGAGGAAGCGATCTTGGAAGGTCCACCAACCATTCCAGCACCTCTGTGAACCATTCTTAGGCTGGCCCAAAAGGGAGCGATCAATGTCCATCCTCGTGGGGAATCCTGACTTCTGCGAACTTTTTTAAAGTTAACCCCAGAATCTTGAAGGGGGGAAACACGTAAACGTCGAGTCCTTTCCAATCGAGAAGAAGAGCGTCTATCCCTATTGCCCCTGGATCCGAGATGGGCGAGCAATAAAGATCCAGTCTCTTGTTCTTTGAAGTGGCAAATAGGTCTAAGTGCGGCCTGCCCCACAACTTCCAAAGGCTCTGGCATACATCTTGGTGCAGAGTCCACTCTGTGGGAAGGACCTGATCTTTCCTGATGAGGAGATCTGCTCGTACATTCCTCTCTCCCTGTACGAATACTGGGTGGAGAAGTTTGATCCTCCTTTCTTCGGCCCAACAGAAGAAGGTCTCTTGCTGTTTCGTACAGGGAGAAGGAATGCGTCCCCCCGTTTCCTGATGTATGCCAGAGCCGTGGTGTTGTCCGAGTTTATCTGCACAATTGCTCCTCTTACGTTGGACTCGAACTCTTTCAGAGCCAACCACACTGCCATTAGCTCTTTCCTGTTGATGTGCCAGGATACCTGGTCCCCCATCCAGGTCCCTGACACCTCCTTGGTTCCCAGAGTCGCACCCCAACCTGTTTCCGATGCATCGGAGAACAACACCAGGCTGGGGTTCTGGGATTGTAGAGACAGTCCCTGCGAGAACTTGTTGGGATCTGCCCACCATGTTAGTTCCTCCTTGACTTGGTGCGAAATGGACAGGGGGAACGTCAAATCCTGAGACCGACGACTCCAATTCCGATGAAGAAAGAATTGGAGCGGTCTCAGGTGCAACCTTCCTAGGGAAACAAATTGCTCCAGTGAGGAGAGCGTCCCCAGTAGACTCATCCACTCCCTCACTGTGCATACTTCTTTCCCTAAGAAGGTTGTTACTTTCTCGAGTCCCCGGGCTATCCTTTCCTGAGACGGAAAAGCCTGAAAACTCCAAGAGTTCATCTGGATCCCCAGATAAACACACTCTTGATCGGGAATTAAATTTGACTTCTGTAGATTGACCAGGAGTCCCAATGAATTCATCAATTCCAGGGTTGTCTTTAAGTCCTTCAGACAACGATCTTTGGAATTGGCCCTTATAAGCCAATCGTCCAGGTACAGGGATATCCTCACCCCTTCGAGATGAAGCCATTGCACTACATTTCTCAAGATGGCCGTAAAGACTTGGGGGGCTGTCGAGAGGCCAAAGCACAGGGCCCTGAATTGGAAAATTCTTCCCCCCATCATGAATCTGAGATACTTCCTCGAGGAAGGATGGATTGGTACGTGGAAGTAAGCGTCCTGTAAGTCCAAGGACACCATCCAGTCCCCTGGACGGAGTGCTGCTAGCACCGAAGCAGTGGTCTCCATCGTGAACTTCTTTTCTACGAAGAAGTTCAGGGCGCTTACGTCCAACACCGGTCTCCATCCCCCTGAGGATTTTGGAACTAGGAACAGGCGGTTGTAAAAGCCTGCTGAATGATGATCTGCCACTAGTTCGATCGCCTCCTTTTCCAGCATCTGATCTACTGCTAGTTGGAGGGCCTGATTCATGATGGGGTCCCTGTATCTGGCCGTCAACTCCCTCGGGGTAGTCGTAAAGGGAGGCCTCGCAGTGAACGGGATGAGGTACCCCTTCTTCACGATTGAAAGGGTCCAAGAATCTGCGCCTTTCTGGGCCCAGACTTCTGCAAACTGTAAAAGCCTGGCGCCTACCGTTGTCTGAAGGACTCGAGTCTTACTTGGGAGGTTTGATTGACTTCGCAAAAGTCCTCCCTCTTCTATTCGGTTTGCGACCTCTGAACGAGGTGGATCTTGAGGTAGAAGCCCCTCGAAAGGGTTCCTGAGAGGTCGACTTCACTTTCTTCGTCTTAGTCGGGAAGGCAGGACAAGGCTTCCTTGCAGACTGGGCTAGAAGGTCCTGCGTAGCCTTGGCAGAGAGAGCCTTCAAAATATCCTGAATGAGATGTTTAGGAAACAGCTACGCGGAGAGAGGAGAAAACAGTAAAGACGATCTCTGTGCGTGGGAGACAGACTTTGTCAAAAAGGAGCAAAAGACTGATCTTTTCTTCAAAACGCCCGCCCCAAACAGTGAAGCGATTTCGCTGGCTCCATCCCTCACAGATTTATCCATACAGGATAACACACAATTCAAGTCCTCCGGAGAAAAAGACTCTGGTCCTTGTGTCTTCTTGGCTAGGACTCCGAGAGACCAATCGAGAAAGTTGAACACCTCCAACACTCTGAAAATGCCCTTCAGAATGTAGTCCATCTCATTCATGGCCCACGTTGTTTTGGCCGAGTTCAGCGCTGACCTTCTAGTGGCGTCTACCAGGGCCGAAAAGTCTGCATCGGCTGAGGACGGGAGACCCAGCCCCAAGGGTTCTCCTGCCTCATACCAAAATCCGGTCCGTCCGGAAAGCTTCGACGGAGGGAAGGCGAACATAGTTTTCCCCGCTTCCTCTTTGGTGCGCATCCAGGATCCGAAACTCTTGAGCGCTTTCTTCATTGAGAGGGTCATTTTCATCCTCACACACGAAGACCCTTTCGTTGCCTTCGCCGTGGAGAACAACGAGTGCGGAGAAGGAGGAGCAGTAGGGCTCAGGGACTCCCCGAACTCCTGAAGAAGAAGCTCTGTGAGCTTCTTGTAAGAAGAAACTGCTGCCGACGTACCCGTTTCTTCGTCAGACCCTTCCTGGCCTTCTTGAAGAGGAGAGCGAGGAGGATCCTTAGAGGAGTTCCTTGCGGGGGTATAGTGCGAGGTTGGAGACAATCGTCTTGAAGGAGGAGTTGAATCCACAGGAGAGCGGCGTACAGGAGAGCGACGAGTCGAAACCGAAGGGCGCCTTTCCAAAAATTCTTGTCTAAACCCGCACTCCTTCCTCGAGGAAGACGAAATCTTAACTGCAGAAGAGGTAGGACTCCCGTCCCTTGAAAGACCACGTCTATCAACAGGGAGCTTACGAGAGGGAGAGAGCCTACCAGAATCCTGGCGCCTATCGTGAGGAGAGCGGCTGCTAGGCGCCGAGCACCTATCAGGAACAGGGCGCTTGAGGGGATCCTGGCGCCTACCAAGCGGAGAAACACTGCTATGCACCGAGCGCCTGTCAGGAGCAGGGCGCTTGAGAGGCTCTTGGTGCCTACGAAGCGGAGAGCGGCTGCTATGCTCCGAGCGCCTAACCAGAGAAGGGCGTTCGAGAGGCTCTTGGTCCTTACCTAGAGGAGAACGGCTGTAAGGCTCCGAGCGCCTAACAGAAGCATGGCGTGGAGACGTTCTTGACTCTTAGCAAGAGGGGAACGGTCAGGAGTAGGGAGCCTCGAGATCGATGAGCGCCCACTAGGAGAACGAAGCAGTCGAGGTTCAAGGCGCCTCTCCACAGGAGAACAGCTACCAAGAGAAGGACGCCTACCAGGCTCAGGGCTCCTACTAGACTCTTTGACGTCTTACAGGCGAGGAGCGACATCCATGAGAATAGCGCCTACTAGTCACGGGGTCCGAAGTACGATGATAGCAGTCGGAAGGAGAAGCGCGCCTACTCTCAGAAGGGCATTCTCTAGGCTCTCGGAGAAGACGAGGAGAGGAACGACGAGACGGAGACGACGAAATGAGCCTTCTTTGACCTGAGCGCCTCTCTTCTCTTGAACGTACTCTAGAGGAAGGCGGAAGAGACGGGGCGGAGCGTCTACCGGAGGCAGGAATCCGATCTGGAGAAAAACCTTCGTAATCCAAAGAGCGCCTGTCCGACGATTGGCGCCTCGACGCCTCTGAGAGAGAGCCAGGGGAGTGGTGCCACTCTCGTGAATTCCTACGTTCCGCCGAAGCTTCCCCAAAAGAAGGAGATCGCAGACTATGAGGAGAGCGTTCCTTCGACAAAAAGCGCCTAGATCTCTTGATAGGGAGAGACATATCCTTCCTTCTACGGGATCTCGATGCTAAGGAGTCCGCCAGGGCCGAAATCTGAGCCTGGAGACCCGCCAGCACTCGAGTCGGTGAATCAACAGGATCTTCCTCCGAAGCAAACTCAGAGCGGGGAGCGGGAGAAGAAGGGCGATCACAGGATCTCCTGGGTTTCTTCGCTTGCAAGGAAGCTTCTTCAGAAAAGTCTTCTAGGCTGGACGCTAAAGTACTGAAGGGAGCCTCCGAAGCCCTCTTCAACGGGCGTGACGCCTCCTTAGAGTTCCAACCGCGTTTCGGAGAAGGCGAAGAAGATGAAGAGAAACACTGGCGAAGGATCTCCTTCTTCTTACGTTCCAAGGCAGCCTGGGAGCGAACTTCAGGATCTGCCGAGGGGACGCCTGACTGGTGGGGGCTCTCCCTAGCCCTCCTGCGGCTTTCGACTTTCCTCCTCCACTGGAACTGGGAGTCTGGAAGAGGTCTAGGCCTGGAGGCACTAAGGAGCCGGTCAGACACACCCTCCACATCACTGGGGACACTGCACTTATCACCATCACTGACACTCTTACCTTGATCAAGTCGAAGAGTCTTGTCTTCCTTAGAATGCAAGGAAGCCTTTGAGGCCGCCGCCTCCGAAAACGAATCTACGGCTTTGGCGTGGGGAGCAGGGGCTGAGACCTGGGAGGAAGGTTCTAAAACTACATTAATATTAGTTTCGTTTTCACTCACTCTCGACCTGCTCGAACTCCTAGAGGAAGCCTTACGCACCTTATCTCTTTCAAGCTTTCTAATATAAGAAGAAAGAGCCTTGTATTCATCCTCGTTCAAAACCTCGCATTCTTGACAAGGGTTACTAAAAGTACACTCATTCCCCCTACATTTCACACAGATAGTGTGAGGGTCAACCGAAGCCTTCGGCAACCTCACCTTACATCCATCAGTCAAACATACTCTAAACAAAACCGGAGTTTTGGGAACAGAATCTAAATCAGACATTCTACAAGAAAAATCCAGCGCAAAGTCAAAAACGGTCCACAAACAGCGTATGCCAAGCCAAACAGAGCGAATACGTCACCAAAAAAGGTCCAAATCAATCTCCAGGCAAGCGAGAATAGAAAAATCTATCGAAAGGAAACGACAACAGTTGTTATCGTTCCGGCCGACAGAGAAAATCTGACAGGAGAGGGGGATTGGTTCGTACACCCGCCACCCAGCGGCGGGTAAGGTAGACCACCTGACCTACCGAGATTTGAAATTCTGTCGGGAACGTCGGAGACTATAGCTAAGTATATATCTGACAGGAAAGTTCATGTACAAAAACTTGAGATTCATTGATTGAGTACATGTTAGAAGGAAATTACAAATAAGGGTGCTACTGAGAAATGTGGTTCCAAAAGCTGAAAAAAAAATTGATCTCAATGACTGAGATGGTTAAGGTATATAAGTGATGGGAAAAAAGCAGTCAGTGAGGATGAAGATATGAAATTACAGTACTAGCAAGACAGAGAACAATGAGAAGGTCCAAAAATTTAACGTTGGATATCGATGCACTCAGGAAATATTAAAATTCTGGAAGAAAAAGCACAAAAGAGGGAATGAATATTGAGTTTTTACACTTCAAGTGTGATTGGTCCAACCCTATTTTGCATATGTAGCACCAGCCATGGTTAGAAACCAGCTGTACAAAAGTATCTTGAAAATATTCAACAGCAGGCTATATTATAGGGTCTTTGTTAATTAACGGACCTTCTTACTTATCAGAAAGCCAGACCTCTTTCCATCCATTGAGTTGAGGTGCCACTATGCAAATAAACAAGACTTACTTGATTGATCCTAGATCACGTTTGGTTCCATATCTCTGCTCCTCCTCTGTCATTTCATTGACAAAATCAGCATCGGTCTCCCAGTCATCATCATCGTTGCCATTATCTGTAGCTGAAATCTGATGTCCTGCTTGTGCTTTCCACATGGTTTTATATAATGACCAAACCTGTAATAAGAAAGGACATAAAACAACACTGAAATATACGTATAAAATACAATACAATAATGACAGTGTTTTGATTTTATCTATAAACATCATTTACTTTTTCTTAGATTTTACAGAATATGCTGTCCACTATCACATCTTACTATCAAGATCCTTCATGGCTTGACTTCTTAATCATAACTTGTTTCATAACCAGCAACCATAGTTCATGAACTGGCTCAGCAAAATTTTTTAGAATTCAATGCTCGTATGTGGAAAACACAATGAACGGTGCACAATGAAATGCATTACTCAATACTACACAAATAATAATTACCAAATAGGGTATTAAATAATCTGATCATATAAGTAACTGAATAAGTGAGGAAGGAAATTTGCATGAATGTATCCTAATACTGTACCCACAAGAGGAAGTGTGATACAACCAGTCTCTGTACAAAATACTTTGCATGAAGTATTCACTTTCTCATGTGAACTTACCATTTTCGTGAGTATTAGTTTTACATTAGCAAATTATAATTTTGTAAGTTTCAACTCCTGAGCATTCTGAAGTCTCAAGGAAATTCTTGAATTTTCAAACTGGTGAGAGTTAGTTATACAATATTACCTCAAGGGAGTTAGAGCTGATTAGTCCATATTCTTTAACTATTTGTAGAAAAAAACGAAATACTAACCCCTAATCAAACACTAGCCACACCCTCCCAATCACTGTAATTTATCATTTCAAGAATCCTTTGACAACTATTGTTCTTATCCAGACATTTCCACATTTTATTCCATTTCCTAAACATGTAGGGTAAAAAACCGCATGGTACAGGGGTGGACCATGTACAATCAATGTGTACAACCTCAAGAAAAGTACATTATAACGCGTCCTGACACTGGACTGTAGAGGTCTTTAGCTCCGTTTCTCACCAACAAGTCGTGTCTGATGCCCATCTCCGATGTCAGGACGCGTTATAATGTACTTTTTTTGGGGTTGTACACATTGATCGTACATGGTCCACCCCTGTACCATGCGGTTTTTTACCCTAATAAGCAGGCTTAGTCCAATGTTAATGTATGTCTGTCTCAATCCTACTCTAGCCTGTAGGTCACAACTATAGTGTTTGCTTCAGTGCTTAAGTAACATAAAAGCATTGCAAAGTAACTGCTTTAACAGTAGTCATGCGGAACACAATAGATGGGGAAAAAGAAGCACTTACATTTGGAGAGGGGCTAAATTTGTACAGTAATGTATCTGAATGTATCTGGGACAAACATTGACAATTTCTTTAATCAGGCTTAATACTATGCAAGTTTGTTAGAAGTTTTATTTTGGCCACAACAAAATATTTAAATAGGTTGCCCAGTGCAGCTGTGTTGTTTTCAGGTCTAAATGTTTAAGCAGGGAACAATTTCACTCTTGCTTTCTGCGAACATCTCGTGAATTAAGGCATCCTGCTTTATATGCCATGGGCTATCTAGGCTAGTTACCTATCGTTTTGACTTTTCTCCCTCTTTACAAGCTGATTTCCCGGGGGGGGGTGGGGGGGGGGGGGGGGGGGGGAGAGCTCAGGTTTGTACACTGTTGACCCTACCCAAAGGATAAGGTTTTCAGCTCAAGATTTAGAGGAATCGCACAAGCAATTTTAACAACACCCAACCTTACCTAGCCAGGTCCTTTACTTTCATACACCCTTTTTGCTGTTTGTGGCAATCACAATGCTAAAAAATCAAATATGGTTACACTTCAAAACCATGATAATCTTGCTATGAAGCCTAAAAAAAAAAAAAAAAAAAAAAAAAAAAAAAAAAAAAAAAAAAAAAAAAAAAAAAAAAAATACACCTCCCAGCATACCTTTATCTAGAGCTAAGATGACACCCACTTGCTTCTCCAGGTAGAGCCTCATTAACCTAACCTTTGGGCTAACTGGTTAGTCTGAAAGTATATTAATGGGCAGGTTTGTATTCCAGTGCATTGGAATTATGAAGACCTCCCTCCTCTAAACAGGTCAAGTCTATTCAAGGTTGAATGAAGGTGTCCTACCGTAAATAAGGTAGTCTGTGCCTATTTAGGTAGGTAGTAGGTAGCTAGCTACTAGGTAGTACTAGCTAGCTATCACCTGTACTCAAGGCCTTACATCAGATGGCCTAGGATAACTTATTATTCGGCACAAAATCCCCCTATCTGACTAGTAGTCCTATTCCTAACGAACACAAAAGGAAATAAAAACTTCTCAGGGCTAATTTAGCCCTACATAGGTAGGTAGTAATACCCTACTACCTACCTAGGTATGCGGCAGACTCAGTAAGAAAATGCAACTTAAAAATGGAATTCCTTCTATTTAAACACAGCCTAATGACTCTACCAATAGGATAAGGCCACGTATATACCTGACCTAGTTAATCCTGGCTCATATACCTGTCCTAATTAATCCTGGGCCGAAATCGGGACCTTCTGACGAAGTGGGACCTGTCACAGCGATGCTTCCTTCCAAGCCGATTTGACATTCGAGTAGCGTACAGCCTATAGGGTGGCTCTCCTCTAGGAACCACGCATTGAGAAAAAGATTTGAGAGACACAAATTCACACTCCACTGATCTATCATCACAAAACAATCAAGCAAAACTTCCCTCCTCCTTCACTACTCACAGATTTTAGTGTGATTGTCAGTTTTGGCCCGGTGCAAGTCACAGCAGTCGTGTTATCTACCTACTTCCTCCCAACTCTGTTATCGGCCGAGCAGCGTTACCAACGCCCATTCTTGAATTTCCGGATGACTCACAGTCGCGTACTCTAAGTGGAGCATAAAATAAGCCAGAGTAGCGATGGATCCGGCTATATAGGTTTAAGTTACTTCTTTTTGAGACAGCTTTGGATATTGTATTTAAAATCGCCATGGAACTACTCATTTACCGGCAGAGTTATTGAAACTTTTATGCCGTATATTCTAAGTCTTCACACTTCACTGCGATTTATAATCCCAGTCACTTTTTTATTGCTATAATTTCAAACAGTTATATTCATACGCAAGGTAAATGAATCATCTAATCAATAGGACACGAATTAAATGTGAAAACTGCTAGAGATTTTAATAAGAATTACACACGTCTCCCAGGATTACTAAAGCATCATCTTCAAGCAATCTATAGCAAGAGTTGGCTACGCCTAAACCACTCCACTTCTCGGACTTTATTCATTTAATTTTACTATTATCTAAATCATATTCCCCCCAGATTATGCTGTTTTTATGTTGAATTACCATATAATCATTGTAAATGGGTAACAATTTAAATACTCTTAGTGTGAGCAGAAAATCTGGCAATACAGAAAACACTTGTGTGGAAACATCCATACAGCTAAACCAAAGGATAGCAATGCTATTCGTTTGGGAAAAGAGAAATTACACAGTTGCAATGTTCCTAATAAATTCAGGAAACCAGTCAATGCATTAATGCTCTGAATATTACATAGATAAGGTCATAAACCGGTATGAAGTGGAAAAGAAAGAAAGTGGAGTTCACTTATTACAGTTATAATTCCACACCACACTCACATCCGGTTTGTGAAAGTTGGTAGATTTGAATACCTCAAGACTCCTTGCTCGTTCTAAGCAGTGGCAATACAATATAACTTGAATTAATGACGCAATAACTCTCTAGGAAATAATAGGATAATTTTCCCTGATGCTGAATGCGAATGAAACAAAGACGATGAAAGTCGTAGGTGAATTATAAAGGTGAGAAATGTGAAGATTCGTAGGAGCGATAAAAGGGTTCGTTTGGGAGTAACAGTACGTGGTTCTCAACTGAGGTCCACATGGACCCTGGGGGTCCATGTAATATTACTGGGGGTCCCCCACACATATACACAAACACACAAAAAAGACGAATTGGGGGTCTGCAGTGATATTTTAGTGGTCCATAAGGTAATTCTACTTCAGAACAATTCGCATTAGTAATGAGAATGGAATGTATACCGTAATACACCATATTAAAATATTAGAAGTAGAAATATTCATGGAGAACCTGTCTTAGAATTCTTATGGCAGTCAAGTAGAAGTAAAAAAAAAAAAACTACGTTTTACAGTTTCGTAAATTTAAAACTAATTTCTTTTCTTTTAGATTTCCTTGTGACCTGGCTACTCTCCATCGGTCAGTGCAGTGGCAAGAATGAACGGCGGTGAAAATCAACCCATCTTTTTTCAGATAGCAGGCAGCGACTTTAGATGTTTGTTTTCATGATGAATATCTACTTTCTGTGTGTTTGTGTGTGTGTGTGCGCACGCGCGCGGGCGCTAGCGCTTGTGTGCGTGTTTGTGTGACAAAGGTCAAAAAGAGGGCTGAAACATAGCCATGTTTGAAGGGACTGACCAAGAAGTTGCATTTACTGTAGGCATAATTGTCCTCATGCAACCTCCCTTGGGATTCATAAGCCTACGAGTGAAGAGAATGCTTTTCTTTGCCTAGAACGTAGTTTTCATGTGTTTCATAAAGTTCATAGTTAGATTCAAACTATTTTCCCTTCAGGTTTTTCATCCTAGCTCTAATTGTAAATAACTAATATAAAAGAATGGTGAATTTAAGCTTTTGTATTGATGCAAAATGACCTTGCACTGTATGGTGCATATTGGGAAAATTTGCATGAAAATATGTACGCTCGGTTTAGTGACCAACTAATGACCTTCATTAAATTACAAGGCGATGAAATACTGCACACGAAAGAGAGGAAGCATAATATATCGAAAACAAAATGGGATAAATCACAGCTCTACGTTATAGCTTTTCCATCATCTTATCTGATCAGTAGTGTTTCTCACTTATTATCAAAAGTCCGTAATAGGATCGACATTGTGAAAAAGGGTGATCTTCGATTATCATTGACATCGATGGAGAAAAAAAAAAAAAAAAAAAACTCGCTGAGCAGTATCAACTATAGAGCTCGATCTCATTGAATAGACATTTTTCTTAATTAATCACTTATCTAAAAATGGGTTTTTACGAATCAATTACTATTGTATATAAATGCTCTATAGAATTTGATTGTAAAATCATTTTCTTTGCATAAAATTAGTTTTCCTTCAAAAATAAAGCATAAATCTTTAATATTTCTTTAACTTTTGTTCTTGTTGGGGGGGGGGGGGGGGGGGGGGGGGGTATGGAAGAGCCTAAAAAGGTCTGAAAAAGGTGTTTCGCGTTGAGTTAAAGATACAGGAATTTTTGGATAGGATATTTATGATTTACTTACTAGACTGGGAATGTAATAGATAAATAATGTGCTTGTTAGAAAATGCTGGAAAACCATTTCGAATAAGATATAGTGTATTTAATTTTCGTTGGTGAAAGAAGGCTCTATTTGACAAGATTTTGGTACGTTTTAATTTCCGTTAAGTTAGGAATATGATGTTTACAACTTATGCGTGAGGAGAAAATCTTGTATGCATCCCGAGTAAGCTTGAGGTATTAGCACACCTTGTTTGTGATGGTACGGTCATATGGAAAAGATGGAGGGTGATGGTTTTGTGAAAAAGGTATTCACTTTAAAAGCGTAAGGAGGAAAAAGGAGAGAATGACATGAAAATAGACAGGTAGATGAGTTGAGTTGAATATAGAATTTAGGCTAAAGGCCAAGCACTGGGACCTATAAGGTCATTCAACGCTGAAATGGAAATGGACAGTAAAAGGTTTGAAAGGTGTAACAGGTGGTTCAGCTCAAAGTCGTTGCACTATGAATCAAGTCTTAGGAGAAGTTGGAAAGTAAGACGAAGAGAATATGAAATGAGGTACAGTCAAAGGAGCGAAAATGCAGCTAAAGGCCGAAGGCACGCTGCAAACTTAAGTAATGCCTACAGTGCAATGCATGAGGTCCTCTGACGGCACTACCCCGCTACGGGAAAGGAGGGACCCAATACCAGCTCGCAGAATGCACGTGCAAGTTAAAGGTCAATGATACAGTGCGTGTGGGGGTTCGATGCACTCTTGATGGGCCTTCTTCGTATGTATATGATGAAGGGGCTATAGTGTTATGGGGGTTTTCTGCATACGGGTTCATCTGTGATGCAGCAGTTTAAGTGTGAATGGGGAAAATGGTTAATGATCCATATAGTGACAAAACTTGCTCATTTACCATGATTCTAGATCATAAGTTCCTTAAAAATTCATATCAGTTACCATTCACATGACCAGAATAACTGCCCTACTCTTCCTGTCTCGTACTTCAGGGACGCCGCGGCAGCACCAGCACCTTCGTGAACACCACAGTTTCCTTACCTGCAACCTTTCTGGGACGAAGTGTAAGTCCTCAAAGACAGTCTGCTTCCCGAGATTTTGATGCTCAGGAATTTTTTAACCTTGGCAAATCTTAAAAAAAAAAAAAAAAAAAAAATGGATTTTGTGACTTCTTGACGTGAACAGTAATTTTAGGTTAAAAAGCTTCCAAAGTTGCAAGGGGGAGATACAACTAATTTAACAAGAAGAAAAATATATTATACAGGATGTACGTATTTTTCGGAAAAAAAAAAAAAACTGGAATGGCAAAAGACATGCAACTGGTCGTTGGTAATTTTCAGGTCACATTGGCTATATGCTAACCAGCTTCCTAACCAAGCCGTCATTTACATTAGAAAATTACAGGCCCTTAAAGCCAACTAATTAAAAAAGATTCAAAGGCAACAGAAACGAAATAAAGTCAATAATTTTAAAGATATTTTGATTGTCCCAAATTCTTCTAAAAACTAAGACGAGGAAGATTTATTGAGTAATTATTTAGTACGCTAGCATCTCGGTCCGTGGACCACAGTAATGATGTGTGTGTGTGTTTTTTTTTTTTTTTTTTTTTTTTTTGCAAACAAGTGACAATTGAGTAATGAATACAAGCTGGTGCCGGCTATCCGACTGGGATCATAAAGGATACGATTGCATGTGGCTCCCTTCTCTCAAGCATCACACAGACAAACAGGTAATCTCATGGCCACCATAATTGTAAGGGGTAGTCGCAGGACGAGTTCTTTGGTGCTGCTACCTACCGCCTGACACGTACGACCTGATTTTTTTGAGAGAAAGCAAAGGAGACTACTGTAGATTCACATCAACCGTGCATTTGATGTCTAGGCCAGTCCCTTACGACGCTCCTAATTGGCTGCTGATAAGCCAATGACAGGGCTGGAAACTCTCAGTCTCTCTCGAGAGTTCACGTGGGTAGAATCTATGTTCCACCTCTCCTGAGGTATACGTCTTTCAGGAGAGGTGGAACATACATCCTGCCTATGTGAACTCTCGAGAGAAACAGAGTTTCCAGCCCTGTGATTGGCTTATTAACAGACAATCAGGAGCGTCGTAAGGGACTGGCCTAGACATCAAATGCACTGTTGATGTGAATCTACTATAGTACATGAATCAGAACAGAAGCCTTGCCAGGACAGCAGTAACTGGAGATGATGACCTTCATTGCTTCAGTTCCGACAATTCAAATTGAATTAAGAAATTAAAGAAAGGGAGAGGGGAAGTCTTCTATCGAAGTTTCACTTTGAATAATGGGATGTAAGGATTTTGGTAGAGGGGACGAGGCTACAAATGGCTTTCTTGAGAACGAACTGGGAAAGATACAACTACAGGAAACCATCAATAGTAGACGGATGGAAATTCTGATGAGCGAGCATTAGAAATGTTAGTTTACTTACCTGTGATAAAACTGGTTCACGCACAGAGGCCCAATATAAAGGCCCATAGGACTCACGGGATTCACAAGAGTATTAACTCTTTCCTAACTCGTGAAGATCCTTCAGGAATCTCGCGATGATGCCATCAAGATATGGGCCAGGCAATGATTCAGCTCATTGTATTCTCACCTATTCTTTGCTTTATCACACGACTTGCAATATGCGTTGCTAAATGATAGATATTTTGAAAATGACCACTTTCAAAAATGGAGAATTAAACTAGTTTAAAATCTTCACTTATTCGCGAAGGTAAACTCAACTACGAAGTACTGTGCAAGATTTCTGATAACTAATCAGTATCCTAATAACAGGCATCAAATTATATTATTTAATTACAACCTTTTTCTTCTAATTAAGGGATGAGATGCAACACAACAAAAGCAGGCATAGATAACTTGAGGAAACTTATTACTAACGAATTGTTTAAAAGCAAAAATGAGAATAAATTGTATTAGAATCAAAATAACGTTGGGAAGAAAGTTCATTAGGCAATTCATTCGGTAATATAACACGATTTCCTAAGGAATGAGATTAGAAATAACTATTAAAATGACACCAGAACATCTAGGAAGGAAGGAATATAAGATTTAGCCCTAAGACCAGGCGCTGGGACCTATGAGATCATCCAGCGCTGAAGGGAAAATTGAGGGAAAAGGTTTTCAATGTGAAACAGGAGGAACACTTCGCAGTTGCTCTATGAAACATTTGTTAGGAGAGGGTGGAAAGCAAGACGGAAGATATAGAATATGAAAGGAGGTATGGTAAGAGGAATGAAAGGGGTTGTAAGCTAGGCGCCGAAGGGATGCTGCAATGAACGTTAAATAATGCCTGCAGTGCGCCGCGTGAGGTGCACTGATGCCACTGCCTCCTATGGGAACCAAAACTTCTAGGTAGTGTTTTTGTTTGTTTGTTTGTTTGCCCACTATGACTGCAATCTCTCTCTCTCTCGTTCCAATCTGAAAGCACACGGGTACTGAGTTGGACTTCAATCTCTATATCCAAGACGCAAGTCCGAATCCCAAGCGGGGCAGATGCATTACCAATGAGAGAGAGAGAGAGAGAGAGAGAGAGAGAGAGAGAGAGAGAGAGAGAGAGAGAGAGAGAGGATTCGACATTAATGTTGCGTAATATTGTGATTTGAAAAAGTTTTATGTGTGTATGTGATGAAGCTACATGTTTGAATGACAACCAATATTCAATTTTCTGATAATCTTTTGATTATTTATATACATTTTGACAGCAATGAGCCTCACGTCTGTTTTTATAATTCAAATTCACTAACGTCAACAGAGGCTTACCGAACTCTAAGGAACGAACCCTTCGTCCCTCCTGCGGAGAGAGAGAGAGAGAGAGAGAGAGAGAGAGCCAAAAAATGAAAGACAGCAAAGAAAAAAGGAAAAGAGAGAGAGAGAGATCAAGTAGGAGGTGAGAGGAAAAGGATGCTGAGAAAGGCTCTCTGTCACTGTGAGGTAAATGTCGACTGCTCACCAACAGCAAAACATAAGCCACAGGGAACCTCGCTTGTAAAGTGTATATCGTAGCGGGGGAAGTTTTTGCGGTTATCAATAGCTGTTGACAGAATCACTTAGGCAGCGATGTAATATGGTATGTATTGACTGACGTAGTAAGTGCATTTTAGGTAAATTTGTATGTCCGCCTTGTGAGTACGTGTATTTAATTAATTTAGTTTCGTGTCGCTCATATTCAAGTTACTAATTGTTAGTACAATAATATAGAAGCATTTCAATATTATCTTTTATTTCCTTTTTTTTTTACAAGCGACCACTTAATGTTTTGGAGTTACGAGCTTTTCATATTTATTTTTCTTTATGTGTTGTAAAGCTTACTTACATTCAAACAGGCTACTTACTAAGTGAAGACGTGACTTCAAACCAATGTATTTCCGTAAATTCTTAAGTTCAGCCCAAACTCCAGGACTTAAAGACACAGTGGACTTGGCATCAGCTGCAATAGGAAAAGAAAGATACATTTCGTTGGACTGAAGTAATTAATCTTTAAGATTAATTACAGTTCAAAAATTATATCCATGCAAATAAGGTATGGTGCAATTGCATGCTGCATGAGAAGTAAGATGGGTCAGGGAGAGAGACGAGTACGCAAGGGAAAGGACGAAAAGAAGAGATGTGAGGAAACTCGAAGAGGGAGGAGGAGAGATAAGACAACGAGAAGAACCATGAAAAAGTGAGAAGCCGGGATGGAATGTTGGGTTCATTTAAAACAAATAGCTATAATGATGGAATGAGAGAGACGACATACATCAACTACTTCCTTTATTATTATCATTATTATTTTTTTTTTTTTTCCTTTTTTTTTTTTTTTTTTTTTATTTTTTTTTGCTCTATCACAGTCCTCCAATTCGACTGGGTGGTATTTATAGTGTGGGGTTCCGGGTTGCATCCTGCCTCCTTAGGAGTTCATCACTTTTCTTACTATGTGTGCCGTTTCTAGGATCACACTCTTCTGCATGAGGCCCGGAGCTACTTCAGCCTCTAGTTTTTCTAGATTCCTTTTCAGGGATCTTGGGATCGTGCCTAGTGCTCCTATGATTATGGGTACGATTTCCACTGGCATGTCCCATATCCTTCTTATTTCTATTTTCAGATCTTGATACTTATCCATTTTTTCCCTCTCTTTATCTTCAACTCTGGTGTCCCATGGTATTGCGACATCAATGAGTGATACTTTCTTCTTGACTTTGTCAATCAACGTCACGTCTGGTCTGTTTGCACGTATCACCCTATCCGTTCTGATACCATAGTCCCAGAGGATCTTTGCCTGATCGTTTTCTATCACTCCCTCAGGTTGGTGCTCGACCACTTATTACTGCAAGGTAGCTGATGTTTCTTGCAACAGGCTCCAGTGGAGGGCTTTTGCCACTGAATCATGCCTCTTTTTGTACTGGTTCTGTGTAAGTGCCGGGCATTCACTTGCTATGTGGTTTATGGTTTCATTTTTCGTATTGCACTTCCTACATATGGGAGAGATGTTATTTCCGTCTATCGTTCTTTGAACATACCTGGTTCTTAGGGCCTGATCTTGTGCCGCTGTTATCATTCCTTCAGTTTCCTTCTTTAGCTCTCCTCTCTGTAGCCATTGCCAATTGTCATCGCTGGCTAGTTCTTTAGTCTGTCTCATGTATTGTCCGTGCATTGGTTTGTTGTGCCAGTCCTCTGTTCTGTCTGTCTTTCTCCTGTCTCTGTATATTCTGGGTCTTCGTCTACTTTTATCAGTCCTTCTTCCCATGCACTCTTTAGCCACTCGTCTTCACTGGTTTTCAGATATTGCCCCCAGTGCTCTGTTCTCGATGTTGACGCAGTCCTCTATACTTAGTAGTCCTCTCCCTCCTTCCTTTCGTGTTATGTATAGTCTGTCCGTATTTGCTCTTGGGTGTAGTGCTTTGTGTATTGTCATATGTTTCTTGGTTTCTGATCTATGCTGCGGAGTTCTGCCTTCGTCCATTCCACTATTCCTGCGCTGTATCTGATTACTGGCACTGCCATGTGTTTATGGCTTTTATCATATTTCCGCCGTTGAGTTTTGACTTGAGTATCGCCTTGAGTCTCTGCATATATTCTTTCCTGATCGTGTCCTTCATCTCTTGGTGTTTTATATCCCCTCCTTCCATTATTCCCAGGTATTTGTATCCTGTCTCATCTATGTGTTTGATGTTGCTCCCATCTGGTAGCTTTATCCCTTCAGTTCTCGTTACTTTGCCTTTTTGTATGTTGACTAAGGCGCATTTTTATTTTTCTATTCCAAACTCCATCCTGATGTCCCCAGATACAATCCTTACAGTCTGGATTAGGGTATCTATTTCCTTGATGCTCTTACCATACAGCTTGATGTCGTCCATGAACATCAGATGGCTGATTCTGTTGCCTCTTTTCTTGAGTTGGTACCCGGCATCCATCTTCTGTAGTACTTTTTGTCATGGGAATCATGGCTACTACGAAGAGTAGTGGGGACAGTGAGTCGCCCTGGAAGATCCCTCTCCTGATATTAACCTCTGCTAGTCTTATTCCAGAGCTTGTAAGTATTCGTATTCCATTGCGCAATTGTATTTTTGAGGAAGCTGATGGTGTTTTTCCTCTGCCCCATATATTTTCAGGCATTCTATTAGCCATGTGTGTGGTATCATGTCGAAGGCTTTCTTATAGTCTATCCATGCCATGCTTAGGTTGGTTTTCCTTCTCCTACTGTTCTTCATTACCATTTTGTCTATCAGGAGCTGGGCTTTTGTGCCCTACACTTCCTTCTGCAGCCTTTCTGTTGGTGGGGGATGGTGTTTGTCCTCTAGGTAGTTGTATAGCCTTTCACTGATGATACCTGTTAGTAACTTCCACATTATTGGTAGACAGGTGATAGGCCTGTAGTTACTGGCTATATTTCCCTTACTCTTGTCTTTTTGTACTAAGGATGTTCTTCCTGTGGTCATCCATTTGGGTGCTTGGTGATTTGAGATACAATGCTGGAGTTGTTCTGCTATTCGTGGGTGTAGGGCCTTGAAGTTTTTGAGCCAGTATCCATGGACTTCATCGGGACCTGGGGCTTTCCAGTTTGGCATTTTCTTTAGTTGGTGTCTGACTGTGTCTGTCGTGATCTCTGTGAATCTTTGTTTTATTCTCCCTGTTTCTTCTTCCTTGACTTCCTGGAGCCATGTTGCATGTTTGTTGTGTGATACCGGATTGCTCCATATGTTTTCCCAGAGTCTCTTACTTGGTTCGGCTTCAGGAATTTCTGGGTGGTTGTCTTCCCCTCTTAGTTGGCTGTATAGTCTTTTCTGGTTGGTTTGCGAATAGTTTGTTCTGTTGGTATCCCTTATTCCTGTTCATGTACCGTTGGATCTTATGTGCTTTGGCCTTAAGCCTCTGTTTTACATCTTCTATTGTGTTGTTTAGTCCCCTCTCTTGTACTTTGTATTCTCGTTGAGTTTCCTCCCTTGTTTTCTTGCTTCTTAGCCTTTTTTCCTTTTTTCTGCCATCTCTTTCAGTTTACTCAAGTCAGATCTCATCACCATGATTTGCTTTTCCAGGCGCCTTTTCCAAGGAGGTTGCTGTTTTGGTTTCTGTTGGGTTGGTTGTGCTGGTGGTGTTTGGTGTTCGAATCCCCATCAGTTCTGCTACTAATCTTGCTCCTGCATATGTCAAGTTATTTGTTTCTGTGATACTGGTGGTGTGGTATTATGCCCATTATTTCATTGACCTCACTTGTTTTCTCCCTTCCCAATTTCTTGGTGTTGTAGGCTTTCATGGAGGGGATCTTTATTCTCTCTGTATCTGGCTCCATCCATTGTCTAATCTTTTCTACCCATTCCGTCCTCTCTGTTACTTCGTCGGTGTTTCTTCGTGTGTCGTTGTTTGATACCTCATCCTCCCTGTCGTCTTCTGTGGCATCGTCTCTCAGTTCGTCTTCGTGTAACTCATTGTCGTGTGACATTTCCCTTTCCAGTTCTTCTCTTTCTGTTGGGGAGAGCCAGTTCTTTTTCTTTATGTTCCTTTACTTGGTCTGCCAGCCTCTGCTCTGTTTGGGGGGTGTTATTCCTCTCATTCCAGATGTTGAGCAATCTTCTTCTATATCCTCTCTCCGTCGGTTGCTTCTGATATTATTATTATTATTATTATTATTATTAATTATTATTATTATTATTATTATTATTATTATTATTATTATTATTATTATGATTATTATTAATTATTATTATTTTATTTTAATTTTATTTTTTCTTTATTTATTTATTTATTTTTTTTTTATGTTTATTTATTTATTTATTTATTTTTGTTCTATCACAGTCCTCCAATTCGACTGGGTGGTATTTATAGTGTGGGGTTCCGGGTTGCATCCTGCCTCCTTAGGAGTCCATCACTTTTCTTACTATGTGTGCCGTTTCTAGGATCACACTCTTCTGCATGAGTCCTGGAGCTACTTCAGCCTCTAGTTTTTCTAGATTCCTTTTCAGGGACCTTGGGATCGTGCCTAGTGCTCCTATGATTATGGGTACGATTTCCACTGGCATATCCCATATCCTTCTTATTTCTATTTTCAGATCTTGATACTTATCCATTTTTTCCTTATCGTTCTCTTCACTCTGGTGTCCCATGGTATTGCGACATCATAATGAGTGATACTTTCTTCTTGACTTTGTCAATCAACGTCACGTCTGGTCTGTTTGCACGTATCACCCTATCCGTTCTGATACCATAGTCCCAGAGGATCTTTGCGTGATTGTTTTCTATCACTCCCTCAGGTTGGTGCTCGTACCACTTATTACTGCAAGGTAGCTGATGTTTCTTGCACAGGCTCCAGTGGAGGGCTTTTGCCACTGAATCATGCCTCTTTTTGTACTGGTTCTGTGCAAGTGCCGGGCATTCGCTTGCTATGTGGTTTATGGTTTCATTTTTCGTATTGCACTTCCTACATATGGGGGGAGAGATGTTATTTCCGTCTATCGTTCTTTGAACATATCTGGTTCTTAGGGCCTGATCTTGTGCGCTGTATCATTCCTTCAGTTTCCTTCTTTAGCTCTCCTCTCTGTAGCCATTGCCAATTGTCATCGCTGGCTAGTTCTTTAGTCTGTCTCATGTATTGTCCGTGCATTGGTTTGTTGTGCCATCCTCTGTTCTGTCTGTCATTCTCCTGTCTCTATATTTCTGGGTCTTCGTCTTTTTTTATTAGTCCTTTTTCCCATGCACTCTTTAGCCACTCTTTATTATTATTATTATTATTATTATTATTATTATTATTATTATTATTATTATTATTATTCTGTAAACACTCGAAGCAAGACAAGATGGCCATCAACTTGCCGAATAAGTAACACTGACTAGAATTTCGATCGTGCGCACACGTGAAAAAAGAGAAAATAATTATTAAGTCATGAAAAAACTCATATAAATGTTGATGAAAACTAGGAACGAACATGAGCACGAGTTGACAAAATGTCTATTTATTTTACGTGGTCATGACATTCGCTCTATCAGTTAGAAGGCAGGATTTGTGTGTGTGTGTGTGTGTTATTTGTGTGCAAAACAAAGTGATATACACTTGCTCAAGCAGTAGAAGTTCCCCTTTCGGTGTTCAGTAAGCAACTGTGGTAAAGGGTTACTAGTTTCATGGACCTTGTAGCTTCTCTAGTGATCACTCATCTGAGTAATCACTAGAGAAGCTACAAGGTCCATGAAACCAGTATATATATATATATAATATATATATATATATATATATATATATATATATATATAAAACAAGTTCACACTTGCTGAACACCAAAAGTGTAACTTCTTCCTGCTGCTCGAGGGAGTCTAGATCTATAGCACTGTTTTGGCAAGAAATGAAATTTTTGACCTCTGACTGAAGCGAATGTCATGACCACATGAAATAAATATAGTACATTTCGTCACTTCGAAGGAAATGATTATAAATTTTGATGGATTTTCTTGTTACTTCCTTACAATTAAAATTTCTCGGTATTATCTGACATCTGAAATAGGAGTGATGTAAATTTAAAAAATTCTTCTTTTGCTGAATTACATTTGCAAAATATCAGCAAACATCTCAAGTTATTATTGGCTTCTCGAAGTAAAATTTACTACATTAAAAATCAATGCAGCTCTAAATAAATCAATCACTTATAGCCTGCTTTGTCACGTACGGCAATATTATATTTCCCGGTCAACAAACCTTGACTCGTAGAAAATGGGAAAAATCTGGAGTATACAGAAAACGGAAATAATTTCACCTATAACATGTATAATTGTGCGGGCTCGCAAGGCATATTTTTACTCATTCATTTATTTATATAGCTATTTATTTATTTACTTATCTATCTATATTTGCTGAGGATAATTTCGAGTTATTAAAGCAAAAGTAATGAACTCAGTGTCTTGCGATTTGACTGAATGTATGGCATATTAATTGCATAAGGTTTCGACAACCTGCCTAAGTAATTTCAAATAAGATTAAAAACGAATGGAAAATGGAAATATGTACCACATCAATTGTAATTACATGTATTCACAACAATGAAGATAGCAAGGACATTAGAAGTGCATTTAATTTCAAGGTGCTAAGGCAATTTACTTAAGGAAAATCCAAAATATTGAAAAAGGTGGAAACTTCGAGATTCAAGAATTGAACAGGGCTCATTTACCAAAGTACAACTGGGTTAGTGGACTAATTTTCGTGAAAACCACATAAATTTTTAACTTGGCTGGCTAACATCAGGCTCTACACTGCGCAAGCTCGTCGATACAACGAATCATTTATTAATTGTTTAAAGGAGGGTAAGCTATTTGAATATATATAGGAATGGTTACAATTGTGAAATGGAGTGATATGGAAGCTGTTAAACGAAATGACATCGCCGATTCTACTGCCTTATCCTCGCAGCTAATAAGTGTGTTAAAGAAATTCCCTTTTGCTTTTACCTACCCAAATACCTTGGCAATTCCCTGATTAACGTCCAATAAAAGCCAGTCCCCAAAGACACATGATAATAAGAAATCCCTTGCTTCGATTGTGACCAATCCTACATAGGTTTTACGAATAAATCACTCCCCAGAGATTAATACAGCATAAACGTTGAATTAGGTATGGCCAACAGAGCTCAGCGATTCCTAACCCTATAATAACCATAACCACAGAATAAACTGGAATTTGTCACGTTTACTTTACATCAGCAATTGTCGGTTCAAAAGCCAGATAGTAGAATCAGCTTTGATTAAAAAAAAAATATGTTGAACCTCTCAAAAGGAGCTTGGAACTCAGATATTAGATAAAATCTTCATCCAACCAGTGATTAAGAAGATCAAAGGGAAATTTCAACTGGAGTGACATACCGGCTGGCCTCTGGAGTCTTTAGTATAAATACTGCCTTTCTGTAACTCTTACGGGCTCCTTCTCCATGAGCAAGAGCCTGTGCTGGCATAAGGCCAGCTTCATGAAAAAACAACAATCCTTACCCTCATTCATTACCTGTCTGAAGAGAGAGAGAGAGAGAGTTGGTTTTCTGAAATATAGCATTAATTTTGTATATTTTGGTGTTTTTATCGGGCCCTTATATATATATATTATATATATATATATATATATATATATATATATATAATATATATAGAGGAGAGAGAGAGAGAGAGAGAGAGAGAGAGAGAGAGAGAGAGAGAGAAGAGCCATCAACTAGCACTACAAATACCATAGTCTAAAACTCGAAGGAGCATTAATGCAGATTTATTGTGACATGTTTTAAGTGGCACTGTAACGCATAAGCAATCTACAATTAACATAAAATGGCCGTTAATATGTAATCCTAAAATACTTTTAAAGTAAATTAAATAGAGCATTAGTATAGTGACTAATCCTTGTGAATGTAAAATACTACAAATTACGATCAAAATGCCTTAACAAATACAGGAAGATGAAAAAAGTATATGAATGTAAAGATCTCACTGAACCGTCTAGGCCTGTTGAAAACAAAAACTCAAAGAAGAGTGGCGATGTTGTAACTATAGCTTTGTCAAATGAAACCTAAAAAATTTTTGCTGCAGATATTACTGAAAAATTAATTCTACGTACTTGAAATTCATATCGTCCCACCTCCACTATGATAATGATAGCTGACTAGTAATTACGTTTCAAACACTTGGCTAATTACGAATCTATGTCACTTATACATGCATGACTTTTTTTTTATATTCACAAGTATTAAGACATATCTATCGTTAAATATCGGATTCATTATATATTGGAAATAACTTACACTCAAAGGGAATTCTAATTTGATACTACGTCCATCTGCACCAGCCAGGGTCCTAACGTGGGCCTTTGGTTTACATACAGAAATAGAAAGTCGACCTTAACTCTTTGGATACGCCTAATTAGCACAGTGTTACAAACTTACTTATGTCATTATGTATCAGTACTGTAACAAAATACAGATTTTATGAATGTACGAGTTTTATTTGTGCATCTGCTGTGCAAGCAATTTCAAGTTTATGTTGATCTGAAAAGAAAAAGTCTTATAATTGGATCTGCTCTCTTAATTGCCAAGAAACCACTGGTTGCTCGCCATTAAAGGTTGAAAATCACCTGCGCTTAAATGCTACGACTAAATTTATTCAGCACATGTTTACTGGTTTTGTTTTGATTCTGGGACGCTTTCGAAAACGATGCTTACAGGCCGCACCTGAAAAAAAAAAAAAAAAATTAGTTGACAAAGTCTGTGTCATTATTATTGTTTTCGCTGGTATAGCGGTCACTACGGAATGAATATTTTTAGTTACTTCTAGAAACAATCTTTGCGTAGATTTTTCAAAGGCTCCAAAGTATCACTCCAAAATCTTTGACTGAATTCGATCTCTTAATTTATCTGCCTTTAATTAATTCCAGTTGTTTCATTTTCCTACATTCAATAGCCTTGGAACTAAATTGTATCCGTAGCCTCTCCGAGTCAGTATCCAAAGTCAGTTCTGTTTCTAAACATCTTAGTCCCCAGTAATGTTTTACATCTGTCGCCCACTGCATGATTCACGTCAGACTTATAAAACGTCACAAAAATTAGACACTTTCTTTAAACCGTGTTATTCCAGTTATCACAACGATTGGCCACACATTTGCACAGAATGGATCATCTGGTATGTTCTGTGTGACCATACGCTTACCAAGATGAACAGACTGAGATGTGATACCTGTCTCTGACGTTCTCTCACTCAAGTTTTACCTTAGCATAATTCTTTTGAATTAAATCTCTAAGAACTAGATCACATTTCAATATGTAAAGCCTAGGATGCCTAGTACTCGGTTAATCAAAAACCACTTGATATCTTGCTCTTAATATTCTCGGCTATCTGCGAATATTTATTTCTTGCAATGGGTTGCTCATGAAATTTTCTTGTGAATCTTCACTCGATACATTACAGACTACAATTTTGTGTAAAAGCGTTTGCACCTTTTCATAGTTACGTTGTAAACATTGCCAGTCTTAGTCAAAGCATTCTCTTTTTTCCTTGATATTTCAAAGTTTTTATATTGACAACATCAGTTATTCCAATAAATTTAGGTGGCGTTAAAGTAATATAGAAATCGTAACTGTAGTAACTAAAGAAAACTTAAAGACTTGAATTTTACGTTTTAGTGAGACTTTGTTACCTCAGTTTCAGAATTCACAACTATTTTTTTTCTTTTCTTTTTAAATCTGCTGTCAGCAACATTCACTCCTCTCAGCGCCTCAACTGCGCCTCTCTCTCGCTCTGTCTCTGTCTCTCTCTGTCTCTCTCATTATCTGCAGCCTCAATAATTAAAAAATTCCTCTTAACACTTTTCGTCTGACCGCATCAACATACGAAGAATTTGACGTGTCCGAGTTGAATGCCTCTCCGATCTTACAAATGACCTCCTCACCTTTCGCTCTATCCACCTAAATTCCTTTCCAAATATTCCAGTTCATATTTCAGAATCTCTCGGCATTTTCCAGTTACTGACACACACAATTGTGGGTCTAATTCACTTCACAACCACAAAGCACCGTTGGGTAAGTAAGTACCGTGAAATGTAATTATAAGAAGACCAAGAATGGGCAACGGAACATCACCGAAAAGCAAACTGATTATACCTAACCGTACAGCTGGTTCTAAGTGTCAGACCCATTTGCCGTTCAAACAGTGAACAGCAGTTGACACATCTGTTTCTAATTTGCTGCTCGAATCTCAAGTTCCGCGATGGTCGGTAGTTAAGCAGCCTCCAAGACCTTGTTACAAATGCAGATAAATTTTTTTAGATTAAAACACATACTGAACCGCACAGAGTCAAGGATATATCCCTACATGTGCAACATGAGTTACTCAGAGTTTTGTGCAGCTCATCTCACTTGTCGGTGATTGAATTAGTATTGCAGGTCTTTGGCAAGATGAGGACCACGCTGGGAGACATACTATGGGGATGGGGGTTCAAGGAAGAAGATGAAGAGGGAGACCAAGAAAGAGATGGAAGGACTGTATGAGAGGAGACTTACAAGAGAAGGGAATTGATGAGGCAGAAGCGCAGGATAGAAATACATGGAAACGGCTCACCCGAAACGGCGACCCCATATAAAAATGGGAACAAGCTGGAAATAAGAAGATTGCAGGTCTTTGGCGAAATGTTTGAATTTAGGTGAAACAATTTTTACTTCAGTTTATCTTAATTAAGTTACTAGTATATTGCCTCTATGTCATTACACTGTATATTTCTATTTACCAAATGCTAGTTTTCCTGGGACAACACTTTAAACGGCGAAGGCATTGTAAGCCATTCCTGTGTTCGTTGATATTCGAGATGGTACAAACCATCGAGTGGACCTCTATATCTATGGCATAAACGTTATTACCAACCATGTTACCCGTTCAGTTACATTCATGGTGAACGACTTCTACTAGTGATTTATTTTGTAGCGTTTGACTTGGTAATGCTACTGTTTCAGCTTTCTCTGACTCGCCTTTCATATAGGCCTAAGTCATCGGTAATGAAAATGAGTACAGTTAACGATACTGATACTGTTTGAGTTGGTTTGGCACTCTGACAACAAATGCTTAACACATTTGATGTCATAGTGACGAAAACAACTCAAAGCAGTATCAGCATCGTGAATTGTACTCATTTTCATTACCGATGACTTAAGCCTATATGAAAGGCGAGTTAAAGAAAGCTGAAACTGTAACATTACCAAGTCAAACACTACAAAATACATCACTATAATAGAAGTCGCCGGCATTGTGGTTAACATCGAATCACTATAGTAGAAGCAGCTGGGATTGTGGTTAACATCGAATCATTATAGTAGAAGTAGCTGGCATTCTGGTTAACATCGAATCATTATAGTAGAAGTAGCTGGCATTCTGGTTAACATCGAACTTGGATGGTCACAAACAGGTGGCGTTATTCCGGCAGTATTTGTTTCTGTTTGTTGTTCACGATACTCAGACGCTTGCTTTCGATCCGGTTTTTCTGTCATTAGTATAATAGACTGTGAATGCAGATAGAAAATGCACGCATACCAAAGTAGTATCTATATAAGCAAAGAAAATCCATCGCTCTCATCATAAATAGCAGGGCTCTCAATCTCAGTGTTTGGTGAGCCCTCGCCTGAATTCACGCCTATACATATATGCTATGTGGGACTTGGTATCTTCCCTAATGTGACAATGTTCATTAAACCAGAATTTTCAATTTAAAGCAACTCGTTCCCCCACTCCAACCCCCACAAGCCTAACATGCCTAAAAAAATGAGTAAATAAATAAATAAATAAATATAGATAAACTTTACAGACTTTTTCCAAGAGCACTTAAGGAGTTGTTACTGATCATAGGCATGAACTTATATAATATTTAACTTATATATTTCAACTCATAAATATTGCTAGCTAAGCAGAGATTGGAAAACTCAGAAACGAAAACGCGGGAGGATGAATAATAATAATAATAATAATATATAATAATAATATGTAATAATAATAATAATAATAATAATAATAATAATAATAATAATAATAACAATAATAATTAGTAGTAATCTTCATTACCTAACCTTAAAAAAAACATTAAAAAATCCAATCTTCACCCCATGAAAAAAGCGAGGTGATAAGGGAGTCTAAGAAATAGTGACACTTAAGTGCAACCATTTATCAACTATGACACCAATTAACTCTGCTTTAGGCAGGTAGGGAACGGTGCCAAGGTCTTTGCCAAATGATGAGCGAGAAGCGCGAGCGGATGAGGACGAAGGATGGGGAGTAAGAAATAGACTCAGGTCACGCAACGTCGCCTAAAATGCGGTTTTAAAAGACGACAAACTGAAAAATATAAAAATGTAGAATAAAATCAACATCCACCGCCTCACAATGAGCGCCTTGCAAGCAAACAAACAAGCTCGCGTTGTGAAGTGTCTTAAGAACAAGATAACTTGACGACGCATTTAAGATTACCTGACGTACGCCACATTTAACTTCGCTGCTTCGCGTGTATTTAAACGTCTCTGCTCCTCATTACTTCAAGGAAGCGTAATTATGAGTGCCATAAAGACGCTCACAACCATTACTTTTAGCTTTTTCATGTCGCTGCTGCGAGAATGACTGGCTGTCAAGAGCTTTATTACGGCTGTTCATAGGTCTCACATTCTGGCTCATTTTTTATTGACCAGAAATAGTGCAGCTTCTCCTCTGGTTCGATTCTTTCACTCTCTCGCTCTGTTGGATGTTCGGGCCTTAGTGTAACCCATAGTCACTTCCGCAGCGGAAAGATTGTAAAGGGAGCAATTGGTGGCCTGTCTCCCATTCGAGTATTGACTAGACCCAACCCTGACGGCTTTGCTAATCGAGAGATGAATGGTGTAGTCATTCACAGTGAAGTTTCTAATCCTTTTCATTTGTTATTGAGACACATTATGCACCCACATTCATGTCAAAAGAGCCAGAAAGACCACGAGCTTGCTAAACAATATTCTGCAGAATAAACATGAAGACTTACACAAGACTCCTGATATCTCGAGACAGACTTTTGAGATCGTTCTGCTAACCGCACGACCATGCCAACACAGATGGTAAATTGGTAATTGGGGGTTATGCATTAAGACCGTCCGACATTCAATGGTGGTCACCTGGCCAACTGACTAGACATATTGATGCTCAACATCAGTGATAAAGAGACCAACGGTGAAGCGAATACATATATTTTACTTTTTTAACGTGTTTTTTTTTTTTATTTACAAGGAAAAAATAATTAAATGGCTTCTCTCGAAGAATAGAAGACGAGACTTTCATAGGAATACATTATCGTTAATTTTTTTTCTATTCGTTTAGCGACGAGATTCTAAAGGTACAGAATTAATCTCGGTTTTGATTAACGAGTCTGTGCTCCTGATGAAAAGCCAACCCCACCCCCCCAAACCACATTTCAGCCCCTATTAAATATATATCTTTTAAGCATAAGCCAATTGGAGAGGGAACCTAATGCCTTTAGGCAGCCTAGATTGGATTATCGTCACTAACCATACCGCAACAATATGTTATAAAAGCAGAAGGCTACAAGACCATTAAGGGCTCCATCAGCGAAAACGGAGCAGTAAAGAGAAAAAACAGAGACGCGAAGAACAACCTTCACTATGAGAAATAACGAAAAACAAATTGTATGTAACAATTAAACCACGAATAGTATTCACTTAAGTTTGCTCTACAAGAAAGCATTTGCACCCAATTTGAATTGTAAAATTCAAATGATTCAACTATAAATGACTAGAATATCATCCCATAATTTGTTCAAAGAAAAGGGAAGAGGCAAAACAAATAAAAATAAAAAAGTGAGGCCTGAACACCTTAGGAAACAACAGACACTTCTCCTGAAAAAATGGAAGACTCAGGAATGATGAGAAACGTCGACAATGAGAGAACACTGAGGTGCCCCTTCAAGTCTACTGAAAGTCTAGGCTATTTCTCTTCGTCGCTACGTAACTACCGGGGTTAACGGTGGCGGTGCTCTCGCTATGAATCTAAGCCCCGCCCAACACCGGGCTTCATCCACCCCCAAAGACAATACACGAAAGATGGGAAGCTCTAGCCACAGCCGCATCGGCCGCATACAATTTAGTACCTGGCATGAAATGAAGATGGCGGTAGCATTGCACCTGCCTACATCGTCTGTTTGTTTACAAAGACAATCCATCGTCTGTTTGTTTAGTTTTTCACAAAGCAGGGCATTCAATTTCAATCATGAGTGGGCGTAGCCATCATCACCCGTGTGTGGTTTGCAATAGGACGAAAAATGATTTTCCCCATCTGATTTTTCATGCTTTTCCTCAGAATAAAGAAAGGTAATAAAATCATTATATCTGTTACAAAGTACATGATGACTTTTAGAGAAAATGAAGAAATAAAATAGACTAAAGCAAAATTGAATGTCGGTGCAGTGTTATTCCGAAATAAATATTGGAAAATATTTACAATACGGTGGACGCCTCTAAGCGGAAAGAAAATATGTTTATATGTGATTTTCGACTAGAAAAAAATAAAAAATATTCTTGTCGTTTGAAACCCCAACAACCAACCTAACCTTCCTGGTAGCGTACATCAGATATACTGTATAGATACTGTAGTTATGTTATATTCTCAGCAGCTTACCCTTGGGTTGTAGTTATAAATGTTTACCTTAATTTTTCATTAATAAGCAACTATTTAGCAAACCAAAGTTGTTTCATCAGGAAGGATGGATCTTGTGGGGAGCATTCATATGGGAGAGCATAAGTAGGTTAGTTAAAGTTAGTGTGTTTTTACTTTAATTTCAAGTTCACTAACCTTTTAATCTATCTATTGAATTGAATTTTTCCTATATGTATCGATAAAAGCATTCAAAATAAAAAAAAAAATGACATGCAAACCAGCATATCTGCTCCCACAAGATCCATTCTTACCGTTTCATCTATTTTTCTGCATTATATGCTCATAATTGTTCAATTTTTAAAATGAAATCTTGTAATTGGTACCAACACCCCACATAGTATTCCAAAGTAAATTTACCATTTTTTTTTTGTTTGGCAGCAAATGTACGCAGTAATACAGTAGTAATAAATTGGCAAAACAAGTTGTGAAAACCTATGATATTTGCTTGTACTGTACATGATGCAAAAAAGAAACATGGTTTAAGTCAATTAGAATAATTGTTTCAAATTTTTTTTAGGAATGTGCATGCTTCTTGCAGATATGGCATTTTACTAGAAAATACCAGGCAGAAGTGTTGGTTACTTTACCTTCATTAAAGGGTGCCAATTGAATATGCATTTTTGAGAACTCCCACAATTGGGCTATGAGATTTTAATAAATTGTTATAAATAGGTTCTGACTTGATCAAGAGCTTAATAAATAATCATAAAATATAATAAACTGTATTCATTCCTCTAGGTTCTTAGATTTGTCTGACACATATGTATTGTTTTATGTATAGTATATAATATTTTTGGAATAAGTACCTAAATATCAGATATATAATTATTAAGAAATAGTGTATATTGTAACTTCCCTTAGACATGGATTTAAACTTCCTGACTTTGACATTAACAAAATGTACCGTATGTATTTATTCAGTTTTCATTGATTTAAAATGAAAGATTACTTATGCATGTACTGTATTTTGTTTTTGCATTCCTATGTTTTTTCCTGTTGCATGATAGCATCCTTTCAATATATTATGTTTATCAGCTTCATTATACTGTACCGTATTATTTCTTTAAGTTTTGTATTTTTTTACTTAATTTGATAGTATACAGTATTGGCATGCTTACATTTTTTATTTCTAACCATGACAGTTTTTTGTTGATGATATCCCTTTGTTTTTGTTTTTGTTTTTTTGTTTTTTGGAGCATGTTACGCTTGTTTTTTTTTTTTTTTTTTTGTAGTTTTGAAATCTAATTGTTTTGGTTGAATGATTTCTCTGTGGTTTGTTTCCTATTTGGTTTGTCATTTCAATTTTTATTTGTTTTTTATGAAAATTAAGTTAAACCTAGATTTTTGCTTATACAGAATTCTGTAAAATACAGCATTGCATTTGTTATAAAAGGGTACCTTACTTTTACTACTTTGTTGTTGTACTTTTCTTAGTTTTGTTAACAAATATTGCTTAACTTTTGCCTAATCAACATGCAAGTTAAGTCTGCTTTTTCATTTTGATTTCATATTATTGGTTTTGATAATCCCATGCTTTGTTTGCTATTTAAATTCTGATGTATGCATGTTTTGTTTGCATGACTTGTATGACTATTGCATGCAAATGAAGCATGTGCCATTTCTTTTACTTTGTTTATGTTCTTTGCAACGAACCATTTGGTACTACAGTCGCTTAGGTAGGTAACCAGTATACAATAATAAGCACAAGCCCAAAAAAAGGAAAATAATTACTGTATACTATATTGGTGAAATAATAAGATAATATGAGAATAAGTTTGTTTCATTCTAACTGCCCTCACAACTTTAGATAAAGATACTTAGCAATTAATGTTAACTGCCCTCTCAATTTTAGATAAAGATACTTAGCAATTAATGTTACATTAACTGAAGGATTTTATTTAATGATTCAGAAATGCCTAATATATAAGTCATAAGCTATGATAGAGCCCTATAATCATGTTAACAAGCAATATTAATCGATTTAGTATTCAATAATTTATAGAGAGAAGTTTATTGCAGCATAAGAATAAATTTTAACATTTAAAAAAGCCGCGCTACGCCTCAGCCGAGTTTTAGTTGAGGGCATGATCAATAGATGGCGCGCATTCTGACGGGTTGGATGATGTTTTTTTTAATGGTATTAATAGTCAGTTTCCCATCTTTCGTGTATTGTCTTTGATCCACCCCCATTGGAGAGAGAGAGAGAGAGAGGGATGGTAACTTTATTCTGTAGCTAAATCATGGATACATTAGGCATCTGCGGAAACAATAGGTAACCACTATATGTAATCAGGCAGATATTAAATTCTCTTTACAATTTTGAATGATGAATTTTTCGAGTTTCTTCAGCATCATAATCCCACATCAATCTTATTATTTCTATATCTGTTAACAAAAAACAAAAAAAAGGTACCCAAATAATACTTGAGCCTGTCATCACCTGAATTTCCTATGTCAGTACGCAAGTATTTTAAAAATATTGCTCGAGGTCTTAATAAATAGGAAAGTTGTCCGAATTATCAAACATTTTAAATCCTCATAATTAGAAAACACGATAATGTAATTTATTATTATTATTATTATTATTATTATTATTATTATTATTATTATTCAGAAGATGAACGCCATTAATATAGAACAAGCCCACACGGGCCACCGACTAAAAATGTAGGCTGCCTAAGGTTGTCATGTTTATTAGAAAGAAGTAACAGAAGGGAATAGGCGATAGAGAAGGAAGAGATCAGTTATTAAAAAAGGAAAAATATATTAACAAATTAATAAATATATAGGTAACACAATAAGAATTGCTTTAGGGTATATAGTAATACATTGCAACTTCGCTTGAACTTTTAAGGTTCCATGAGCGCAACATCCTCAGGGAGAATTTTCACAAATTTTATGTGATTAACCTTAGCTATAATAATAATAATAATAATAATAATAATAATAATAATAATAATAATAATAATAATAATAATAATAATAATAATAATGCCTTACAAACCGTATCTAACGCCAGAAGGCTGGCTTCTTAGTCTAAAGTGGCAGCAAGTTATAGAAAAACGAGAAACTGAACACAAAAGCAGCCAATTTCGCAAATGGCCCAGGAACAGCTATACACCGAGCACCATATAGACCTATATGGACACTGAACCACATCTACGGTTATACAAATGGCTCTACAAACTATCACAAGTCATCTGGATGCTAGTTACTAAATGGCCAAAAGGGAATCGTGGAAAAGAAAATAAAAGGAAGAAAGAAATAAAGTCGAAGTCATAAATAAACATGACATTTAAAACGAGGGAATCCCATAACAAGCCCGGTAGGGGGTAGATGGTTCCGAGTAGAAAGTTAGATCCTTTTCCAAGTCTGCGACCGAAAACGTTCGCTTCTGAGAAGAATTGGATCCCTTTCCACGATCGCTTCTGGTACTTATATACCATGAGCGTGACCGTCCGAATGGATAATGTACCAGGGAAAGTAAAAGATAAACAAATAGAATAATATAAGAAGATGACACTGAATGAACAGGAAATTATACCAATGGACGTTAAGAGATTTCTTACATTCAAATTTATAAATAAGTTTCTTTACTGTGTCATGTTCCTTTTATAATGTTTGGATGCGAAAAATAAGCGAAAGAAAAAACATGAGATTTCCAGTCATCTATAGAAGTGGTTCCCAAACTTGACCATACCAAGGACCCCAAGATATGATGAGTCCCAGCCCAGGAACCCAGCCAATTAGAAGTTATCATTACCATACCGGGATACAAAGTACATCGTAGTATATTTAATATTTGCCTATTGCTGCACTAAGTATAAGTCGATATATGATATATTTTGTAAAATTTTTCTATTGCGTTAAATTCAATACAAAGTAAAATGGGTGAAAACAGCCGCAATATTTTTCTGGAGTTGAAATAGTTGAAAAAATATTAATTTTTTCATTGTGTCGCGGACCCCCTAGGACCTTCCCCAGGAATCAACACTGATCTATAGAACTGGCTAACATTTTAATTAAAATCAGTATGTATTTATGGATCGGTATGTGCTTATCTATGAACTAAAACTGTGAATAATGTACACGTGCTAAGAATGTGCAGTATATGTTTAAATGACAAATCAGATTTTTAGAGAAATATTTTGTCCCTTTCAAATGGTCAACTTGGCGGGAAACGAGTCGGTATAGTACTTTTACATGCATTCTCAGCGAGGAATGCCGCAAAGTATTATTATTATTATTATTATTATTATTATTATTATTATTATTATTATTATTTATTATTATTATTATTATTATATTATTTATTTCTTAATTATTATTATTATTATTATTATTATTATTATTATTATTATTATTGAAAACAATGGCTATTTCAGCCGCGTTTCTTTTGTATAGGAGTTTCTCTATTCTTCTTGTTACTGACTTTTCTTCTGTACTCAAGAAAAGTCGGTAATAAGAATAAAGAAACTTCTATAAAAAATAAACGCGGCTGAAATAGCCATTGTTATGAATAAAACCTGTATTAATGAAGGTCTTCTTCCAGCATATTACTGTCATGATTATTATTCTTATTATTATTGATAAGAAATTCATAATCTCGCGAAAGACAGTTTGACAGTTGTGTAATAAAAATACACGTTTATATAGCAAATTGTAGTACTGTGTAAAATTCAAAAACAGACTTTCGAACACCTGAACGGTGTTCCTCATCCGTGTTCATTTCAACGTGAACACTGAGGTGTTCGAAAGTCATTGCTTTTATCTTTTTACATAGTAATACAATTTATTATATCATTATTATTAGCAGGAAGCAAATCTTCTCGGATACATGTCTTATTAAAAAGAATGGCAGAGTTAACTGAATTTATTTTATAAAGAATTTTCTCTATATTTTTTCCTTATAAAGAAATTTCTCTATCATCAGAAAAATAGAGAAAAATCGTAATCAGATAAATTCAGTTAACTCTATCATTCTTTTTAATATTATTTTTATTATTATTATTATTATTATTAACATACACATGTATCAAAATAAACCTAAATGATAAAAAACAAAATAAATGTTATTATACGAACAAAATGAAATAGTATGCATATATTCAACGGGACTAAGACGGAGGACAAAGGCTTCAAAATAATAGCAAATTATTCGGAAGACCCCAAGTTAAACAACCTAGACATTAATAGACGTACCTTCTCAGCTACTGCTCCTACTGAATAATTATAATAATTATACTTTCTCTCCTTTCACTAACATATTATTGAGCTCTATAAACTTCCGGTTTCTGTTACCTGCATTCCCTTCCGGTATGCGGTGAAGGGACGCCTACCTGCCCCCCCCACCAATGATCAGGTCATTACTTTCATTCCCCCCCCTCCCCCCCTTTTTTTTTGTATATCACAACATTCATCGGGTCTTCTTCGCTACTGATTTACGGGGCTGCGTTTCCGGACACCGAGACACGATTGTGTAATCACAAGAGATTCTGCAGCTTGCAAGCGAGAGTTAAAAGGATTATTATTTTAGTTTTAAGTACATAATGCTGTTTATTTCTATCAATTATACTATTGAAAACAATGGCTATTTCAGCCACGTTTAATTTGTATAGATTATGCGTCAAAGGAGATTCTGCAGCTTGGAAGCGAGAAGTATAAGGATTATTATTTTAGTTTAAAGTACATGATGCTGTTTATTTCTATCAATTATGCTATTGAAAATAATGGCTATTTCAGCCGCGTTTATTTTAGATAGAGGTTCCTCTGTTCTTCTTATTACTGACTTTTCCCCTGTACTCCAGCTGGCTATCAAAACGCCAAATGGGGGATTCATGTCAAAGACGTGGTATTTGTCAAATCGAGTATATTATTCAACTTGACAAATACCACGTTTTTGACATGAATTCCCCATTTGGCGTTTTAATAGCCAATTTCAGTACAGAAGAAAAGTCAGTAATAAGAAGAACAGAAAAACTTGTGTACAAAATAAACGCGGTTTGAAATAGCCATTATTTTCAATAAAACCTGTATCAATGAAGGACTTCTTCCAGCATATCAATTATACTACTGTGTTTTGCATTACAGTTAATAAATGCACAGATATCTACTGTAAAACGCAACGGTTTGCATAACCCTTATATAAACATTACGATCATCCACCTCTTGGACCATCCCTCCTCCTCCTCCTATCCACGATCCTGTGGTTGCATCTCAACCAATCCTAACCCCGCTCCCGTGGCTCATTGAGCAACGTCACTTGCTCTCACGACTCTACCCATGAAACTGAGTACCTCAGTGCTTCTCGAACATGACGAATCACCCTTCAACCAATTTAAACACACAGTGCCACCGGTCATTTCAGTGACCTGATGTCAGAGTGTAACACTAACCCTACCTGACACCTCGAGCTCAATTTCAAATTCAGATCTAACATCTTGTTAATGACTGCAATAAGTAATACAGGCAATCCCCAGGTTACAACGGGGGTTCCGTTACCAGCAGGGCGCTAAAAGCCAAAAATCGCCTTAACCCGAATCCTCATAATTCTAATAGGAATTAATAGCAACAGCGCTGTACAGCAGGTTAACAGTGCCCTGAGGCAAGCGCCTAAAGTCCAGAACGACTTAACCCGAACCTGATGCAACCCGGGAACTGCCTGTATCTAGTCCAAACATGAGAGGCGATCGACGATTTAATCTCCCTCCTCAGGTGTGGAACTGATCATATGGTAATCTCTCTTTCTAATTCACTTTGTCTTATATCCACATCGTATAAGCAACTGATTAAAAAAATCGTCCAGGGAACGGAGGAAGCACGCGACACATCTGAGGTGATTACTGGAACTAATGAATATGATAATTCAGCATAACTGATGAAACACTTTAACCAATTTTAAAGCTTATGCAGCGACTCTGAAAATATAGATGTATTCAGGGAGAGAGAGAAATTAAACACTTCGCACTTACATATACATACACAAATACATACATACACACACAAATATATATGTGTGTAAACATGTACACACACACACAAACACACAATATATATTATATATATATATATATATAATATTATAGTATTTATATAATATATATATATACCCCTACATCCTTATGTAGTTTATGTATTTGGACCGTTGTGTCATTTCATAATATTGTATTTGATGTTTCTGTGGAGAATGGTCTATAAAATATCTATCTATCTATAGTGTTTTTACGTTGCATGGTATATATGTGTGTGTTAGTTAACAGTTTCACAGCACAGTCATTATAATATAACCAGAGAGCTGAAATGAAAAGTCACCACTTGAAATTGGTAACTGAAATATGATGAGGCCCTATTACTTCCGAACAATGACATTTAACGCTTCGGAAATGTCAATGGATTTCATTCTACACTCGAGTATAAGACATTAAAAAAAAATCCACTCGACGTGTGTTTTTCCTATCACAGTCTCGGTTAACTCGGTGAAAGTCCTTTGGCGGGAGAGATGCGACAGTGACGTCCCTTGACGTTAACGAGCTACGAGTGGGTATGTTGTCGCTCTCGTCGAAGGCCGAAGGGAAGGGAAACCATAATGACAAACAAATTCTCTCCTAAGTACAGAGAGAAAAAAAAAAGCACGAGAAGAGACGTAGACTTATAAGCAGATGCTAGTAACAAACAAGTAACAAATGCATCGAAGGAACAGAGTTTACTATACAACGTATAATGCTGTATGAAACTCTCAGACACGGCCCATAAACTCTCAGCCGCGGCCATGAAACTCTCAGCCACGGCCCATGAAACTCTCAGCCGCGGCCCATGAAACTCTCAGCCGCGGCCCATGAAGCTTTCACCCACGGCCGGTGGTGGCTTGCGTTGTTAGCACCCATAACGGTGCCATAAACACGAACATGGTTAACTTCAACCTAAAATAACAAAAAAACTACTGAGGCTAGAGGGCTGCAATTTGGTATGTTTGATGATTGGAGGGTGGATGATCAACATACCAATTCGCAGTCCTCTAGCTTTGGTAGTTTTTAAGACTGAGGGCGAAAAGAAAAAGTTCGGATGGACAGACAAATAGCCATCTCAGTAGTTCTCTTTTACAAAAAACTAAAATAACATATTTGTATTTAATTGGCAACTTCATCCTTGGGTAAAAAATTCAAGGAGTATCATAATTATAACTTTGTACAGATGGAAATACTATGCGCTCTGTAGTCACTGTTTTTGCATATACATGTGCATGTACACTCGACAAGAAAACTGAAGATACAGTTTTCATTAGCTTTCGTTCATCGAATTTCCCATTTGTTTTTACTGGAAAGACATAATATCGCTAAATTTACTCTGGAATATGAAAATATACTGCAAATTATATCATATAAGTTAAAACTGCAAAGCAAAACCGTTCAGATACTTAAAAACACGATATATGTCCGAAGTAATTGGAATTTCTCAGATAGATTCGTTCATAGAGATCTGGTAGATAGAATGTGAATTTCTGATTTTAGTATTATGTATCACGACGACAATATTTACTCGTTTTGCTTCATGAACGGGGATATATTGCATCATCGTAAGTGGTGAATGCAATAATTTTTAGTTTCTACAAACTTATGTTTGTGTTTCCAAAGCGATTAAAGTTAGCTGACGTCAATGGCAGTCAATATTGCGACAGCTAAGGTATGGTTGAACAAATCTAGTTGCATCCGCAAGAGCGTTTTCTATGATGTGAGGAGGAGCCCAGACTTCGAGCGGGAAAGCGCAAGTCACTGGATAGTGGATACTGACTAACGTAACAGATTCATACTTTGATTACTTTGACGTTGACATGGATCGAATGCTTGTTGCTGTTTACAAAGCTACTGTCTTTAAAAATAAATCTTAATCAAGGTTAAAGTAACATGTCAGCTCAAAGATTTTCTGGCCATATGCTCCCATTAGAAAGCAGTTCTTAGTAGCCTACAGCCCTACACGACTGCATTTCTTTGTCGCTAGGCTGAAAGATCTCTCACGATATAAAACTTTAATTGCCTGTGCAATACATATTGAGTTATTTGTGGTAATAAATATTTTTACTTAACACAACTCTTTTCGTGAATGATTTGTGGATGAAACTCGATTTTCAAAAGTAAAGACTATATCAAGAGAGCAAGAATGACCGCACCCTGTGTCTAAAATTTTCCACGTTTTTCTACAATCTTTGAATGCTACGACAACTGCCGAATGTAATCAAGATTAGGGTTATGAATTTCTTAGAAGAATTAACTTGAATATTATGATCCTTCAAATTTTAATCTAGCATAGGTGCAGCACGGAACTCATATCCTATAGCGCAAGTATAAGGCCTATCGATAGAGATACTTAATTCATTATATTTTTCTTCTGCCTTTCGACCGTCACAAGTCCGTCACCAGTACTATAATTCCCCTCTCTCTCTCTCTCTCTCTTCCACCATTCTAAAACATACTTTGAAAACATATATATTGCCACTCAATCTCCCAAAGAAAATATAATAAATTAATTAAGTAGTTATAATAGGCCTAAACTTTCACAGCAGATTTTGCTCCTCTCTCTCTCTCCCCTCCCCCCCCCCCCCTTTAAAACACATTTGAAAAAATATTATCACTCAATCTCTCAAAGTAAATATAATGGATTAAGTATCTCTTACAGATAGACCTATGCTTGCGCTCTCTCTCTCTCTTCCAAGTTTCTCTCTCTCTCTCCACTTTTGAAACATTTGAAAAAATATTATCACTTAATCTCTCAAAGTAAATATAATGAATTATGTATCTCTATCGATAGGCCTATGCTTGCGCGCTCTCTCTCTATTGTCAGAATATTTAATTCTTTACTGTATTGTTCCTCACCGATTTCCACAAAGTACTGCCCGCAAACAAACCCCTTTCTCTCATTGTTTAAGATCCGTCTTTAATTACGTATGAATTTTACGTCAGTTTAGTGTCAAAGATTACTTATAAATAAGGTTTCACAGTAGGTTTTAAAAAAGGATGATCGATATTCTACCCTGAACTGACGATACTAAACCAACATCAATGAATAATGTAGAGCCAGTTTCTACATTCAAGTATAAATGATTATAGGACTCACAGAATCTTTTATGGTTGTAAAGTTGATGGAAATCTAGAAAGCAACAAACGCTATAATTTTTGAAGCTCCGCCCCCTTTCAAGAGTTTGCCAGGTGTGGCATTATTGAACAATATACTATGTCCCGAAATTTGATTTAAAAAAACTGTATCTTAAGTTTTCCCTGCCGAGTGTACGCAGGTAGACCGCCTACTAAAGTAGCACCCATTTTGCTTATCATAAAATAGCGGCTGACTCTCAGTTCGGCGTTAATCGTAGTCTTACTGCGCAGAACATAAGACACCTCTATTATGGGACTAAATGGAAAGTCTAATGATACTAAAACTAATAATGAGAATGATGAGAACAATGGAATTAGTACAGCAATGATATAACAATAATAATTATAATGATTATAATTATTGTGGCTTGACCACAGGTATATAACATGGAAGTCGTTTGTGAACAATAATAAGGAGTGATCTGACTATCAGCTTACTCGGGGCTCACGCAAGATTTTCCCCTCACGCATAATTTGTCAACATTATATTCCTAACTTAACGTTTAGTAGTCTTCGTAATTAATACTCATACTTAGTACTCCTTATACTAACAACAAGGATTAAATGAAAAGGACACAAATTCAACACATTCATATATTCTCAGCTATAAGTGGAAACATAAAATAACTGAACAGAAACAGCCTAAATTCAGTACGCCAAATAAATTAAAACGCGCTAAAATCTACGGCCAAATAGCTTGTTTTACCAACGAAAAAAATACCCTATGTTTCATTAGAAAGAATTTTTCTGTACTGTTTAACATGCAAATTATTTATTTTTTTCGTTTTCATTCTAATGAATAAATCATAAATATCCTATCCTGAAATGCCTATATCTTTTAACTCAACGAGAAGCTTTCCTAATTTCCCCAACAAGAACAAAAACTACAATAACAACAACAACAACAACAACAAAGAAGTTTGTAGGCTTACTCCCCGTGTAAGCGACAATCGCTGCCAATCTCTTAAAGTAGCCAGGAAACGATAAAGTATACTTCTTTCTTCTTGAGAAATAAAAGATGCTTAGTTTTCTTTTTATTCAAGGGCGATCTATGGGATTTTCTTCAAGTCTCTTTGGACTCGTTTCATGAGAAGGCCGAAGAAATGAACGATATATAGAATATAACACGTCCCTACACCATTGGTTCTACCTGGACGGGTGACCATCCAATAAATGCATAGTTTGGACGTTACGTCACTACCGGGATAAAACTTAGCTGGGAATTTATAGAAACTTGTAACAGACATCTGTGGTCTGGTTGAAGCAGCAGTGGGTAACACTTTGGTCAGCAGTGACATGAAACGGAATTTATGACCAGCAAGAGTAGGCCTATTTCAAATTAGATGGCCACTTCTAAATTCATCTGTTTCAGTATCTTTTCATAATAGTTCCTAATTCATTCTTGCAACCATCTTTATAATTGTTTGTTGATTGAATAATCTGTGCAATGGGTAGTTAAATCCTATGGATTATTCTCCATTGAACTTTAAATGTGTTTAGTCTTATTGTTAATATCTCTGATCGGAGATAAATCAAATAACTATTATTCGTTCTCTCCCTCTTCACAAACCTTACCCTTACCGTTCCTGAGAAACCAGTAATAACAAAATCCAGCCATTGGTCACAAGGATAAGCGCCCATGTCACCGCCATCATCTCTAATGCTCCTTGTGGAGGCGCATCCCGCCTTCTCATTTTCACTCTTCCCGCCAAATTTTTCCCGTCCATTCTCAGCTCTCCAATTACCATGAGGTAATTACCTACATCTTCCTCCATTTATCTCAGGAGTAGGTCATTGTCAACCGCACAGTGGGCAGTAATGGCCAAATTGGTTCCACACTTGTTAGACAATATCTCAGGAGGAATACCGCCCTCTACATGTAACGGGGGAGGGGAGTGGTCTACTGCCCAACCGCCTACCGCATCACACACAAATGCTTTTTGGCGGGGAGTCACGCACGCAGATCGCTTGCCTTGGCCACATACTTTCAAACCTCTGAGGAGATTTTGAGTTTTATTCATAATTTTTTCGTAATAGGCTCGTTTTTTTTTTCCGTTTTTTTTCTAAAGTGGACGATGGAGTCACCATATTCCTACGTCGACTTTCCGGAAAACTAGTGACTGCTTCGCAACTTCTGACACAACTCCATCGCAATATAGACTAAAAAAAAAAAAAGAAAAAAAGTCACGAACAAGTCAGATTTGAAATAGTTATTCGTTCTCCTCCTGCGTGACATCCAAACAACTAAAAAAAAGTTATTTAAAACTGCACAGGAATTCCTGTGTACATTACCATACTGTTTCCACCAAGGACTTTTGAAAACCCGAGCCTAGAGGGATGTCTCCAAATCACACCTTTAAGGCTATGGCGCAATAGTACAGCGTCTTTACAGGAGTTGAACATTGCATTTCCCCCAACCGGTTCACCTTTAATAATTTTTCGGAGTTGGGGGGTAAAAAAAAAAATCGGTATTTCTTATCAAATGAATTTGGAAACTGTTCGATCATTTTATAGCAACTGGGATAACTTCCAAATCATAAAGGTTTGTCCATTAGTTAAAAAGAATGAAATTTGATTTTTTTTCTTATTCTGCCATTAAAGCCGGTAAGTACCATATAAAAATGCCCAAATGATAAGGTTACTAGTGAATCTTTATCTGTCCAAGAAGATGGAAATCTGAAAATACAAGGCCCCATGCTGAAAAAAAGATTATTATTATTATTATTATTATTATTATTATTATTATTATTATTATTATTATTATTATTATTATTATTATTATTATTATTATAGAAAAACCATACGTTCGATAGATAAGGGAGAAAATTAAAAATAGACTTATTTCAAAATCCTGATACAATGGAAACAGAAATACCGTAACGGAATTATCTTGGGCGCAGGATTCAGAAAAGGCTCTGGAACATGGTTGGGCTGTAATAAACTACAAACTACGACAGGAACCAATAATAGTACTAATATAATAATAACAATGGAGAAATAAATCCACAGTTATGTATATGTATATTTAAGACTGAAAAGGGGAATCGTACAGTTTCCCGAAAGCGTTCTTTACAGATTTATCTTTTAATATGTATGTACATGTACTACATAACTATGGATTTGTTTCTCCATTTCAAGACTCGTACAACTATGAGTAATCTTTTTACTAAATAATCAATAATAATAATAATCAATAATAATAATAAATAATAATAATAATAAACCATACCATGATGTTCAAGGTTTCATTGAACGGCAGAGAGGTTCCGAAAGCTCACGTTAAAAATGCGACCTGAGCAGGCTTCCGAGAGCTTTCTGTAAGTATTTGAAAATCAGGATCTGATAAATCATTGTCGAATTTAGTTTTCATTTGAGAGAGAGAGAGAGAGAGAGAGAGAGAGAGAGAATTGACGCTATATATAAAATAACTAAGTTGGGAAGCCAATCTGATTCTGAGAGAGAGAGAGAAGAGAGAGGAAGACGAGGAGAGAGAGAGAGAGAGAGAGAGAGAGAGAGAGAGAGAGAGAATTGAAGCTATATATAAAAATAACTAAGTTGGAAGCCAATCTTTATTCTGAGAGAGAGAAAGAGAGAGAATTAATTTATAATATAAAATAAACTAAGTTGGAAAAGCCAATCTTTTTATTCTGAAGAGAGAGAGGAGAGAAGAGAGAGAGAGAGAGAGAGAGAGAGGAGAGGAGAGAGAAATTGAAGTTATACATAAAAAATAACTAAGGTTGGAAGCCAAATTCTTTAACGAGAGAAGAAGAAGAGGGAGAGAGACGAAGAGAGAGAGAGAGAGAGAGAGAGAGATTGCTGGGCTGACTGTGATAAAAATAAAGCATTCACAATGGGAGGAGATTTATGTGCTGTTGATGAGGCTTTAATGTCGGAGCATAAAGCTGCTTTGAGGACTTTTTTTAAAGGGTAATATACTTAGTGATTGCGATTTGGCCTAAACGTTCACCGAAACCTCTAAGTACCTTACTTTTTTGAGCTAAGCAACAGAAGTGCTAGAAAAACTATAATTTTAACTGTTTTAGCTTTGTTAGAAGAATTTTAAACGTCACCGAGTTCCCGTTCTCGTGTATTAGTTGCTTAAGATTATGCTACCGTGATGCCAACAAGGGCTCATAAAGCAGTCCTTAAACTTTTTTATTTTAATTCATTTATTTTGTTTTGTTTAACCAACCCCCCTCTAAGAGTTTGTCCTTCCCACCACGTCCCCTTTGCATATATGAGTAAAATTCTCTCTCAGACTTATAGGGAAATAAAAAAAATAATAAAAGAGAAAGGGTGGGAGTTTCCAGGGATAGGAAGGGAGGTAAATAAATGACAAAACTTGGTAAGCCCAACGAGTCTAACCAGACTAGTAGACTATAGGAAACTAATGTTATAAGGCGATACTTTTGCATCTTTTCCTAAATGTCTGAATGTTAGCTCCTCACTCTTGTTAAGAGAATAACGAATATAATTAGGGAATTTTTTATTATTTCTTAGGCATCGCGCCTCCCCTGGAAATTGCTGACGCCCCCTTGGGGGGGCGCGGCACCCAGTTTAAGAACCATTGTCAAAAAGCACCCCGTAATCTTGTGGTTCAGCAGCAAGTAAAATTGAAATAAAACGTCTGTACCAACACCAACATTGCCTTTGATTATAATGATAAAAATATTTATTATTTTAGTGATGCAGTCTTAATATTATCATTATCATTATGGTAGGCTACTGGTAACGTAATGACTGGGTCACGGCTCCCTAGAATTTCCTTAGTCTAATGTATGAAGCGTCCAGGCATTTTTTTTTTCTGTTAATGAAACATCGCTGTTTTCTGGACCAGGTTTCCGAGAAGGTAAACCAGAAACCATTATTTGTGCCCAGCTGGTCACCCGGTCTTTAATGGCCAAAAGGTCTCGGGTTTCCGCTCCGACTCTGGTCCGTTTTGCGGTTTCGAAGACTTGGGTGGCTAATGGTAGACCAATGTCTCCGACTGATGTCGGCGAAAAACGGCGATAAATGAACGCGCCCGAAGTGTTGGGCTTTTGGAGGGAGGGAACCTAATGGGAAGTGATGGTTTTTGAGTTCGGAATAATGTCTAATGACTACGAAGTCAGTAAATTAAAGGGAGAAGTAGGTAACCAAAAATGAGCGCGAAACTGTGTCTTGAGTAATCCGCGGATTAGGAGACCCAAGGTCTATACTCTCTAGACCTATAAGGGTGATCTGCCCTTGCCTGATCGTCACCTGCCTGCCCAGCCAGACAATCCCAGGTAATCGTAATCAATCTGAGTGATAACGCCGGCAGCAGAAGAAGAATCGCCACCGGAAAAGGAGCAATTTGACGCCTCCATCAACAGGCAATGAAGAAGCGGATAAAGGCAAAGGGTCAGGTAGGAAGGAGTCGTTGGGGGCAATCGGAATGCACGATTTAATTAAAAGGAAACTTCGACGACGAGAATTGTATGTTTCAGGAGGAAATGGGCAACACATGGCAAGCCCCTGGGTGCTGGTGGCCAGGAAACGAAGAAAGCCGTAAGAGAAAGCCGTAAGAGAAAGCACAAGGAGAGGAAAACACTCTCCGCTATCCAGAGGAACATTAACATTTCTCCGTTTCCGGTTCGGTTCGTTGTCGTTCACATGTTCCTCCTTCCCAGACGAACTTTAATGGGGCTGTAATTGACGGTCTTCTTTTATGATCTTGGCTGGAGGGTTTCGTTTCATATCTCGGCACGCTTGTAGCTAGTGGCTTAAGGTGAGGATGTATATATATTATATATATATATATCTATATATATATATATATATATATATATATATATAATGTGTATATATAAAAATATAATATATACAAACATATATATAGATATATATAAATATATATATATATAATATATTGGTATATATATATAATATATATATTATATATAAATTTATATATATATATATACTATATATATATTATATATATATATATATACTTATACATATAGATACATAATGTATATATATGTACACACACACACACACACACACACACACACATATATATATATATATATATATATATATATATATATATATATATATATATATATATATATTATAAATATTCATATATCTTAATTTCAACTACGGGCCATATTTAGAAATTACGGTCACAATAATTCCATCACACTTCTGACAACCAACTTGGATTTAAAGTCAACAATTTAACTGATAACTGTCATTTGTGTCCTGAAAGTGTTGCTGAACTACCACTTATCATCACACTCTCCTGTATTGGTGTGTTTTGTCAACGTACAAAAAACTATTTACTTTAAAACAATTTGACAAAATAAACAAACTGAAATGTTATGTTGAAGCTTCATAAAACGAGAAATGCCCTCATATTTAAGTGGGATATTACATCGTATATTTTCCACGAAGCAACCGTCTGTCAAATGGGTAGACGCATTATTATACAACTTTAGTCCAGGTGGCCTTCTCTCGTATCTCTTTAATACACACACACGCACACGCACATATATATATACATACATATATATATATATACATATATACATACATATATATATATATATATATATATATTATATATATATATATATATATATATATACATGCGCTACTGTTAAACTGGAATCACTCAGATTGGATGCGCTCAACTAAATAACAGAAAACAACCTCTACTACGCTGGTGATATAGTTGTAATTCCTCCATCAGTACAAGGTTTTTAGCAAGGCTGCAACTAATCAGTACCTGCAGCAAGTATGCAGGCGAATTTGACAAATAAACGACGAAACCAAGACCCAGCGCAGTTTGTATTCCCTAGATCGTTTAGATAAATATTGCTTGGGGATAGCTGAAGAATTGCCTTTTGTCACCGGGAAACCAAAATGCATCTGCTCTGACCGAATTTCTATAGCACCTATGGATTTTCAATTCAGATAAAGTTACGAGACGTATTACTCTTGTTCCCAATGACATTCCGAGACATCTCACAAACAAGCCTCGCTATCACTGTTCTACGAAGATGTTCATATGAGCCACTTGTTAATTTGAGAATCATTACCGAGAGAATCATTATCCAGTCTCATCATCCGAGAAAGAAGCAGAAGCAATCCACAACATTTTGAAGAGTGAAGCGAGATTTATATGATGTCAAAGATCATTACGGATAAGATCGCCATTAAAAACTAAATAAAGTAAGCAACTAAAGCCTCCAACGCCGTGTGACGCAAAGGACCTCTGCGAGATTCCTGTAGCCATTCCTGTCTCGTAGTTCCCACGTGAGTCTTGGCCTTCCCTCTAGATGGTCTAGAACAGTGAGGTGTCCCCGTCTCATTTTTATATTTTGTTTATTCTTTACTTTTATTGATATAATGTACGCTTTATTATCACTTTCTTTCAAAGGTCGATGGCTGATAGTCATGCCTATATATGTCCTATTTTGTATTTTTAAGTCTTAAGTGACAATGTCTATTTGTTTGAGTCGAAATGTGTCTATGAACGTTGAGATTTATAGTTATTTTCCGTATCTTGACAATTATTTTTTATTATGAACTAGTAATGGTGCATTGTAGTGAGTACTATTCAGTAACATTCGTTTAACCCATCGATAACATTTTATGAATGAATTATCATCATCATAATTATTATCAACATTGCTACGAAATTATTAATGTTGCTACGAAATGTCATGAGTGTCGATGATCAATCGTTCTTTCAAGCCGACTGTCTTTTGTGCTGACTGCATACTGTGTGTTTGTATGCTCTGAAATAGAGCATATCATTATCACCATACAGAAAGCATGTAAAGAAAAATATGATAATATAAATTAGAAGATATGGGATATGCCAGTGGAAATTGTACCCATAATCATAGGAAAACCAGGCACGATCCCAAAGCTTTATCCCTGAAATGGAACCGGGAAAAACTAGAGGCTGAAGTAGCTCCAGGACAGATGCAGAAGAGTGTGCTCCTGGAAACATTGCACATAGTAAAAAAGTGATGGACTCCTAAGGAGGCAAGATGCAACCCGGAACCCCACATTAAAAAAAAAAAAAAACCACCCAGTCGAATAGGGTGACTGTGATCAACGAAAAAAAAATAATAATGCCTTAGTGTGGTCATTGGAATCTCAAGGGGTATTAGAACAAGAAGCACAGTGATACAAATTATGATAATAAAAATGCTATACAATTGGGTTAGAAGCAACTGTACAAAAAAAAAAAAAAAAAAAAAAATCAGGCGAATTAACTGTAATCGACCAAATTATATCCAGCAAATGTATTTTTCATCAGACATCAATGAATAGAAGACAAACAAAATTGCTACCAGTCGACAGTTGAGCACATCAATTATTTCCCTTGGCCGCAGGTTATTCTAAAGTATTGTGAATTCAACATTAAATGGTTTTTGCAGTGTCCCCTCACACTCGCACAACATATAAACACACACACGCATATACATAAATAAATATATATATACACACATATATGTATAGTGTACGTATGTTTGAGTTAATTTGAGAGAGAGAGCGAGAGAGCTTCTACCTATGGTGTCCCATAACCACTATATCTGCAAAAGATAACATAAAATTGACTCCCTCCAGTTTTCTTGTTCACAGACCACAACGAGAATTGCTAAATACTATATATGGTCGGGTAGAGTTTGTAAGCCTGACTCGTAATTCTCATTAGAATTTATTACTGAAGTCACTGTGAGGTTTGGGACAAATGATAATTAACGGTATATGTTACGACATTTATCTGAAAACTATCAGAAATCAATTAATTAATTAAAAGAAAAACTGTTTCAGATACGGTCTTGAGATCATTAAGTTTTACACGATACGATTTTCAATAGTCACTCGGTACTTGCTTTTCAAATAATAATAATAATAATAATAATAATAATAATAATAATAATAATAATAATAATAATAATAATAATAATAATAATAATAATAATAATAATATTATTATTATTATTATTTTGGAAGAAGACCCTCTTTTAAACAAATTCTGTTGAATAAAATGGCAGAGTTCAGCGAATTAATCTTATACATTATCTTTTCTATTTTTCTTATTGCTCGCTTTTCTGGCCCAGCGATACTTCTTAATAATTGGCCAATATTCATATTGGGAATAATGCTGAAAGTGGTATTTTATTTAGAACAGGATTTATAATAATAATAATAATAATAATAATAATAATAATAATAATAATAATAATAATAATAATAATAATAGCGATGATGATGTTTAATTTTGAGGTTAAGATCTAGTGTTATATAGCTCTTGAAAAGGGACGGAAGCATCACAATCATTTAATTATTTTATTCCTTCAATATTAAGTAGACTGTACCTACCAGGTGTAAGTTCTGACCACTAATAAAAAAAAAGAAATACGGGTTCGGGTTACATACATACTACGTACGTTTTGTTAGCCGAATCGATAACATCACTGAAGTCCTGATTTCTTCTCTGTCCGATGGGCGATGTTCGAACCCACGAGAGGACGGAATTATCATCAACTAAAAAATTCCCCTTCGGTTTACATATATGAAAATATATTAATTCCGAGGTAGAGCGAATTAGATATTATAGGACATCTGTACCTCGTAATAATTTATATGAATCACGGTGATGTGATAATTATTCATACGTACGTACGCATGTGATTCTCAAGCCGTCCCCTTAACTCCTGTCTCTCTCCTCCATCAGATTCATTTTCTGTTTACGCTTCATGTTACTCTCTGCCCTGAGTAACTCTTTCTTCTTTGCCTTTCCCTCTTTCGTCTCACTTTCTTTTCGTTCTTTTAGCAACAGTAAAGCACTGTTCCCTTTATATCTATCCACTGAGAGAGAGAGAGAGAGAGAGAGAGGGGGAGAGAGAGAGAGAGAGAGAGAGAGAGAGAGAGAGAGAGAGAATAACAAAAGGTCTAGATCTGCATCTTTATGTGCCACTATATCATAATTCAAATTGGGAAACTCCTCGATGAATTTAACATTAATCTCTGGTGTGTGCATGTTTGCGTGGATATATATATATATATATATATATATATATATATATATATATATATATATATATATATATATATATACATATATATGCGCGTATGTATATAATCATATGAGATTATAAATATACAATACACACACGCACATATACATACACATAATTATGTATAATGGTTTATACAGAAATTCTTTTGTAGAAACTATTTTTCAAATTCAAACAAATGATTTTACCGTCCGCAATTAGGGCCCGCTGTATCTCATGACAAGCGCGAAGATGGCTAGGCTTTCAGACCTGTATCATTAATATCCATCTTGTACCTTTGAAAACTGCTGGAGACAACGATTTCTTTAACGTAAAACTCGCAGTCGCATCGCAGACTCTTAAAAACGGCTCACAGTAACGTACAATGTACCCTCAAGTACCGTAAGTGGACGAGTCCCAGCGTAAAAACGAGTTATTTCTCCATTTCGAATACTAATGGATCATTTGAAATATTACTCCCGGCCGGCATCTTGAACACCCGCCTTCCCATCCGCGCCTAGTGTGTGCATAGGTGGTCGCTTATACCGGCAAAACCACCGAAGAAAAAAAACCCTCCAAGTTCAAGGATGAATCATCTTCTGTTCTCTCGGTGTTTCTCGCCAGATTTATGGCCTTCCTTATTTGCTTATCTGCTCGCTAATGTTTACAGTACAAACCTCTTATTTACGGCATATCTTCTCTATTTCCGCATTCATTTTCTCTGTCGTGACATCTTAGACTACAAATGTCCCTATCCGGAGTCTCTCTTCTTGACGACAGTTAAGTTTTTTTTTTTTTTTTTTTTTTTTTTTTTTAACATCTGTTACTACAGGTCCCCATTTGCATTAGTCCTTATGGTCTTCGGGCCTATTCACTTAATCACATGTTGCTTTTCATTTTAGTTTAATGTTGCCGATACTGGATGGCTTCTTTTTGACACAAATTTAATTAATAGTTTTTGACAAAAACATTCAAACCCGCTTGATAACGAAATATTTTCTAGATTTACAAAACGATGAATGAATAACAAGTCTCAGACAAATAGCCAGATGCGTGTTCTCTCATACTTACAACAGAACATGCGCGCGCGCGCGCACGCACACACATAATATAATATAATATAATATATATATATATATATATATATATATAAATATATATACATATGTATATGTATGTATATATGACCTTATCAACTAACCTTTTATTTCTGAGTGAATGATCTCGTGGTGGAAATATTATGCTCTGGTTCAATCTATCCGTGGGAATGGGGAGGCTGCCCTAATCCTTCCATCTACTGTCTTATGTGTTTGCAGTTTACAAGCTGTAAATTCTTTTCTTCACAGTTCTGAAAGCTGTCTGAAGGACTTATTCGTTCCTGACCGGAGAATTGCTCAAACATTTGGAAGTTTAGTTCTTCGTATCCTTCCTTAGTAAGAGTGAATCTAAAGCAACTCTGAATCTTCTTCCTTTCTCACGCCAAGGAACTTCACTCTCTTTTGCACAAGTACTCAAGCGGTTTTGTAACACCCGTCAGTCTAACTCTTCCTACATTTATCTTGAAGGAATCATTCATCTTTGGCCTGAATGGATCAGTGATTGCTTCACTCCTTCTAATGTCAAGATTTTGAATTATTCTCTTCCTGGTTTTATCATCCCAGAGCATAAGAGGCAGACCTATTGCTAATTTCTTAGTCGTGTCCCAACGTTCTTCCTTCATCTGCCCTTGCGTTGTTTGCTTTTTGTTATTTGTTTTTTTGAGCCTCAAAGAAAAGAAGATTAGGCTTGCCATTTTCTCTCTCTCTCTCTCTCTCTCTCTCTCTTGCTAATTTCTTAATCGTGTCCCATCGTTCTTCCTTTATTTGCCATTGCCTTGTTTTTTTTATTTTTATTTATTTTTTGAGCCTCAAACAAAGAAAAGAAAATTAGGTTTGCCATCCTCCTCTCTCTCTCTCTCTCTCTCTCTCGTCTCTATCATTTCTTCATCTTCTCTCTCTCTCTTTCTTCCGCCATCTCTCCGCTCTATATATATATAGATATTATATATAATATATATATATATATAATATATAATGATATCATATATATAATATTATTATATATATATATTATATATATAATAATAATATATATAATATATATATATATATCATGCATAAAGCACGAGTACTCGATGCATACCTGGCGTATGAATACACAGCATACAAAACACGAAATATAATTGTGCAGCATTTCAACCACCCGACTCGTTATATAGTAAGCAGAGGAGGGACTGCAACTTCATGAATAATCATGACTTTGCTGTAAACAACAGAAGCAGTCTGCAGCCAACACAACTGTTACAAGAGGCGGGAAAAAAATTGACAAGAACTCGGTCCAAATGAAACCAGGGGGAACACGCGCCTCCATTTTTTCCCTCCCAAGTTCGTAATTACGTTAGCATGACAAAGTTAGACTCACGACTCTCTCACACACGTATTCCCTCCATCTCTCAATATTTTCCATTCCTTCTCCCTTTCTCCTCCTCTCTCCCTCTCTCTCTTGCATTTTTCTTCCTTTCTTTGTTCCTTTCTATTTGCGCAGTGTACAGTTACTTTTTTTTTGCAACAGTTTTTGGTTACTTCGTTCTCGTGTTTGCTTTTGAATGTGTGCTCGCTTCATCTCCACAGTTCTTGGTTTACCTGTCTATGAAGAAGTTCCTTATCACTGTTGCAAATTCCCCTCTGGAGTTGCAAGCTTATATCATCCTATCAAGCTGACAGACAACGATTGGCTATGATCTCCTCCAGTCATTAATTTCTTGGCCTAAGTATCCTTCAGTGAAGGGATGCAAGATGGTTTTCTCTCCGTCTTTCTCCTTGTATAATGTATGACCCAGTTAAGGTAAAACGTTTGGTTGTTGTGTGTGTGTGTGTGTGTCCGTGTGTGCGCGCGCATGTGTGTGCGTACGCTGAGAAATCACATGGACTTGTGAAATTCAAATGCAAAATATAAGAAGGAAACATGAGACAGAGGATTCTTTATTTGACTGAATGATTTGGTGCTGTTAATAAAGTTGATTGTGGAGAGGGAAAATGATTTTAGCTTTCCATTTCTGGATTGCCATATTGACCTTAATCAATTTAGATTTATTGTTATAAAAAAAAACAACCCCCAATATTTCTGCTTATGTGCATTTTTTTCCTGGTCACGACTGTATTTCAAGAGAATTCGTGTATGCAGCCCTGAATATATTGTTGATAAAACAGAAGTTTATTAGAATAAAGGCACGAATTTAAAATAGCGTGTATATTGTATAGCATGATGCACTGAGAATGGCAAAAAGAAAATTTATTTTATGATACTAACAGACCAGACAGATAAAAAACATAACTAAATTGTACTGCTATACAGTAGCAATCTTAAAGATATCTCACATCTCCTTGGATACTCTAATGTTGATGTGGCATTTAAGATAAATAGGACAAAGAAAAAGGCACTGATGACGACCTCTCCCGACAATACCAAAAGATGGGCATCTCAAATCCTATATAATTCAAGTGAAATGTTCTATGCTGGTAAGACTAGTAAATCTTTAGAAACGCGAATTAAACACCATAAAAGATGTAAAAAGATATTCACAAGGAAAAAAGACAATTTTATTTTTGTTAGAAATACTAATTGCCTCATTAAATGGAGAGTAATAAAGAAATATAATAGAGTGTAATCCCATAGAAGAAAGTTTTGATAAACAATATGAATTTTAACCACAGAAATGCATAATTATTTCAAAAGAAATGTGTTGAAATGAGTAGATTTTAAGGTGGAGTTACGCCTGGTACAAATGATAAATATGTACGATACATTTCCCATTAATCAAGAAATAATTCTGATTACATAGGTGTCAGGCAAAAACATTTTTAAATAGGACGCACAGTCTTCTTCTCTCTCTCTCTCTCTCTCTCTCTCTCTCTCTCTCTCTCTCTCTCTCTCTCTCTCTCTCTCTCTCAAATAAAACCTCCGCCTATTACGCGTAGTTATACTGTGGTTTCATAATAGCACGGACATTGGAAATTTATTCTGAAAATATGCAAAAATTATTTTGAAAACTACTAAATAATTAGACTGTTCCCGTCAGAATCATATAATCTTATTTTACTGCATGGTATTTATCTATCTATCTATCTATCTATCTATCTATATAATATATATATATATATATATATATATATATATATATATATATATTATATATATATATATCATTATATATATATATATTATATAATTTAAATATATAATTTATATAATATATATACATTATATATATATATATAGATTCTATATGATGATAATATATATACATACAGATATATATATATATAGATATATACATTATTATTATTATTATATAATTATAATTATAAATTATATATAATATATACATATATATATTTACAATATAAATATATAATATAGGTATATAATGATATATATATATATATATTAATATTATATATAATAATATATAATAAAACATACATAACACTCACACAAACATATATATATATGAATAATTATGACATCACCATGATTCATATAAATAATTCGAGCTACAATGTCCTTTAATATCTAACTCGCTCTACCTGGGAATCAATAAATTTTCATATATGTAAACCGAAGGAGAACTTTTTAGTTGATAATAATTTCGTCCTCTCGTGGGTTCGAACCACCGATCAGCGGACAGAGAAGAAATCAGGACGTCAGTGATGTTATCGATTCGGCTAACAAGATATTAAAGGACATTTATAGCTCAAATAATAATTATATATACACCAGCTCTCTCTCTCTCTCTCTCTCTCTCTTTGTGTAATTAGTGTCACTATTCCATTCTCCCGCAACACGTTATCTCGGCCGAGTATAAACAAGCCGCGTCTACCTTCGGGGCACCTTTTTCTGAAGTGGCCTCGGGCAACCTTGATCCTCCACCTCCGAGAGTCATAGTTCGCAAAAGTAAATAAAGAACGAGAAAAAAAAGCAAAGATAAAAAAAACTGAAATAACAGCGCGTCTGTAATATATACTTGCTTGTTATTCTATTTGACTAATTGAAAAAGTACAAAATCAACGTGACATTTAATACATCTATTTGGTTATTACTGAGAATTTGCCTGTAATAAGAAACAATATAAGAAAATGTTGGCAAACAACACTTTTCGATGTCTTATTACGTAATCTTTTTAAATATTTACTTCCAATAAAAACTGTGAGAAATTAATGAGGTTCTTACTCACATTTCTCTCTATCCTGAATCTGGGTAGAAGAGCAAATCATGATGGAGACTGACAAAGAATATTGCTTCTTAAAATTATCGCTTACTCGGCGAGGAATCCTACAAAATATTTTGTTGTTGTTCTTTTTATTGTTCTTGTTGGGGCGGGGAAAGGGGGGGGGGGCGGGGGGGGGGGCGGGGGGGGAGTGTAGGAAAGCCCTGTGAAAGATACAGGCATCTTAGGATAGGATATTTATGATTTATTAATTTGAATGAAAATGTAAAAAATTAATAATGTGCATATTAAACAGTACAGAACAATTACTTATAATATAATATAGCGTATTTTAGGACTTGCTCCGAGTAAGCTAGAGGTCGGGTCACACCTTTTTTTATATATTAATTTATTGGATCTGTAAAAGAAAAGGGTTACACAATTTGCGAATAGCTACAAGCAATAAAATGAATAAAAAAAGATCATTGCATAGCTTCATTTTTCGTAAAAAAAATTACTCTTACTCTACGCTCAGGTTCTCGGAAAGTCAATGGAAAATTTAATAAAATAAACTCGTATTTCAATTTTTTTGAACGAATCGAAATCGAATACAGAGTTTAGAAGTTTGGATATTTATATATATTTCTTATCCAACTTGAAATGAACACTGAGAAATTATATAAACACTGGTGTCCCTTCATTTATAACTTAGATTTATTAAATAAAACCGATAAGCAAGAAACCCTGAAAAAATAGTAATGTTTCATCTAAAGTGTAAAAATAAAAAAAAAAGGAGGTGAAAACTGAATAACAAGTAAAAAATGGGCCGTAGTTTCTTCGGCGCCATCGAGTTTTCAGCACAGCGTATAATACTGCATGAAAATCTCCATGTGCTGCAGTAAGAAAAGCTCAGCTATGGCCGGGAATCGCTCAGTTGCTCCCCACAATCAAGTGAAGGCGAGTCGGCGACGCCTACGGAATTGGACACGGAGGTGCCAGACGAATGATTCATAGCAAACCTTACCTTAAATAAAATAAAAAACTACTGAGGCTAGAGGGCTGCATTTTGGTATGTTTGACGACTGGAGGGTGGAATGTCAACATACCAACTTGCAGCCCTCTAGCCTCAGTAGTTTTTAAGATCTGAGATCGAACGGAAAAAGTCATCTCAATAGCTTTCTTTTACAGAAAACTAAAAATGTCTCGTAGGTCTCATTTTACGATGAAGAATAAAAAGGAACGAATATTGAAAAAAATTAGGCTTAATTTTATAAATTTATAAATTACTTCATAAAAAAACCAAATTGAGAATAAGACAGAAATATGCCTTCTACTTATTGCATGGATTTTACCATCATCAATGAAAAGTGACGTTCATCCTGAGAGGTCAGTTTCTTATTTTCTTTATTCACTATACACGAAATTCCATATCCATTCTGTCATATCACACTAATGGCATTGTGTGTGTGTGTGCTTTTTTTTTTTTTTTAAATAAACGTGGCGGTACGGAGTCCGCATAAGAGAGGAAGCTTGTGAAATAAATTAAAAATGTACTAAAACTTTCAGCAAATCCTAGCAGCTAGATGCCAACGCCAGTAGGTCATAATGAAACCCTATAGCCCACAGAATAATAATGAGCGAGAAATTCCACGGTTTGATGTTTACGAAATATAAGATTATAGCAGTTGTTGAGTGGAATAGATCCATCTACAACTGCAAAAATATTTTCCTTAACAAATAAAGATACTTTTGCAAACTGCAAAAATGCTTAAGATTGTTTATCATCTTCTAAATCTACTTCATAAACAATGTGAAAGAAAAAAAATGCATCTCATTACGAGAAAATATGTAAAAACAAAATATGAACGTACTGATTTTTTTTTGTTTCTCCTTTATTGTCTTCATTTCATTAGTGATTTCTTTTATTTGTAGAGATCAAGAAAATTTTATTCAGATCTGTATTCCCTTTCATCTACTTTTTACTTAATTAATTCACATCGTTATAATTTCCGCGTACATTCTCATACATTTATTGTTGGTGTTCACTTTAACCCTTTCATCAGGTTTTAATAAGCATTTTTATTATTCTTCTGTTTTTCTTCCTCCTAATTTTCAGTTCTAAAGCTTCCCAGCTTCCGAAAAATTAATGTAGGCAAATGTTAAATATAATCCAAATGATGATAATTGTGATTATAGTAATCATTTGCTATTATTATGATAAATAATAATAATAATAATAATAATAATAATAATAATAATAATAATAGTTGATCATTATTACCATTAATGTCCAAATGATCAAACATTCATATGATGCTGACAAGTAAATAAAAGATTAAAATAAATGCAAAGAAAAAATTGCAGAAACGACAAAAGAAAAGATACCCAGACACTGCCATTTTTGTTTTCTCTCTCTCTGTCTCTCAATCAGCGAACGCCCCGATGAATACTGATGAGAAGGAAAGACGAAGAAGAGAACACACGATGATGAGAACGCGGGAGATGAGAATACAGTCGAGATTGAGTTCCGGTGACCTATAAAGACGTGACAATGCCACTCTTTCTCGAATTCCAGGTTCCAGTTTTTCTCATTCCCAAGACGAGGGTACCAATTTGCATCGACCAGTGAAAGCGCAATTAAGGATTCATTTGTTTTGCTATTCTGTTCTTATGAATGCTAATCATGCTACTCTGCCAATAATGATAAAATAATTGATGTTATTACAATATTGATTGTAGCAATGAATATTACTACGATAATAATGTCCGAAGGTTGTTTGATTTTCTCTAATGAATGAAAACTCTGAACTGCTCATAAACTTTTATATCCAGTCCATAAATGAAAAGATAAGCAATTTTAATAGCATTTTTCATAATGTCAAATGTTATAGAGTTGCATTACAAAGACACATTCACTTAAATATGTCATGCTATCAATCTGATGTTTCTCAGTTTTTTCTCTTAAAACATCTCATTAGTTTTTACCAAATATTTTCTTATATTGAGCTGAAACGGATTTTGACAGTAAAAGGTTTGAAAGGTGTAACAGGAGAAAAACCTAAGACAATTGTTAGGAGAGGCTGGAAAGTAAGATGGAGGAAAGAGAATATGAACGGATGTACAGTAAAAGGAACGAAAGGGTTTGCAGTTCCCGGTCGAAGGCACGTTGGAAAGAATCTAAGGTAATGCCTACAGTGCACTGCATGAGGTGCACTGACGGAACTAGCCCCGTACGAGAGATGTTTCTTTTAAAAGGCACAAACTAGTCCTTGCCTAGCCCAGACCCGAGGGAGAAAAATAAGGTGATAGGAAAGTGAGAAGCTCGAGTCCGAAGAAGCGACGGAGCCACCTCTTGACAGAAGGAAGATTATAGGTCATGGAAAACGGCAGAAGAAACAGAATTCCAGAAATAAAAGCCACTCTGTTGCCGTAACAATCAATAATGGCGATCTATAGCAAATAACTGCCCCATTTTTTCTCAGAATTGAAACATTTCTAGGCTACATATTTTGGCGATTCTGTCTTGTTTTTGAGCCCTGTCCTAAATAACGCCTGTCACAAATGAGAGAGAGAGAGAGAGAGAGAGAGAGAGAGAGAGAGAGAGAGGCGATTTCTTGGAAGGAAACAAAAGGAAGAGGGACGAGTTCTCTCGGCAACAGCATAGAGATATGTAAATGAGAAAAGTCGGCGTCCGATCGGGGGAAGGAAGGGATTTCTTGATAGGGAAAAGAGGAGAAGGGGGTGGGTGGATGGACAGAAAAGGGGGAATAGGGTGGAAGAAGAAAGCTTATCCTTAACAGGGGAAGGGGAAGGGGAAGGGGAAGGGGAAGGGATGTGGGGGAATATTTCTCAGAATCGTAAAACTTTGTGGAGTGGAACGAGTCTAGGAGGCCGGTCTGCAAAATCAACTGTCTGCCACAAATGTTATTTTCTGTGAAATAAAAGAAAGGAGAGCAGCAGGGCGGAAAAGACAGGAGAGGGAAAACGGCGGCGAGAGGATGCAAAGGAGACAAGGAATGGCAAAGGATAGACAGGGAAGAGAGGTATTAGAAATTAATACCCAAATGCTACGCTCACGCAGAGAACGCGCGAGACTCTTCGCTAAAGTTCTTTTCTTGTCCTTGTTTCTTATGCAACATAGTCTTCAGATGACAGTCGTCATTCATCTTCCATCTTTCAAGAGGCGGATCTGGTCCCTTTCTTCGATTAGATTCGATTTATGAAATCAGGGCTGCCAAGCCAAGAAATGGGGCACTTCCGGTCATTTAGGGCTTAAGGCAGTGAAAAGGGGGAATGGAGTGGTTGGGCAAGGCAAAGAAATCCTGAATTTAAATCAAGTCCAGGGATCTAAAGGTGTAATTAGGAAGACACCTTACAGTTGCACTGATAAGTAACAGTTGGAAGGAGTTAACGGCCAGAATGAAGAATAAAGTAGAGTTCAGGTGAAAAACTAAAAAGAGACTGGAGACAGAGGCGGACAGGACCCTTAAATACTGCCTACGTAGAGTGCATTACGTGGGCTTACATTGAAGGCACTACCTCCTACGGGACCCTTCCTTCGAGGTTAATTTCCAGGTTTTTACCCTGCTCATTGGCTCGTTTTCCTTAGGCACGAATAAATTAGGAACAGATAGCTCGTCCCATTGTCCTCTGCTTTAATAAAAAAAGAATAAAATGCGCCGAACTTTCTACGGCGCAATCGAGTGTTCTGTACAGCCGCTACAGCGTCTAATCATGGCCACCGAAAATAGACCTTTCCTTCCGTGGTCTCGGTATAATGCTGTATGAGGCGGGGCCCATGAAACTTGAACCAAAGACCTGGTGGTGGCCTCTCCTACATCGTTGCCAGGAACACGATTATGGCTAACGTTAACCTTTAAATAAAATAAAATAACTACTGAGGCTAGAAGACTGCAATTTGTTATGTTTGATGGCTGGAGGGTGAATGATCAACTTACCAATTTGGTGCCCTCTAGCCTCAGCAGTTTTTAAAATCCGAGGGTGGACAGAAAAGTGCGGACGTACAGACAAATCTGGCACCATAGTTTTCTATTACAGAAAACTAAAATGAAGAGGAAAGCAAGTCAGTCGAGACAAGAGATCCTCGTAATATAAATTTATGGAGGACAGACTTTTTCTAAGATTTTCTGAAGCCTTTATAGAGCTAGAATATATCGAAAGATTTTCACAACATGGCAAAGTAACAACTTCTCCTGTCGGTTCTAGAGAGAGGTTGATCGATCAAGCCTGTCCAAAGCTGTGAAAGCCACCTTTATTATTATCATCTTTTTCCACGCTAAAACTATAACTTTGAAAAAAATATTTTTCTCCAAGTAAAGGAAGAGCCTTTTCTAAAAGTGAATTTTGGAAAAAAGAGGTTCATGTTTCGATGAGCTTTGCAAAAACAAGGCGTGATCCGACCTCCAGCTTACTCGGGACGCGTGCAAGATTTTTCCCCTTACGCATAAGTTGTAAACATAACATCCCTAACTTAATGTGACGTGGTCTTCGTAATTAATACTCATACTTTGTACTATTCATACGAACAACAAAGATCAAATAAAAGGGCACAAATTAAACACGTTCCCCTATTCTTACTTATAAGTGGAAACAAAATAATTATACAGAAACATAGGCTAAATTCACTACACCAAATAAATGAAAACGTGATAAAATCTGCGTTAAATCGAGCCTTGTGTCACCGACGAAAATTTAAATAAATTATATATTTTATTAGAAATAGGTTTTTTGTACTGTTTAACATGCAAATGATATATTTTTTGCCTTTTTATTCTAATAAATAAATCATGAATATCATATCCTAAAATCCCCGTATCTTTAACTCAATGCGAAACACCTTTTTCAGGCCTTTTTAGGCTCACCCATAGACCTTTCCTACCCCCAACAAGAGCAACAACAATACTAATAAAAACAATAACAACAAAGTAGTTTGTAGGCTTACTCCCTGAGTAAGCAAAAAAGTAGGCATACTTCAGAGCGAATACTTCCACACTTATGAATTTTATGTAGGAAATCAATTTTCCACTGGACATCTGTTTTAACACAAATGAAAAAAACAACAGACAACGGCAGCAGCAAAATGGTTATTAATTCCTTTTATATATACAATATACCATCTACTATCAATAAATGATAGTTATATTGGGAGTGCTGGTTAGAATTGAATGATCTATTTGCTACTAAACAACAACATAAATATAACTAATTTTCACTTACTCGGGAGTAAGCCTACAAACTACTTTGTTGGTGTTGTTGTTGTTAATGGGGGGATAGGAAAGGTCTTTTGAAATGTAAAAAATAAATAATGTGCATGTTAAGCAGTACAGAAATATCATTTTCTAATAAAATATAACGAACTTAGTTTAATTTTCGTTGGTGGAACAATGGGATAATTTTCCATAGATTTTATCATGTCCTAATTAATTATTTGGTGTGCTGAATTTAGAGGGTACATTTCTGTTCAATTATTTTGTGTTTCAACTTATAACAGAATATATGAATGTGTTTAATTGATGTCCTGTTTATTTGATCCTTGTTGCTAGTATGAGTAGTACTATTGATGAGTGTTAACTACAGAGACCGCTTCACATTAAGTTAGGAATATAATGTTTACATCGTATGCGTCAGGGGAAAATCTTGCATGCATCCCGAGTAAGCTGGAGGTCGCATTGGGGCTTGTTACTTATACAGCAAATACTTTTCCTTACATCTTTCTACACAGGGTAGAACTTAGAGAAGGAATATGATACCTATTCCAAAACAACGCGAATCTATCCATCATGAAAAAGAGAATGGAGAAATGGGAACAAAAATGGATACATATATAGGAATAGAGGGCAAGGATAAAGATGGACACAATAAACTGAAAGAAAATTAACAGCAAAACGAAGGTTCTAAACTGTGAAACAAACACAAGACGAAGAAGAAGAATTTATTGCCTAAAATCGACCGCCAGCAATTCTGTCCTTATAAGAAAGAATTTCAATTTCACCCATCCCCTTCTCTCGCTATTCCGGGCAGCGCATGCCCAAGGGGCACTGGCCATAGATACCCTTTTAAGTGTTTTCACCATGAATCTAATCATATTCAATCAAATTCTCCAACGAACTTGTTGTTGAAAACTATGTATTTTGGGCTTTTAACTCAAAACTACTAAGTTTAATTTGTTAACCTATTCCACACAAATGACCACTTGAAGATTTATGCTGTCTACCTGTGAAAGTTCCTATTACACCAGCGGTTCTTAAATACACACATACACAAACATATATACATATATATATATATATATATATATATATATATATATATATATATATATATATATATATATATATATATATATATATATATATATATATATATATATATATATATATATACATATATCTACTGGGTCTTGAGTAAACTTATGTTTTTAGTCTTATTACTTCTGCTGCCTAGGCATGTCCTGTCCTTATCCCTACTGGTTTTAATCTGTCTTATAATTTTTTGTACGTATCGATGTTTAATGTGATTTCTTGTAAGATGGTTATTTAATCATTGCAGTCTTGAAAATGCGACGAAAGAAACTGTCGTGAAACGTCGACATAATAGACACATGTAACAATGATGCCTTCTCCCTTCGCCTTCGAAATTGTATCCTGAGTTGAGACTCACCTTAATTGGACAATATATATATATATATATATATATATATATATATAATATATATATATATATATATTATATATTATATATATATATATTATATATATATATATATATATATATATATATATATATATATATACGTATATATAGATAATCTTTGCAAGAGACCTAATGCTCCCTTAGCTTGTCTATTTTCTTTCGCCCGTTTTGGAGGCACTTACCGCTACAAAGCCTTGAATCCACAGTGAAGACCAAATTAGAAACCCCATTACCCAGTGATGGGCTGGATTATGAGGTTTAGCTAATCCGATCGGTCTCTGGAAAGTTGAGGCTTATTCATTTCTCCTCCATTTCTGATTCAAAAGCTTTGTAGAGAGAAGTGTATCCAGAAAGTATGAATACATTAGGGTTAATATGGCATTGTGGCTTTCTTAATTACATGTATATCTCTTGTGAAAAAAATGGGCCAGTACACTCTCTCTCTCTCTCTCTCTCTCTCTCTCTCTCTCTCTCTCTCTCTCTATCATATCTCCCTCTATATATATATATATATATATATATATATATAGAGAGAGAGAGAGAGAGAGAGAGAGAGAGAGAGAGAGAGAGAGAGTCTACTGGTCTTATTTTCTTACAAGAATATATATATATATATATATATATATATATATATATATATATATATATATATATATATATATATAGAGAGAGAGAGAGAGAGAGAGAGAGAGAGAGAGAGAGAGAGAGATCCTAGGAAAGTTCACTATGTCCTTCTATGAATTTTTTTACTTTAACTATTGTTCTTTTACTAATATCGCACTTTAATGCAGTATGAGACTGTCTCTAATACATAATCTGTAATATAAAACATTTATAGTGTATATGTATACATGTATGTATAAACTCACATTCCTTTTTTTTCCGGTTTCTTTCTCTTTCTGCATCCCAGTCTGTCGATCTGTTTGATTCTCTCAAATCATATCATTCAAAACAGCTGCATAATCAGTACTAAATAACAACAAAACTACCTTAATCGACCGTAAATCTTCTAGGCAATGAACATTCTACTCAAGCCTCGTCGTCTCTCGCTAAATATAATTATGCTTCCAAGCCCTTATAAAAACAAGCCAAGCAAACAGATTATCCACCTCGATGATGATAAGCGACTGGCAGCAAGATTATCGTCATTAATGGCGATCGGAATTATTGGCAAAGGAGCAATCAGCGTCATGGGCGGGTTCTATTCATCCGTGGTTAAGCCGTTCGGCGAAAGGACGCCGACTGTACCTGACATTACTGAATAATGAACGTCTGCCGTTGTGGGCTTTGTTCGGTAATTAGGCTCCCGTCTGGAGATGACGATAATGAGGCGGCGATGCTGTCGTTTATTCAATAATAATTACTATTAATATGCTATTTCTATTTTGAAATGCGAGTTCGTATTACTTTTTATGTATTGGTATGGGAAACATGAAGCGATAATGCAGTCGTTTAATCATAACTGTAATGTTATTTTTATTTTAAAACGATCTTTCTTAATCTAGTTATGTATTTAATATGATTATTATTATTATTCTTTTTAACGGAAATGTCTCAATACGATCGACCTCGATAACAGACCAACGAAAACCCACCCAGCATCTCTCTGCCTTCTTCAGAAAGCCTCCAAGAATTGTGGCCAATCCATCGTGTTTTAACCCTTCTGCCGAATCTGCGAATAAAAATCATGGCCGACGTCTGATAATTTCAGCCGTGTCATAATTAAAAAGTATAATCACCTCCCACCGACCCACCCACCCCCAACCCCCACCCCGCCCTCGCCTTTGCTAATTGGCGTTACCCGTTCTCACCCACGGCCAATTAGCGGCGACTTTCCCGCCAAAACCACTTGGGGCTCCCGCGGCATAAAGAAGTTGACGCAGGCGCCTGTCAATATCATTAAGTTCGTTTTTATTCAGTGTTTTTCTTCTTGCTTGCTTTTGCGGAGGCTCTCTGCGCAATTCAATGGCCTTCACAGCTCTATCCCTGAGTGGGAAGGAATATAATGAATAATAATTAAGAAAAACTTGTTATGCCTCACCTAGTCAGAGGGATAATTTATATCAGGTCTTTGCAAAAAGGAAATCGTTAATTAAGAAACGAACAGTTTCACAATGATTTCCAAGGACTTTTCTGCTTGGAAGTGTTCGGTTTCACGCAAATCACGCAAGTCCGGTGAGCTGATGGACTCGCCGTCCCGAAATTAGATAAAATATTTTCCCAAATAAAGCCGACAGAGCAGACAACTTACTGCGTTTCTCTGACCTAAGAATATTAAGGAAAGAAGAAAGTGTTTAACCTCGATTTGCTTGATACACCACCGTCTTGAAAAATACGTTAAGTAATGGCAGTAATAACAAACATATTTAAGTGGTGTTATAATAGCTAACCAACATACTCATGGCTAGGTATCAAAGCAATGACTCATATTCGTTTACTTTGTTTGCAGAATTTCTTGTTTTAAGATCTAAATTTTCAGTATTTTTCTTTCCTTAGTGCACTCATGACATTCTGAACAGTCCACTGTAGATACGATTAAATTTGTGGAGTTTCTTTATTTCGTAAAATACCGTATCTTTGAGAAGGAAGGTTGAGGATGAGAATATTTTGCGATGAATATCAATGAGTATCGATGAATCTGGAGTCTAAAACGAATTTCTTACGAGTTGCATGTTGTCAAAGTAACGCCACGGTCCAGGTATACTTAAACCGTGAGTAACGCTGTCAATGAAACCATCAGGACGGAATCTAATGTCCTAGAGACCTAGACCTTTTAACAAATGTACTTTGAACGTTGTTAAGATTCAACTTCAGTCTTCGTAAACTGCACCATGTACTCATTGTAGCTAAATATCTGTTATTATCATTAGTACTACAAACCCAGCTGCAACTCTGGTTGAGAAATAGGATTGCTAGATGTCGCGGGAGTTATAGAAATTAGCGGTAATCAGCAGGCCACGAGCTGCCAATTTTAAATCTAACGAATGGAGTAATATCATCTGTTCTTCAGAAAAAAAACTAGATAGAAAAGCTAAATAAAAAAAAAACTTAAGATTTAAGTATCCAGCAGTTTTCTAATAATAACATATAGACCAACATTCACATCATTATGAACTGAAACGATAGGTGAGCAAAATAAATAAATAAATAAAAATAAACAAATACAGTTAAAAATGAATATAATAAAAAAAAATAATAAAACTTCAATACAAGACAAGAAACTTCGAGGCTACCAGACTTGACTGAATATAGTCTCAGTATCACTCCCCTTGTCCTCTTTCTTACGCTTTTATCTTCCACGTCTTCTAATACTTCTTCATACTCTTGGACTGAATCGAGTCAAGATTCGACCTATCACGAAAGAAGAGCCCTTGGAGGCGATTGGCATTTGTTCTGAGAGGTTGCCAGGCCGAAGGTGTTGCAGTTCTTAGGTTCCACTATGACAGAAGTGTCATAGAAGTTGGAGGGAAGAGGGCAAAAGTTGAAAGGTAAGGTGTCCTGTCGAGTTTTTTTTTTTTTTTCTTTAAGTAGGGGTTAAATTTGCGTCGATAGAATATAAAATAAGCCACTGAGTTCAGAACAGTTTAATATCGTTTCAAAATCTATGGCCGGAATAATTGTAACCTCTCTCTCTCTCTCTCTCTCTCTCTCTCTCTCTCTCTCTCTATGTATGTAGCATATATATATATATATATATATATATCTAATATATATATATATATATATATATATGTATATAATCCTTACTGGCATTTCTTTTCTCTTCCATTCTACATCTTAGTACGCTCTTGACTAGATACGACAGTGAAAAAGTCACCACATTTCGGCCTTAGTACATCAGCCAGTTTCGGTTGTGTATAAGACTATGTATATATATATATATATATATATATATATATATATATATATATATATATATATATATATATATTTGTGTGTGTGTGTATGTATGTATGTATATATATTATTTGTATGCACTGGTGTTTATGTATGTTTGCAAAAGCGAGGTATATAAGTACGGTAACTTAGAATTATTGCTCGCATCACAACTCTAAATTTTTGTAGTCAACCTAAATACTGCCTTGATTTGAATGATATCCAAGGCGAAATGCAGGATTTCGATGTGAATTCCAGCCCTCTGTTTCAGGTTATAAAAGAACTCCCACACTATAAAAGCTGGCCCTCACTGTATCAGAGTGCTTTTCGTCATCAGAGATATGCCAATAAGCTCACTCGGTCTCGGATTTCAGTGTCCTTTTGTCGCACGTTCCCGCCAATGGCTCCGGCCCACTTAGTGCATCTGTCATCCTTCTGATGCACACTACTCAAGTGCACCGCCATGTCACACACAGAGAGCATTTGCCGCAAAAGCAGCAAGATCTTGCTCCAGATACGCTGCAATGCAAGAGCAATTTGCAATCATGAAGCTCTTGCTTGAGATAGCTTGTGATGCCAGAGCTATTTGCAAATGCCTTCTAAAGCACACAATTATCATTCCTTACGGAATTTTGTGTGTGTATGTGCTTTTAGTTGCCGTCAACCTGGAGGAGGATGAGTCATATTCGTCAAATTTTGCAACTTTGAGACTGATAAGCGCTTGATTAATTTTCTGGATCTCGAGAACTGGCATTGCAACTAACATGGTCACCCCTGGAGGAAAGGTTCGCCGTCTTAAATAATGTGGAATTACAAAAAATACATGGAACTTCACCTATTTTCTTTTATTCCAGTTCTCTTCCCTTCATATCAATGACTATTGGGACAGTCCCCCCCCTTTTTTTTGTACTTAATTGGTCAGTCGTCTTTAGCCTCTGAATAAACATTCTGTTCTCTCTCTCTATCTCTCTCTCTCTCTCTCTCTCTCTCTCAGCTCAGTGACGAACGCTATTATATTTTAGTAAACCTAAATCGTGGACTGTATGAAGAAAAATAATATAAATTTTGCAATCAATGTCAGTGATGTTTACTTAGAATTTATAATACAATTATAGCGTATTTTGCTCAAATGGTTTGACATTAAGAGTTTAAGACGATTTCTTAGGAGGAAGGAGTCATGACTAAAAGAACTAGAAGAGAGAGAGAGAGAGAGAGAGGAGAGGAGAGAGGGAGAGAGATTGGAGAGGAGAGAGAGAGAGAGAGAGAGCCGGGGGGGCTGGGGGTGGGGGCTAGTCCGAACATAAGCTCCAAAGGAATTTAATGAACTTTTCCATGAGAGGAGAGAGAGAGAGAGAGAGAGAGAGAGAGAGAGAGAAGCAAATACTCACATGAATAACAGGCTACTCATACGTTTACAAAATATTGCTGAAAAACAGGACAACCTACGCATTATATGATAAAGAATGATAACCTGATATCAGTGAATTATTGAATGCACTTAACCCTCCTTGCGACCTACTTTCATATAAACAGCAAGGAAACGTTACAAGGCCTTATGAAGTCCCTTTATGCTTCCGTTTACCAAGAATTTTAACAGGTGTTCTTCGGGGTTAAGACCACTCTTATAATCTCCTTCCTTTCCTGGTTTCCATCGACCTGGGTCAGGTAATAGGGTTGAATGCGCGTAAAACTGACCTTAATATTACATAGGGTGGACTTTGACTAACTTCAATTAAGTTTAAATTCTGCAAGTTGAGCATTATCTTTGAGGAATGTCATTCAGTAATAATGATAATAATATTACTACAATATTATTATTATTATTATTATTATTATTATTATTATTATTATTATTATTATTATTATTATTATTTGACCATGACCAATATAGGCGCTCTACTAGGCTGTTTAAGTAGCACGGAAAAAGCCGCTATTCGCAAAATAGAGAAGAATCTCTACAAGTGTAACGCTGCTGAAGTAGCCATTACTTTTAATAAAGTATGCTTGAGAGAGGGTCTGCTTCCTATATTATTATTATTATTATTGATTATTATTATTATTACTACTACTAATCATTTATACTGCAACACAAAACCCATAACTTAAGAAACTAATTTAAAAAAAAACAATATTACAATTTCTGCAATTATCATTTCAATAAATAAACTTGGCCATGCCAAAATATAACTTATACAGGTTCATTATAATGGGCATTATTAGCATTACAGTACAAACAGGACGAGTAAGCCTTTGTCTTCAAAACTTCAGACAACTGAATTGATACTGTATATATATATATATATATTATATATATCTATATATAGAATATATGATATACTAATATATATATATATATATCATATAAATTTTTTAAAAAACCAGCACTCGACACCTGCTGCTTCAAAACATATATAAAACCAGGTGAAGTAAGCGAGCCTTTCGTTAATACAGTCGGGTGCACATAACCCGTTCCTGTATGACAAGCTATATAAGGAATATTATTTTCCTGACCAATTAATCCTGTTTTTGTTCGGGCATATCTTCTGCCAGACTATGCAGCGGTACAAGGCACGAGGAAAAAGAGTTCCTGTAGAACTGAGAGGAGAGAGAGAGAGAGAGAGAGAGAGAGAGAGAGAGAGGGAGAGAGAGGAGAGATCCAGTTGCAACATAAATGAAAAAAACATTTTTAATTTGGCAGTTGAATATAATGAACATTTTAACTGAGAAAGAGAGGAGAGAGAGAGAGAGAGAGAGAGAGAGAGAGAGAAAGAGAGAGAGAGAGAAGCTAGTCCAATCATGAGCTCCAGGTGAATTTCATGAACTTTTCAATTTGAGGAGAGAGAGGAGAGAGAGAGAGAGAGAGAGAGAGAGAGAGAGAGAGAGAGAGGACAGCAAAGTTACGACACGAGCTCCAATTGAACAGATCGAACATTATAAATGAGAGAGAGAGAGAGAGAGAGAGAGAGAGAGAGAGAGAGAGAGAGAGAGAGAGTCGAATATAAAGTGAACTTCTCAACTGAGAAGCAGAGAGAGAGAGAGAGAGAGAGAGACTTAGGGCCGCACTTTCAAATGCTTACCACGAAGCCTAATAAACTCGGATCGGAATGTGGAATCCTACGCAACAACTGTTCTTAAAACGCCGTTCTGGATGGTTGGTCATCATTTACTTCGAAGTTCTACTACGGCTCTCAGTGGTCGCTTCCTTCGCCACCAAGAAAATTTGGTAAAAACTACTTTGCCGGCACTGGTTCACTTACAGCTTAATCCGTTTTTTTATATTTATCACAGAGAAATTTGGTGATGGACCCAAAACACGCTCATGTTTAGCTCTGAGAAAGAATCGTTTTATCTTCTAGGAAAGGATTGTGACTAGATATTTTGGGCGTAATACTTAAGAGGAAAAAGAAATGAGGACAAAATGAAAATGGCTAATGCATTAGCATCTTGCAATCTTAAAGTGCTTTCAGATGCGTAAATTTCGCGTTTTCAGTCTCTGTAAGGACATCTCTGCTCAGACGCAGATACCCTGACACTTACAGAGCCATTGTCTCTTGTCTTTATGTATATGCGCAAAATATGTAAGCGCGCAAGAACACCCACGCAAACATATATATATAGTATATATAATGGACTTCAAGGAAAAGGAACGCCTAGTAAAGTGTTGTGGACCTTTTGGTGAGAGGAGATGTAGCCTAAATGGCAGATGAACCTCCTTTCCCGAAGACACCCTGTTTCTCCGCATATGGTATAACTGATAAAGAAAATGGCTTACTTACGTTTGTGTCTGGTGTATAAGATCAAATGGCCTGGAAAATGGGAGATGCAACTAATGCCCTATACAATATATATATATAATATATATATATAATATAATATATATATATATATATATATATAATATATATATAATATACACATTGTACGTCCTGAATTCTTGGTTTCGTGGTTCGCGTCCATGAGCCGACGAATTTCTTATCAACTAAAAGAAAAAAAAAATTCCCCTTCGTTTAACGTATACGAAAATATATTAATTCCGAGGTAGAGCGATTTAGATATTAAAGGACATTTATAGCAGAAATGTTCGAAAAATTACTATCAATGTTAGGAAAGAGAGCTATCTTGGTACTCTGTGAGACAAAGGCGATATTTAAAGCTTGAAAGGAAGGCGTGAAAAGGTGGGCGTGAATATAAGACACGCAAGCTTGATAAAAAAATAAAAAAGGGACTGAGAAGAACATGTAACGAGAAAATGATGAATTGTGGGTTAGGGTGAAAGGCGCGGAGGTGAAAAGAGTATATGGGAGGAGTTTGTAACATTCCATGACGGGTGTCAAAAGCTCGGTGGGGAGTCGGTATAGAGAGGCATGAGGAGGAAACAAAATACGTACTGAGTGGCGGGATGAGGCAATGAAAGATTCAGTGCAGGCAGGAAAGCGTCAGATTTTAAGTGCAATTGTAATGTCCCGAAGGGATCGACTATAACGGTCGATTAATAGTGTAATCAAGTAGAAAGCGAGGTTGGAAAGAAGCTTGTAATGAAAACAGAGGGGAGAAGGTGAGCAAGACTTTGAGGAAGATTAAGAGTTTTGGGTTCTATAGGAGAGATAAATGCAGAGGGGAGGTTCATGAATCATGATCAAATGGATCTCAGGATAAAAAGTACAGATGGAGAGATACCGTGAGTAGTAACTTTAGTATCTTGGATCGATCGAGAGTATTTTGAGGTTTTCCTGAATACGGAATGCCAAAGAGATCCTCAGCCTGAAAATGTAAGGAGTTTTAACTTAAGAGGCTGAACTAAGGAAAGGAGCAGGAGTTCAGGGGAATACAACTGATATACTGTACCATAATAGCGGCAGCTAGACTCAAGCGGGTGACAAGGGCGTGTAATGCATGTACGTTTGAAATAAATCTCTAAAAGAATGGGCAAGAAAAATCATTGTCTAACTGTATGAAGGTAAAGGTGATAGAGGCAACAGTAAGACTTTTAGGGCATAGTTAGTTAGTTAGTTATTTTATTGACCAAAAATATACTATGTTATTAGTACAAATTTGTCCACAAAGAGACATAATACAAAATAAGCAAAGTGGACATTAATCTCTTCTGTTCTTGCAAGTACATGGCCTACAAAGTAAAACACAACATCAAGCGCAAATAACATAAGCCTATAAGACTATGAAAAAACGAAAAAAGGGACTTACTACAGAGGAAAAAACGTAGTCACATCACTATCCCAACGCACATAATGCCTGAAAAGAAAAAAAAAATACATCGCTTATTTAACCAAAGAGTGTTGAGTAGAATTTTGATTGAGTAAGTAAGCCAAATATAAGTGTTTGGATCAAGATTTGTTTCGGAACAATTATGTGGAAATTTTGAAAGCCAATGGAAAAAGTTGTATATGAAATACACAGCCACAGAAACAGCTAAAGGCAGAATCAATTGAGGCAATGCGCAGGATGTTGAGGGTGTATAGCATAGATGATCAATTCTTGACATCAATAACACAAGTATATTGGAAGCAAAGCGTGTTACAAGATGTAGTTAGGAGAGTGACTGTTTTGATGCGAAAGCGGGTCTGAAACAAGAATGCTTTATGTATGTTTCATCGCCGTTCAATATCTTCCTCTGAGAAGAGATGCAAGAAGTCAGAGAGGGAGGACAGCAAGAATAAAAATGCGGGATAAAAGAATAAGCTGAGAATGTAGAGTAGAAGGACTGACGTTCACGGGTAATAAAATATTGATTGCAGATAAAGAGTAACTGAAGATACCAGTGAAAGAGTTCGAAAATCTTTGAAAGTTAAGAGTAAATGTAAGCAGAAGTAAGATTATGTAGTAGTTGGCAACCATGGAACAGTTATAACACTGGCATCCAAAATCCAGCACCAGAGTCACTTATAATGCACCGATGTATTTTTTTTGGGGGTGGGGGAGGTGGGCGGGGGGCAATTTTCAGCTCATCAAATTGATCACTTAAATTCCTGGAATTTATGTTACGAACATACTCGAATAAAGTAAAATAAGTTTGCTTTAAAATTACACTAGAATTACTATCATAGCATGAACAGTAACTTCACAGATACATTACAAAGTTAGATACTGCTTATCCCAATTCTGGCTCTGGGACAGGTAGGACTTTCAAAGGCCAAGGGACCCAAATGTTAATACGGATGGTAGAAAACTGATGGAGGTCGAGTTATACAGATTTCAGGGAGTATGATGATGGGTGATGGTAGGGTTCAAGAAAAGACGATTTATAGATCTGGTGAAGCCAGGAAGGTAGCAAAAGATTGAGAATAATTTTGGAGTATCAACGGAAATTAAAGCAGCTATGCCTGAAGGCATTTTGCGCCAACTATTATATATGGAAATGAAGAATGAATGTTGAGAATGAATGATGAATGTGAATGAAAGGCCGTTGCAGCTTCTGAGATGAATTGCTGGCACAGTGCACGGGGCATAAAAAGGATTTAATGGGTGAGAGATTCGGAGAAATGTCGGAGAAGCGGTAAAAACTTCAGATAGTTGAAAGGATGGATTATAATGTTCTTGGACGGATTGGTCAGGTGAAAATAAAAGAAAGTTAGTTTGGAGAGAGAGAGAGAGAGAGAGAGAGAGAGAGAGAGAGAGAGAGAGAGAGAGAGAGAGTATAATTTGTTAAAGTTAATTTGGTTGGAAGTAACAGTTGGAATGAATATGGCATCAGATAAGAAAGGCCTTAATATCTAAGAAGTTTGGTAGTGCATGCAACTTGGTGGTGAATGGCATAGTGTGTATAAGAAGTCTGATGTGCTGATGATGAGCCTCCTGTGTAGGTGTATAATACAGCTTGAATGTGGAAATTTTAGATAACCAGGGCTTCATTTATGATTCAGTAACTGAAGTTTGATCACAACTTCATCCCAAACCCACTTATGCTTCAACCAGTCACTCTCCTGCCTGAATATTCCAATCTATTTTTTCTCTCCTTCCTAAAAATTTTCAATAAATTATCCTCTATACCATACATTCTCACCACCTCCAATTTGCTTCTTCATCAATTCTAATATTAGCTATTCTAGGACCATGTATGCCATATACAGCCTTTTTCCTTTTCTTTCAAACTTTTCTTTTAACATTTTCTTAAGCAAAAGATGCACGTATACCAACCTCCTTGTCTGAAATTATATTGTTCTTCCTGTATCAGTCCTGCTTTTCCATCTGTTACTTTCCCAATCAAAATTTTCATACACACCTTTTCTGGAATATATTAAATAATGATATTTCTCTATAATTCTTAAATTACCTTATTGCCTTTACACATACACAATAGAACTGTATTCCTCTCACCCAATCCGTTGGCCGTTCATATCCCTATATATATATAATATATATATATATACTATATATATATATATATTATATATATATAATGTATATATATGCCTAGTGAGTGACTGCCCAACTGTGGTTCTTCATTTTCTAAATATCTATGTTCCTGGTATGTGCTATTTTACTTTTAAAAAAATAACTTACAATGGCTAGACAAATTTCCCTTCTTTGCTGTAAATAAATAACTGCTAAACGTAAAGTATTTTATAAAAAAAAGTTTCCTCTCCTCGATAAATTATTACAGCAAGCAGTTAATGAATAAAATGTATTGTTTAATATTATTGACCCTGGCAATTGTGCATCAAAACAAAAGGAAAGCAATGAAAAATTGTTTATGATTCTCTTTTGAGTGCTACTTATCAATGTATTCCTCTGAGTGGTCTATGAACAATTAGTTTAATTTAAAAGCTTAACTGCAGAACACTGAAAAAAAGCAAATAACAAAAGTAAAGTAAAAATGAGTGAAAGTTGACTAAAACCAAAATTTCTAATTTAATTTTGTCCTTAGAACGGTGTATTGATTATTGCCATTTACGTCAGTTACAAAGCAACAAAGATCATTACCCTAGGTTTGGACAGTACTGACGCCGAGTTTATATACATACATACGTATAAATAAAATAAATAAATAAATATACATGTATACTATTATAAATGCATATAATTTATGTATATATATCTCATGCATGTGTATGAATGTATGTATACGTTAACAGTAACGTCTCCTTTGGGGATATGAACCGCCAATCAATGAAGCAATAAGGCGGTACATAATCCGTTCTGTAAATGAATGGATTGAACATTTGTGTACGTACTGCTTCAGCGGTCCGCAGTTCAAATCCTCATGAAGGAGGTTACTGTCAATTTCCACACATACATGCATGCATACATACATACATACATACACACACACACACACACACACACACACACACATATATATATATATATATATATATATATATATATATATATATATTTCAGGGAATATGTGAAATCACGAAGTCCCTAGGACATATGTGCAATAACCAATTCACTTAAGAACATATGAACTCCTAGGGCTAGGTACTAAACACGTGGAAACAGTGATTCATCTACACTGTTACGCCGTGTTTGGTACGAGTCCCTTGGTGGTTAAATGTGTCTCACAGTGTTTAGTACTAGCCCCTGGGGGATCAAATGCAATAGGGACATTTGACCCCACCACGGGGAAGTACTAAATACGGCAAAATAAATTTGGCTCCCCCAAGGTCTAGTAATAAACACAGTGAAGCAATGTAGATCAATCACTGTTTTACCGTGTTTAGTACTAAGCCCTCGGGGTTCAAATTTTCCTAAGCGAATTGGTCATTTCACATATTCCCTGTATATAGTAGATATATACGCACACACGTACATACACATACACACACACACACACATGCATGCAAATAATCACTGCAAGCACACGAAAGAAGCACCTGCAGATGAAAGGTGAAATCAGAAATTGCAACAGAAATGAAAAATGACGAAAAACGTTACCCCAAAATCATTAGCACCTGTTGCAAGAGGTAGACTTAAAATCACCTTTAGGTTAAATGGTTTGCAAAGGCAGCTGGAATACCACATCCTTTTTCCTTGTATTTCAGTAAATGAATCATATGAAATTGATCACAAGTTCTTTTTCGTGGCGTAATTTCTTATATTCACCATGTGTTTAGAAGGTACATAAATATGTCATGTTCAGCTGTTGGTATTTTCCTGTAAGAACCACTTTTTTCTTGCTAAACATGCATATGTCTTCGCTTAAATCAAAAGTATCCTGGTAAATTTAATAGCGGCTTCATCAGTAAATAACATAGATTAGCCGCCTATTTATTTAAATGACAACGAACTGAGGTCGATGTTATGAGAAGGCAGGGGAAAAATGTTGCTGCCGCCGTCGTGCTCTGCCAACCGTAAAAGAAATGCCAAAGTGTTGGCCGAAGAATGGGCTCGAATTTATGGACATTTTATTCAAAAGACGCACAAAGGTAAGAGGCCCCTTTTTGCCTTGCCGACTTTTCCCCAGTGATTCAAAACCCAGGTGTGTCCTGCCTCCTTCTTATTAATAATAAAAGAACAGAGACTGTTTTGTTGCTCTTCGCTTCTAGGAGGATTAAAATGAGATTAGCTTCCATCATCCCTAGGAATGAAATATACGCGTTGATTCTCTATTGCCTGGAGAATATTATTCGTTGGGCTTGTCTCTACGCATGTGAAATATGCTTGTGTGGATTCTGTGTTCTTTCAAAGAATATTTCTGAAGGTACTGCTGTCTGCAGAATAAATGGCCTCTGTTGTTCTTTCTTCCAGTGGGGATATATCTTGGTGGTTTCTTATTTTTCTTAAGAAAAAAAAAAGTGTCTGGTCTCTTTCTTACGTACGAAAAAATCTATCGTTTCTTTCTCCTGTCTGAATACCACTGCGCAGTTTCTTCCTTTTGTGAGGAGAATTTCAGACGATATTCTTTTGTGGAAATCCCGTAGTGCAGTTGTTGCTCTTTTTTAATCTTTGGTGGTAATATGTTATTTAGATTACAATTTATTTAAAACAAAAACGCTTGTTGCTTTCTTCATTCTGTGGTATAAAACCCTATGTAACTTGCGTATTCTGTTATATAAAAATCGGCGTGATTTCCGTCTGCTTTCAGCTAATACGTGTGTAGTATTTTATTCAGACATAAATGAGTGGATTCCTCATCCAATGGCCTTCCTTGGGGAGTTAGTGCCTCCTGTTCACCTCGCATGGAGCACCGTAAAGCTTACCTAAGGGCGTTTGCAACGTCCCTGAGATCCTTAACCGAACTTTTTTTTTTTTTTAGCCTTTTACTGTACTACCCCCATTCCAGCTTCCTTTCTTCAGTCTAGGCTCATGCTGCCCAACCACGCTAACTCCCTTTCCTCAATGGCAGAGAGTGCCCAAGTGTTGGCTTGACAGCCGAAATTTCTTCAATAAAATCAGTGTATTCTGTAGAATAAGTAGCCTAGTGATTTCCTTCTGTGGTAAAATATGTCTGTATGAACATACTTTTTTTTGCTTATCCCTCAGTAGATATTTGTTTGCGTATATACATTTATTTGCATATACGGATATTAAGTTTATGTTTATGCGCTTGTTATTGTCATCCAAATATTCGTATGAACTTCTCTTGAATCTGTTTACAACACTTTTATGTAAAGGCTTCCAAATAATTGCCGATTTGGGGTATTTCACACACACACACACAAATATAATTGCCTTCTGAATACCATAATATTATAATAATAATATTATGTTCACAAATACTGTTGGTCACATAACGTCGGAGTATCGGGGAAAAAATTTGGGTCATTCTTGACTGGTCTAGAGTTTCGCGCGCTTGCGCGCAAGTAGTCATGCATGAAAAGTACGGGGCTTTCGAAAGGGCTTTTGGGCATGGCTTAAGCTTGATGCCCAATTCGTTGTCGGGGTATAATTCATCGAATAAAAACGGCAACGTGTCTTCTCAACCATGATAAATGTGAACGAAATTACGTCCTGCTATGATAATTATTTACGAAAAAGGAAATTGTTTTTAGATTCTTAAAAAGCATATACTTTCTTATGCGTTAAATGTGAATGTAATTAAACTGCTTTACGAAAACTGGAAAAAAAAGAATCGTATACAAAAAAGAAAACGAAAATGGCGCAAAAATCCAGCCTTGGAGACGTCGCTACAGCATTCCTAAACGTTCTAGACGCCCGATGGACAAAAAAAGGAAAAAAAGAAAACAATAAAATAGAGAATAAAACTTAATGCCAGACATAAAGAGAAAATTAGTACGATCTGATGAACAAGACAGAAAAAAAGAGAGGTACACACCAACTCAATCTGATGAGAAAAAATAATAATAAAAAAAAAAACAAGTAAAGACACGTGGAGAATTTACTGGATGAACACGTAGCAGAACTAAACGAAAAGAAAAAGAAAAGCAAAATTAAGATAAGCAATAAACTCGAGAGACAGAAGAAGAGGCAGCATTGCTTGAATGCCTCCTCGTAGAGAATTGGCGGCCACTTGACAAATCCAGGAGCCCCGATCCATTCACGTCTCTGGAAGAAGGACTGGGTTTGACTGCGTCCGGTTTCCTGGCTTATCTTTGTCGCGCTGGTTGATGATGTCATCCTTGTTTGTCTATTTGCTTTTATATATATATATATATATATATATATATATATATATATATATATATATATACATACACGTGTGTGTATAAACATTTCCTTTTTATTTTTTCAAGCAGGTAAATTTGATTTTCATCTACGGTTTGAAATGTAAAGAGTAAGCAACCAGTCAGTGGATGAACACAATGAAGTTCATGCATAAATCTTGGGAGTATTGTATTCTTCGAATGATTCGAATTTTACTATTTAGGCTGAGAGGAGAGTTCATTCAAAAAAGAAACGGAAAATCACCAAAAGATCAATAAATATACTATTATATTATATTATATTATATTATATATATATATATATATTATTATGTATATATCTACATACATATAAACACGCCATTCCCTCCAAGATATGTTAGGTCCTCAGTTCACTGTACGTCTTTGCTAGCTCAAGTCCTCAACAATGGCTTCGATCTCATCATTATCATTATCTTCATCCAGTGACGTGGGAAACAAATGTCCTCTTGAAATAATGATGATGATGAGGTCGCAGAGCAGAGTACTTGGGCCTAGCAATTTACCACAGTCAATTAACTAATCAGGTATCTAATTCACTGATTAGGTCTACAGAGCTACAGCAGTATCCACAGTCAAAATCAAAGTCGTCAGTTTCAGTGCTCCCCCCAAGGCTATAGCCTCTCGAGCGGACGTCAGACGGGTGACCCCCAACCCCCCACCACGGCATCACTCGTGGTGGTAGCCACTGGTAGACAGCCTCATGGCCACGTATAGTGGCTCTAGCCCCAAGATTACGAGACCAGAATGATACCATCTGTAGCATCCAGCAGAAAATGTATTCATCACTCCTTGGTTTGGAATCGAATCCTAGCAGCAATTCTAACCCATGTCTTTTAAAGGTTTAGGTTCATCAGTGTATAACTCCTTTGGGAATAAGCCGTTCCTAAGGTTAGCTATAGTGAATTCAATATCAATAGTAGTTTATCACTTAATAACTGAAAAGCATAAGTTACCATGTGAAAAAAATAGCGAGGAACTTAAGTACATATTTACATAAATATATAAATATTCTTAATATATGAGTTTGTTTTCCTTAACAGAGGGTGGCTCGGAATAATCCACAGGGTTACTTGCAGATCCTTACTTTAACTGCCAGATCGTGGGCGATGCCCATTAAGTAAAAATTCCGTGATCTTAATGCCACCGTGCACCTACACAAAAGCTTCATCGGCAGCACGTCTGATCTCCATTACCTGCAATGCACCAGTTCCCTTATCTTCAATGTATGCTTGTACTTTCTTCTTTCATCCTACTCATCCAATATTTTCCAAATCTTCCTCTTCTCCTTCCCATTGACACTTCCTTTTCAGCATTCTTTCATTAACTATTTTTTTTTCATATGACCAAAAATATGTCAAAATACTGCGAGCCATTCTTTCACATAAATTAACTTTTCTACCATTTGCACCCATCTCCAAATTGCTCATCTTACCACTTCTTATGTTTTACATTCTACAAAAACAGTTTATCTCAACAGCTTCAACCTTTTTCATTTCATTCACATGCAATGTCCACACTTCACTTCCACATAGGAGAGGTGGCTCAGGAATCCCTATACACAGCAATTCATGTCGCTTCTCAGTCTTTTGCATACACACCTTTCTTGCTTCGCCTATTCTGTGAATTACGATTTCTTACATCCATGATCTATTATATTTGCTCCTAAATATCTACAGAATCAGCAATTTTCTTACTTCCACCTTCCATATCAATCTCGTTTACATTTATCCTCGAAAGTAAGTCTTGTTCGTATTTATTTTTGACTTACTCGTCTTGCGAGCACTTTCAATCTCTTACTATAATAGCTCCTGCAATTTCTGTTCAGTTGCTCTCTCTCTTTCTCTCTCACATACAAACACACGCACACACACGCATTATATATATATATAATATATATATATATATATATATATATATATATATATATATATATATAGATATCAACTGTTATAAGCAGTAACGAAATGCACGCAGCACCAGAGCGCTCTTCTTTTTTCCTCTGTAATTAGAAGCACTTAGATCGGACAGAACAGCATCTGTTGAATTATATATACACGGGAGGGACGGCCCAAGCCACATTACCATATAAATGATTTTGTATGTAATTCTGGGTTCCTGGTTAAATAATATGCGCCGAATTTAAAATTCATGCGGAATACATTTCGGAATACGTGAATAAATTTAGGCGCCGTGTCAAGATGTGGGATTTATTAAAAGGTTGGAGTCTCTCTCTCTCTCTCTCTCTCTCTCTCTCTCTCTCTCTCTCTCTCTCTCTCTCTCTCTCAGAATGAAGATTGGCTTACGTATTTCTGCTCCTGTATTCATAGGTTCCCCAATTTTTATTCTCCTTTAATTTAACTTATGTTGCTCTGCATTAATATTAGTTTCTACTACGATCACATTTACTAATAATAATAATAATAATAATAACTAATAATAATAATATAATAATAATAATAATAATAAATAATAATAATAATAATAATAATAATCATTATTATTATTATTATTATTATTATTATAATGATGATGATAATGGAAACGGATTTATCTTTGTTATTACCAATACTACTACCACTACAGCTTCTACTACTATTAATAACTGAAAATGATTTATATTTGTTATTACTAACACAACTATTACTACAGCGTCTACTACTGATAATAATAAAGGAAAAAGGTGTACAGAATACGATACGGTCATCAACACCGTAATTATTATCATCATTATCATTAAACATATCTCTCCACTGGGCCCACCACTTCTCCGTGAGACAAATGACCTCACCCACCGAGGGGCGTGGGCAGTTCGGGAGCTACATGACCATCTCATACGAGCGGTGGGACGTGTATTTTTTTTTTTTTTTTTTTTTAACTCATCCTTAAAAAGGAGCCATGGCCCCCGACAAGTGGACGGCCAAATTGGGCGTGCATTACTCATCCTCTTATGTCTTCATCTGAATAATTTCGCCTAATATCTCTTTTAGGAACACTGGTGGAGAATTCCTTCGGTACAGGACGCTGGGGATTTTATAGGTTTGTCGGAAGAATGTTTTGATGGGTGTTTTAGGCTTTTTTCTTTGTATATAAACATACATATATGCTATGCATCCCCATACACACACACCTATATGCGTACATATATACATACATTATATATACATACAGTGTGGATGCTAATGTGTTGAGAACGATTATTAATTGTTACGATGACAGCCAAGAGTGCACTGAACAATGTATGCAGGAGAGTGACTTGTTTAGTGTAAAAGTGGGTCTCTGGGAAAAAAAAAGTGTTATGAATAATCATGGTTGTTTAAAATGTATAAGTATGGAATGATGAGAGAGGTCAGAGAGAGGGCTGAAAGGTTGTTCAAAGTTACTGGAGAAGAAGAGAGAACGTGAATTATTTGCTGAGTGGCTGTTGTTTATAGTCCATACAGTCTTGAGTGGATTTGGTGATTGAAAGCGACAGACGCGAGTGAAAAAAAAAAGTGAAAGTGTACGTATGTAAGCGAAGAAAATCTAGATTGAATCTAAGCAATGCTGTGATGGCAGTATATGAAATAAAACAGGCAAAGATTTTAATACCAATAGAGATAATTCAGAGAAGTATACGAGAATAAATATAGTGTATAACAAGAAGAGTGTCAGCGGACAGATATGTTAGCGTTTAGAAAGAAAGTTTGAGCCACCTCTCCTTTAGAGCAGTGAAATGTGGATTCTGAATGTAATTGAGAGAATATAGGCGGAAGTTGTCTGAAATTATTTGGTTGTGAAAATTGTTTAACAAACATGGAAAGGGTGAGAAATACAGAAGAACAACAAAGGTGTGACAAAAAGGTCAGCACGTGTGAAACAACGAATCTACAATGTTTAGGTGAGTTTTCGTCACGTGAACAGAATAAAATACATAATAAATATGGTGTATACATCACAAGTTTCGAAGGCAAAAAACGAAGTTCGAACCGAAAAAGCATTTGCCTCGTAGAACGAAAGAGGTGTTGGAACGGATGGGCGTAATTATAAGGAAAGCACAAGAAAGCGTGCGTGATACAGAAAAGTGGCAGTGAATTTGAAATGTGGGTGGGGCAGGGGCGGGCGGGGGCTGGTTTGTTGAGGGTGATTTGCTGCTGATTAGAATTGTGTGTCGGTACATGAAGCTCACTGCATAATTGGAACGGAAGCCTCCAGTCCTTGAGGCCTGTTATTGACGTTCACCGAATTTTCATTTCCAATAACGAAATAGAGAAATGTCTAACTTTTTATTGAATCGTCGATTTAGCATTTTTTTTGTGACTTTCAAACATGATGATTACTCTTTACAACTTCAGACGTCACTTTTCGAATCATATCTCCCAAAATGTTAAGTCTAAGTAACATGATTGATAATTAGAAGATTCGGACTCTTATCAGTCCTCTTTTAAAGGCTTCATCTGCATCGCGGAGGTCGGCTCCTCGTTCGTAGCTTGTTTGTCAAAGGCCGCGCTCAAAAGAAATATCACGAAAGCTTTCGTATCAAAGCCATTAATTACGCCTCTCTGACAAGTCATTAATTAAGCTTATTCACAGGGGCGCATGCGCACTGAGGCGCTCCCGGCCGATGAACCGCGCATCACTCAAAAACAGAGAGTCGGTCTGTTAGTTTTACCTTTAAAAACAAAGTGTTCGTCTGTCTCGGGAGACTGGATGCTGCGCTATCCATCTCCCGTCTTCTCTCGCGCCGGTCGGTCGGTTTGTTTGTATGGCAGCCCAAAATGTTTATCTGTTTGTGCGCCTCTCCACAACCACCTCCTGTTCGCGGCGATTCGAGCTCAGGCACTTGAGAAAAATATCACTGGGAAGTGCTTCATTGAATCAGATATTATCTGCAAACAATATTTATGATTACCTTTATTGCTCGATTGGTTTATTCTAGGACAGCGATCAGTCATTACATTTACAACCATTCAATTTTCCATTAATCATCTTTTAAGCTAAGGTATATTAGACCAAGGACTAGAGAGTATATTCTCTAGTCTAGACCTTGTATGAGAGAGGCACTTAAGTAATTAAATAGCCTTATCTAGGTTTATTCTAGGACAGTGATCTGTCATTACATTTACTACCATTACATTTTCCATTGATAAATCTTTCACGCTAAGTCGTATGAGAGAGGCAATTAAATCATTAAATAACCTTATCTAGGTCAGGCCAAAAGAGAAGGCGCAAAAGATGGGTAAAGGAATAAGGATAAGGTTTAACCCCGAGGGGGAGATGAAAGACCAAGTCCTTAGAGAGAGAGAGAGAGAGAGAGAGAGAGAGAGAGAGAGAGCAATTAGAACAAACACAAGAGCCGAGAGCGAATTCCAACGATTAGCGATGAAACCGAGAAATCCAAAGGATCACTAGATTTCTCTACGGGCTGCTCTATGAGCAAGAGCCCGTGCTGGCATAAGGCCAGCTTAATCTCCAACAATTACACTAGATTTCACAGGCGGGACACTGTAGACGTGCATGTTTTGATTCTTAACATAAAATGAATGGGCGCTTTGGGCATTATGTGAGTCAAGTCTAAACCACGTCCTACACGGAGGAGTTTCCTTCACAATTTACCTTTGTATTGCATACATCCTTTTTGAGCAGGGATGGTCAAACAGTCGATCGCGATTTACCAGTTGATCGAGGCCACTTGTCTGGTCGATCGCCTTTCCCCAACAATCCTATGTAAACAAACAAAAGCACAAGCATATATGAGGCAATTGTACTCATGTTTTTATCGTACTATCGCGCCCTTTGAATTTTTTCCCCCACGTAATAATATGTGATTAAGTAGTATGGTAGATCGTAAAAGTTTCAGTCTTTAGAGCAGATCTCGGAGTCCAAAAGTCTGGCCACCCCTGTTTTAGAGCATGGTTCGCTCATTCTGCATTCCTTTATATATAATGCACCCTTTACTGACCATACAGGATATCCTCTGAACTAGTGCACTCTGACCACTGCGCTGTGAGAGTGGTCATGAACTGGAGAATAGTATGCGAGAGAAGCAAGAGTGGAAAATATTTAGTAGATATACGAAAGCTAAAAGATTGCAAAGAAGCCTTGGTAGACATAGCAAGAGAAAATGATCACATAAAACAGAAATACACCAAATTGCTAACAGAACTTGACAAATATTGGGAAAGTGTAAGAAAAAAAGAAAAGTAAAAAAGGAAAGCAAATCAAAAATATTAAGAGACTTAATGAGGGCTAGAGGGAGGGTAAAAAAGGAAGGGAAAAAGTTTAGTAGTACAGAAAGAAGAGGGTATGGCAGGTACAGGAGAGATTAATAGGTGAATACATTATTAGAGAAAAAGCGAAGGAAGAGGACATCAGGATAAAGGAGACAGCAGCCGAAATAAAATCCAAAGGGGGATTAAGTGAATGGAGCAGCAGCCTTTTGAGACTTCAGAAAAAACTCGACGGCACAAAACCAAACAATGTGGTGTGACAGTAAGAAGCAAGGAAGGGAAAGTAATAGAAAATGTAGAAGGAATTAAAAGAGAATATGAAACAGGGACGGATCCAGAAATTTTTTTTGTGCGGGGGGCGGGGGGTGGGGGGCGATGGCGGGGGCGGGAGCTTGCTATCCCATGAGTAAATGCTAGAGCATCGATTTAGTAACATTTCTTATAATAACTTTTACATCATTAAATTAAATGAAATCACAATCAGTCACAGCTTTTAGGCTGCTTTCATAAGCAACTTAATTTCCTAAAAGAAAAATGTTACTGACTGGCTAGTAGGCCCTGTAGCCTACACTACTACATCATACTACAGGCAATCCTTGCTGCAATAAATTCAGTGATATAGCTACGAAGATAAAAAAAAAAAAAAAAGTTGATTTCTCAATATTACCTAATGTTTTAGCAAATTTATCAATGTAACTTTGAGGGCTTCACCGTGTCATTAAGAAAAACAGAAACATAATAGAATCAATATTAGAAATATATTTAAATTTTCCTTAAGACACATGTATATTTTGAATTACACCTCTACATCATTCTTGGAATATTGTGAGAATAAGGAAATGGATCATCAACCATTACATAAGAGAATTTGCTCTACAGATAGATCCATTTAATTATGGTTTTGCTACATAAATTTTTTTATGCAAAATTATTTCTTATGTAAATTTGTACTACTTTGTACTTCAGTTGAATCAATTCAAAATATTTTGCAATAAAAACCGATATGAATCAATTACTTAGAACTTAACTGAATTACTCTTTCAATATTTCTATAAGGCAAAATACATTTTTCTTTTTTTTGCCATGAGCAAATTTATTAATTACTTAATCATGTCTTTATCAGCGTCAGGGTGAATATACAGAAGTGCTAGTCCATTAGTCTTTCATCAGTCATTCTGTTTCTTAAATAATTCTTTAAAATTTTCATAGCACTAAAGGATCTTTCAGCAGTGCAAGTTGTAACTGGAACTGTGCATAATATCAATAAGAGATTCTTGATATAGTTAAATCGTCCTGGAATAATGTCAAGTGCCTCTAAAGGGGAACTTGGAATGTCTGATTTAGGAAGACCAGAGCAAAATTCTTTCCAGTCAAAATATTCATTCCTAACTTCTTCTTCATCAGAAATTGCAAGTAAATGAACATAAAATTTTGCAGAATCCTGAATATCTTCCCAATTACTATCCTTTATTTCTGATGGTATAGGGCGCAATTCATTTGTTTTTTTGTTACTAGAAGACTGTGGTCAGTAAATCGTGTTTCTAATGATTCGATCACAGAATCCAAGAATGGAAACCAGATAGATCCTTAAAGTATTCATCAGCATTTTCTGCTGGTACATTACTGCGATGTCCTTGCCTTGATGAAATGCGAGGGAGTCTTATTTCAGCATCTACAGACCTTGCCAAAACTTCTGCAATCGAATACGGTCCATAGTACGTGAGTAACACCTTCAAGGGCATGAACTAAATCTTTGTTGACAGTTTGTAGACCCCGTGAGAGAGGTAAGGTAAGGCACATGACTTTTTTTGCACAGCACAGGGAGACAACCTAATGAGGAGTCAGTAAGGGCATGAAGAAGAGACTTGGCTTTGTCAAGTTTTACGATCTGGCAGCTGCAAAATCTCTTCAACAGAGCTCACAATGATAGCATAATTATTTTGAAATAATACCAATGCTTCATGTGTCTCCATAAATCGAGTTTCACAAAAGGTTTGAAGTTTCAGGGAAGTGCTACCTGCTTCGGTAAGATGGCGCTCCAAAATCTTCCTTCTCTTTATTGAATCATTAATGAAATTGATTGTTTCCTTAACCATTCCAAACACGTTTCTAATTTCAGAAACAGAGCAACAGGAGTTTAAAACTAAATTTAGACTGTGGCTGCTACAATGTACGTAAACAGCTGTAGGTGCTGCTTTCCGAACATGACTTTGAACACCATTCGAATTGCCTGACATTACTGAGGCCCCATCATAGCCCTGACCAACCCTGTGGCTGAGGTCTAATTGGTTGTCTTGCAGGGTATTTAAAATTTGCTTAGCAATACCAGCACCAGATAAGTCATGAGAAGCTCCAAACTTTAAGAATTCTTCTGTGATGATATGTACTTCATTTTTTTATTACATATCGAACACATAATAATGCACAATTGCTCTTGGTGAGAGGAGTCAGTCGTTTCATCAGCAATAACAGACAAATATTTGCTGCACTTCACTTCACTGATTATTTTTTCTAAGACAGTCTCCCCACATATATTTATCAGCTCATTTTGGATGGTTTTTGATATAGAAGTAGCATTTTTTCCTGTTGTTTTTAGAAGCTCTTCCAACTTCGCGTCTCCAGCATCCACTCTAAAAGCTAACAAAGCTTTATAATTTCATCAGCTTTTGCCAGTGGTGCTGCAAAATTTGTCCCATCTTCTTGTCCACGTTGGCCTCTGTAGGCTATGCCAAGTCTGGCACACAAGATAACAGTCTTAATGATGGGGGTTAGACGTTCCCGAGGTTCCTTGACATTCTTTGCATGTTGTTTATCAACAGCCATCTGAACAGTAGTCTGAGTTCTCAAGGAATGTAAAAATCCATCTGCTAAGCAGATTGCTGTTTTATGGTATTCAAATATTAGATGCTCAGTTAAATAGCCATTACTACCCGTCAAATGGGTATATTTTGACAGTTTATTGACGAGATATCCTAAGCTTGTAAACTTTCCTCTACTGTTTTCAGCTGTCACACCTGCAAACGATGCACATGGGACACAAATAACCCCTTGCAATGTAGGTGAATATTTAAAAATTTTTGGAGGCATCCAGTGACTTTTGAGAAGAGTTTCCTTGTCGACATCAGTAATAGCATTCACCATATTTAAACTTCTCATGCCATTCTCAAACACAATGGCAATATCATGTTTAGTATGTGAAGGATTTTGATGCTCAGGTACTTCTTTATCACTAGAAGTAGCTCCTTGCGTACATCCATGCTGAGAGCAGATTTGCCAAATCCTCCTCAGGTTGTGGAATAACTTTTTCCGTCTTGCTTATTTCAGAGGTGTCTTCAGCCTCTACTTCCAAACTTGAAGTAGGGTCATTGGTCTCAGAAGTGTCAGACCTTGATACTGTTGATTTTTGTTGAAAAAAATCAGTTATAAATTTAGGTCTTTTTGACATTTTTTTCTGAAAAAAAGGCAAATGACTTGAATTATGATTTGAAACGAGGAGCTGACATGAATATTATCCTCATAAAATAACTAAAGAAAAATTCTCCAATATTATCATGCTCATCTACCCATCACTATGTGTTAACAGAAGTTGGTTAGCTAATCAGAAGAACAAAAAGTAGCCGAGTCAGACTTGCTATCCCATGAGTAAATGCTAGAGGTTAAGTTACATGGCATCGATTTAGTAACATTTCTTATGATAACTTTTACATCATTAAATTAAATGAAATCACAATCAGTCACAGCTTTTAGGCTGCTTTCATAAGCAACTTAATTTCCTGAAAAATGTTACTGACTGGCTAGTAGGCTGTAGCCTACACTACTACATCATACTACAGGCAATCCTTGCTGGAATAAAATTCAGTGAAATAGCTACGAGATAAAAAAAAAGAAAAAAAAATTGATTTCTCAATATTACCTAATGTTTAGAAATTTATCAATGTAACTTTGAGGCTTCACCGTTTTATTAAGAAAAACAGAAACATAATAGAATCAATATTAGAAATATATTTTAAATTTTCCTTAAGACACGTGTATATTTTGAATTACACCTCTACATCATTTCTTGGAATATTGTGAGAATAAGGAAATGGATCATCAACCATCACATAAGAGAATGTGCTCTACAGATAGATCCATTTAATTATGGTTTTGCTACATAAATTTTTGAATGCAATATTATTTCTTAAGTAATTTTGTACTACTTTGTACTTCAGTTGAATCAATTCAAAATATTTTGCAATAAAAACAGATATGAATCAATTACTTAGAACTTAACTGAATTACTCTTTCACTATTTCTATAAGGCAAAATACATTTTTCTTTTTTTGCCATGAGCAAATTTATTAATTACTTAATCATGTCTATATCAACGTCAGGGTGAATATACAGAAGTGCTAGTCCAGTTAGTCTTTCATCAGTCATTCTGTTTCTTAAATAATTCTTTAAAATTTTCATAGCACTAAAGGATCTTTCAGCAGTGCAAGTTGTAACTGGAACTGTGCATAATATCAACAAGTGATACCAGAGCAAAATTCTTTCCAGTCAAAATATTCATTCCTAACTTCTTCTTCATCAGAAATTGCAAGTAAATGAGCATAAAATTTTGCAGAATCCTGAATATCTTCCCAATTACTATCCTTTATTTCTGATGGTATAAGCGCAATCATTTTTTGTACTAGAAGACTGGTCAGTAAACCGTGTTTCTAATGATTCGATCACAGAATCCAAGAATGGAAACCAGATATATCTCTTTAAAGTATTCATCAGCATTTTCTGCTGGTACATTACTGCGATGTCCTTGCCTTGATGAAATGCGAGGGAGTCTTATTTCAGCATCTACAGACCTTGCCAAAACTTCTGCAATCGAATACGGTCCATAGTACGTGAGTTACACCTTCAAGGGCATTAAGTAAATCTTTGTTGACAGTTTGTAGACCCCGTGAGAGAGGTAAGGTAAGGCACGACTTTTTTTTGCACAGCACAGGGAGACAATTAATGAGGAGTCAGTAAGGGCATGAAGAAGAGACCTGGTTTTGTCAAGTTCTACGATCTGGCAGCTGCAAAATCTCTTCAACAGAGCTCACAATGATAGCATAATTATTTTGAAATAATACCAATGCTTCATGTCTCTCCATAAATCGAGTTTCCAAAAGGATTGAAGTTTCAGGGAAGTGCTATATAGCTGCTTCGGTAAGATGGCGCTCCAAAATCTCCCTTCTCTTTATTGAATCATTAATGAAATTGATTGTTTCCTTTACTATTCCAAACATGTTTCTAATTTCAGAAACAGAGCATCAAGAGTTTAAAACTAAATTTAGACTGTGGCTGCTACAATGTACGTAAACAGCTGTAGGTGCTGCTTTCCGAACATGACCTTGAACACCATTCCAATTGCCTGACATTGCTGAGGCCCCATCATAGCCCTGACCAATCATGTGGCTGAGGTAATTGGTTGTTTTGCAGGGTATTTAAAAATTGCTAAGCAATACAGCACCAGATAAATCATGAGCAGCTCCAAACTGTAAGAATTCTATATCTAGTATTTTTGGATTCGATCTAGTAGTCTAGAAGTAGTAGTTTTTTTTCTTTGAAATCGGACAAATCTAGTAGTATTTCATTACAGAGACAGCTTGTGTGTATTCTCTCTCTCTCTCTCTCTCTCTCCCCTTCACTTAAGATAAGTGCAGGGGGTCCTTACCCTCCTCCTATCCCCCTCATCCCATGAGGACCCTCCCTCCTATCTCAGCAACCGTTTGCAATACTCTATTATTCTATGGTGATAGGTGCTTACACTTGTTTGATTCCTGTAAATGTACAGGCAACTCACATAACACCCTCTCACACAAATCCATCTTTTCCCATAATGATTCGCCCTGGCACCTTCTTCTCTGATTAAATATTCACAAATCAATTAACATTGAGTGTATATTTTATTTTGCATTTATTTACTCTAGTTAATTAAAGTATTTATTTAGAAGATAAGGCAGTCCAGTTGATTAATCACTGAATTATCGTGTATCTGAACCAAAATATATGATGGTGATGTTAGGCTGAACATTAATCATGGACTTAGAATACGAGCGAATCAAAGTGATGTTGGAGTGATTTGTACCGAGATTACTCGCTTGGGAGCCCGCCGTATTTTGATTAATATTGTGGTAATAAAGTGATCTAAAACATCAGTTGAGAATGAGTGATTCGGGCAATCCTAGTGTAAGCTACGGTAGAGATAAAACTCCACAAAAAAAAAAAAAAAAAAAAAAATTATGGTATAGCCGGTGTTTTGAAATCTAGTTATATTTTTGGTAACTAGTGGTTTTTGGAGCAACAATCTAGATTTTTCCCAAATTATTGATTGGCAACTCTGTTCTTGAAAGGCCAGATGCCTTCGCCAGTTCATTAGTGTTAGACAGTAGATTTATGTAGGCTTGTTATTAGTGTCCTTGTGAGTCTGTGACCTTGTCCTTCTTGATTTTAGAAATTATAAGTGATGTGTAAGTTTAGGTGACAGGTGGGCACAGTCAATTGAAAATGTGAATTCATATAAATTTTGTGGTGTTTTTTACTTTAATACTTCAGTGAAATAGACCTTAAATCTACATTTTGAAAAGACAGCCAGATCATTTTTGGTAGTGTTACTGTTAAAGTATAGGTCTAATGCCTATTCATAATATTTTCCCAAAATATTTTTGGGCTTGGAGATGCCTATTGAATATTGTTACAAATGAACTTCAGTAGAATAGCACTTGCGCATTTAGTTTTTCTTAGGCCATAATGTGTCCTATGGCCTCGCCTGTGAGGTCAATTAAATGAGAACTCAATTGTAAGGGTATAGCCTACATAGGTATAGCTAAATGCTTGTAACAGTATTTTGAAATGGATACTTTATTCCATCATTAAATATGTTATACTGTTCATTTGTAACACTATTCAATAGGCATAGCCAAGCCCAATAATATTTTGGGAAAATTTTATGAATAGGCTTTGAGTAGCAGTAGGCCTATTTGTGATTAAGGTTGATCATACAGTGACTATCAAACCTTTGAAATGCCATTGATGTCATTGACAGGTTGCGCAACTGAAAACAAAAGCAAGCAAATGTTTTTCACATTATTTAAATGTTTCCAAATGATTAGCCCACAGAGACTTTCTGAGCCCGATTTTGCTTCCCTGGTGCAGCAAAAAAATTGAGCATTATTACTATATTTACCACAACTCCAGTTGTACTCAGATTGTAAAAATTGAGTAGCCTACGTTCCTACTCCTTGTCAGTCAGTTTGACTTACTGAGGAGATTTATCCTCTAAGGAAATGGGCTACCGTATAATAGGGCGGGTGCTAACTGAAAAATAGTGTAAATTATGATGAAAGTGCCATATTTGGTGGAGGCGTAGCTTGCATGATACCTTTTCCCTTTTCATTAGTTCCGGCTAATTTTCTCAGTGGATTGCTGTGGTCCGTGGATCACCTGTGGTGGGTCTTTTTCTTATTTCCTCCATTTAAATTACAACAGATTCTATATTTCTCCAATTATGAGATATACTGTAAAGAGTTCTGACTGGGCTACTTTTTGTTCTTCTGATTAGCTAACCAACTTCTGTTAACACATAGTGGTGGGTAAATGAGCATGATAATATTGGGGAATTTTTCTTTAGTTATTCTATGAGGATAATATTCATGTCAGCTCCTCGTTTCAAATCATAATTCAAGTCATCTGCCTTTTTTTTCAGAAAAAAATGTCAAAAAGACCTAAATTTATAACTGATTTTTATCAACAAAAATCAACAGTATCAAGGTCTGACACTTCTTAGACCAATGACCCTACTTCAAGTTTGGAAGTAGAGGCTGAAGACACCTCTGAAATAAGCTAGACGGAAAATGTTATTCCACAACCTGAGGAGGATTTGGCAAAATCTGCTCATCAGCATGATGTTACGCAAGGAGCTACTTCTAGTGATAAAGAAGTACCTGAGCATCAAAATCCTTCACATACTAAACATGATATTGCCATTGTGTTTGAGAATGGTATGAAAAGTTTAAATATGGTGAATACTATTACTGATGTCGACAGGCAAACTCCTCTAAAAAGTCACTGGATGCCTCAAATTTTTTTTAAATATTCACCTACATTGCAAGGGGTTATTTGTGTCCCATGTGCAATGTTTGCAGGTGTGACAGCTGAAAACAGAAGAGGAAAGTTTACAAGCTTAGAATATCTTGTCAATAAACCTTTGTCAAAGTATACCCATTTGACGGGTAGTAATGGCTATTTAACTGAGCATCTAAAATTTGAATACCATAAAACAGCAATCTGCTTAGCAGATGGATTTTTATATTCCTTGAGAACTCAGACTACTGTCCAGATGGCTGTTGATAAACAACATGCAAAGAATGTCAACGAACCTCAGGAACGTCTAACCCCCATCGTGGACAAGAAGATAGGACAAATTTTGCAGCACCACTGGCAAAAGCTGATGGAAATTATAAAGCTTTGTTAGCTTTTAGAGTGGATGCTGGAGACGCGAAGTTGGAAGAGCTTCTAAAAACAACAGGAAAAAATGCTACTTCTATGTAAAAAACCATCCGAAATGAGCTGATAAATATATGGGGGGAAACTGTCTTAGAAAAAATAATCAGTGAAGTGAAGTGCAGCAAATATTTGTCTGTTATTGCTGATGAAACGACTATCTCCTCTCACCAAGAGCAATTGTGCATACGTGTTCGATATATAATAAAAAAGAAATGAAGTACATATCATCACAGAAGAATTCTTACAGTTTGGAGCTGCTCATGATTTATCTGGTACTGGTATTGCTTAGCAAATTTGAAATACCCTGCAAGACAACCAATTAGACCTCAGCCACATGGTTGGCCAGGGCTATGATGGGGCCTCAGTAATGTCAGGCAATTGGAATGGTGTTCAAGGTCATGTTCGGAAAGCAGCACCTACAGCTGTTTACGTACATTGTAGCAGCCCCAGTCTAAATTTAGTTTTAAACTCTTGTTGCTCTGTTTCTGAAATTAGAAACATGTTTGGAATAGTAAAGGAAACAATCAATTTCATTAATGATTCAATAAAGAGAAGGGAGATTTTGGAGCGCCATCTTACCGAAGCAGCTATATAGCACTTCCCTGAAACTTCAATCCTTTTGTGAAACTCGATTTATGGAGAGACATGAAGCATTGGTATTATTTCAAAATAATTATGCTATCATTGTGAGCTCTGTTGAAGAGATTTTGCAGCTGCCAGATCGTAAAACTGTTGACAAAGCTAGGTCTCTTCTTGATGCCCTTACTGACTACTCATAAATTGTCTCCCTGTGCTGTGCAAAAAAAGTCATGTGCCTTACCTTACCTCTCTCACGGGGTCTACAAACTGTCAACAAAGATTTAGTTAATGCCTTTGATTGAAGGTGTTACTCACGTAAAAAACACCTTGAAATCAAGGCGCTCAGAAGTAAATGAATTGCATGACGAGTGCTATGGACCGTATTCGATTGCAGAAGTTTTGGCAAGGTCTGTAGATGCTGAAATAAGACTCCCTCGCATTGCATCAAGGCAAGGACATCGCAGTAATGTACCAGCAGAAAATGCTGATGAATACTTTAAGAGATCTATTTGGTTTCCATTCTTGGATTCTGTGATCGAATCATTAGAAACACGGTTTACTGACCACAGTCTTCTAGTACAAAAAATGATTGCACTTATACCATCAGAAATAAAGGATAGTAATTGGGGAGATATTCAGGATTCTGCCAGATTTTATGCTGATTTACTTGCAATTTCTGATGAAGAAGTTAGAAATGATTATTTTGACTGGAAAGAATTTTGCTCTGGTCTCCCTAAATCAGACATTCGAAGTTCCCCTTTAGAGGCACTTAACATTATTCTAGGACGATTTAACTATATCAAGAATCTCTTGTTGATATTATGCACAGTTCCAGTTACAACTTGCACTGCTGAAAGGCCCTTTAGTGCTATGAACATTTTAAAGAATTATTAAGAAACAGAGTGACTGATGAAAGACTAACTGGACTAGCACTTTGTATATTCACCCTGACGCTGATACAAAAAATTACTTTTCTGGCCTACTGTGTGCAATGGAAGAATGAAATAACAGAACTCTAGCGTCAACGTGTTCCATAACAACAGGAGGAATGGCACAAACAGGATAAGGTTAGGTGTTATAGTATATGCCCCATTGGAAAATAAGTGCAAATATGACTAGCTAATAAGCATGTGCTCGTCAATAGAAGAGGAAACAAATAATGCAGAGTAAAACAAGGAACAAGTAATGATCCTTGGAAGCTTTAACTGCAAGATAGGAAAAGTCATCTCCAACAATAAGGAAGAAGTGACTAAAGGAGGAAAAGCACCGCTGAACCTAATCAAACAAAACAAACTAATGTTATTAAATAATCATAGAAAAGGCATTGGAACATGGACAAGTATACAAAACATGCAGGACTCTATTATTGAATATGTAATGATAAGGGAAGGCGATGAAGGAGGAGTCCAGGTAATAGAAATAGATGAAACAAAAGAAATAGTAACTCCTTTACTGTTTTACACAATCTTTGGAACTTTGTCTTTTCCCATTCATTCAGTTAGTTTGACACCATGTGGATGCACCACCTACAGCGTGCCTAGCGCGGCGCACTGTGGACTTGACTTCCAAAAATCCCTCGGTCCAGTTGCAGTATTTGATGTCTTGTACTCTTCATCTGTCCTTTTAGCCTCTTCCCATGCGGCTGACCAACTCCTTTAAATTTACTCGAGCTACAATTTTTAGTTCCCTTTTAAAGAAAAAAAATCCTCGGGCTAGGCCTATCAGAGTCCAGAAATGCGACTTATTATTTGCTCCGATTAACTAGCAATAATAATAACGGACTTAAAAAATCCATAATCAATGTTTTATTGAATGAATCGCCGACATACGCAACTGAAGTCGTAGAAGAAGAAAAACAATTCGTGTTGTATAGAACTATTATTGAATCACAGATGATGATAATAATAATAATAATAATAATAATAATAATAATAATAATAACTAATAATAATAATAATGAATAATAATAATAATAATTATTATTATTATTATTATTATTATTATTATTATTATTATTATTATTATTATTATTATTATTATTATTATTATTATTATTATCAATTTCAGCGAGCCACTACTCTAAAGAAACAAGCAAAAATCTAATTATAAAAGAAATAATACTACGAAGCTAAAGGCAAAAACAAAGTAATTACAGAAACAGAGGATATTAACAAATGAACAAGACCACTCAAATCCCCAGTAGTTACTATGAATTACCACTTCCAGTCTCACGTCTGTATGTTTATGCAGAAGACCCTCTCACATACACGTCACATTAAAAATGATGGCTGCATCAGCAGAGTTTAATCTTTAAAAAGTTTCTCTATTACTCTAATAAGTCCCTCTTCTGCAGGGGAAAGGTAGCTTTATAATTATCTTGTATTCCTTTTAATCAAAGGGAGGGTATAGACGCCACAGGGAACGTTTTCATTTTACTAATATGATTCTGTAATTATATACTTGTAAAAACACGGGAAACTTAAAATATGGCCTTAAAGCCTCGTCCGCGCTCAGCGAACTGTGTTCGATGTTACTTCAGAAGCGGGGAAAGTCAGACTAATTTTTCCCGCTTTATCTGCGCTTCTTTGCTCTTCTGACGTCACATCGAGGAAAGTTCCCTCTGACGTCACATCGAGCAAAGTTCCTTCTGACGTCACATCGAGCAAAGTTCCTTCTGACGACACACCGAGCAAAGTTTCTTCTGACGTCACACCGAGCAATGTTCCTTCTGACGTCACACATCGAGCAAAGTTCGTCGAGCAAAGCTTGCCAGTGTGGAGGGAGGCCTAAACCTTTTGCTGTTGTTCAACACAGTATGGTCTCTACCAAGGCCTAAGGATACCTATGTATTCTTTAGACTTTGGTCTCAACGAAAGTCGGAGATTCGCTGAATTATAAAGCTGCTGTTGTTTAAGATAAAGCTGGCGTTATATGCCATCACGGGCTCTTGCTCACCGAGCAGCCCATAAACGATTATAAAGCAGTCTCAGCTTGTATCTCTACGGAGGTGGTGGCCGTGAAATTTTATTATATATTGAGCTCTGTTCGTGCAACCATAATTTCCAAACAAAATTTTTTGTTACGTATCATATTAGCGTATAATATAGAAAAATTGCAACCTATTCTCTGACCTTGGAGTTTTAAAGATCAAACTTGGTCTAATTTGTTGTTACTGAATTACCTCTACAATTCGCGAATATTAAAGGGATTCTATAAATATGTACACGGTTACCATACATTTGCACCGGCTAAAACCCTAGCTTTATCACGGGCCGGATAGTCTACGCTGACACAGTTTCTCCAAAAACCATCATCTCAGGAAATTCACCTATTGAATAAAGAACTGCCTAGTTTCATCAAATTCTGTTCACCTGATCACTACTACACATGTCCACGCTCACGCAAAGTCACGACCAACAATACAGCTTATAGCGCAAAGGCTTTGACTGGTTACAAGAGAAAGAGCAAGTGGGTCTGCTCCTCCTCACCTTGCCTCTCAGTACAGTTGATTTTTTCTCTGTACTCCAACTTCATTTCTGATTTTAAGACTGATAACTGCTCCCCTCTCACTGAGGCTACTGGCTTTATTCCCTCTCAAACGAAACCTAAGCTTCCCAAAATGATGGAGACCAAAGGCTAAGTTCAAAGGCTAACTATGAATATGTAGAAAAAAAATAAGGCTTCCAAACGCATATATTTTGATGTGACTAAACATACTCATTTAAAGCATGTTTTCCCTTTAATCTCATTAACACATTTCTTCGAGTTTCAAAGTATGTTTATAACACACTCATGTTCATTTATGAATCTCATTTTCAAAATATTGTTCAATACTTTACTATAACAATCTTTAATTCTGCACTTACCTGTTTAATACCTCTATAGCATCTTTCTTCGTAATCTTAATTTACACTTTTATATTATCATATGTAAAGCTATTCTTTTAAAATCGTTACCGAGCATATTTTCATGCTTCTTGTTATACTTCATTCTTTGTATTATTACATTCTGTCCTTATTTCCCATACATTTTCATTTTTATTCCCTCAATTTATTACCTCTAATGGCCTGAGCAGCATTAGGCCTACACCCTGGACGGATGGCCATTGTTCCAAAGGCGTTAGCCAGGCGGTTTATTCTCTCCGCTAATATAGGCATTTGTATCTGTCCCTACCTGGGGCAGAATGGACCCAGGGCGCAGGCAGCCAACCAGGGACGTCGTGGGGAAGGGGGAATCAGGTGTAGGTGGGGATGGGGGGAGAGGGTGCCAGAAGGGTGGAGAAAGGAGGGAGCAGGAGGGAAGGATAATTTCTTTTTTTTCTGCTCCTCATTTTCGACGTCGTTTTTGAACAGCGAAGTCTGCCGTCAATGTCTTTCCTGCCGTTTATTCTGTTAGTTCATGTATTTTACGTTCTCTCTCTCTCTCTCTCTCTCTCTCTCTCTCTCTCTTACTCAATTATCAAGGGTAGTTGATTAACTACCACAAAATGATGTTCATCAACCCTTAAAAACTACCGACTTGTATAACGAACTGCGACAGAATAAATGGCCTTATGTGAATATAGCAAAAAATGTAATTAAGTCGCAAATATATTTTCTAACGAAATAACGAAGAACTTAACAAACAAGGAAAAAAAATGCGACAAATCGATTGAATACCACATTAAACTACACAGAAAATACAATAATCATCCAGATGTTAAATAAAGACAAAAAAACCCCAAAGTAAATAAAAAATCAAGTATTGTTGGAATTATCTGAAGGTGAAGATCATAAAGAAAATCATTTTTAACCAGATTTGGTTCCAAGAACCAAAAATGCATAATAAAAGCGAAGAAATTTCTAGAGATTTTCGAACGAGCATCGTTGCAAATACCCCGAAGGTTGCATCATATGATCTGGTACTATACTCCTCAAAAGTGCGACAGATCTCTAGCACAACATGATAGATATAGGAAACGACTGTCCAAAAGCACAGGCAATAATGGCGAATATTATTATTATTATTTATTATTTCGGTAGATGAAACTCATTCACAGAGGAACAAGCACACTGGGGCCACTGAATTGAAATTTCAAGCTTCCAAAGAATGTTGGTTTCAACCTCCCACCGCAGACCATACACTGCAGCAGTAGCTGATCATGATGCAGAGCCAGTGATTTTTTCATCGCCTTGGGAGAGGCGCGAACTCCCGACATTTGAGAAGCATGCCGCGACACTTAGTGACCGTACCAGCGGTCGGACCAGCATAAGTCAATTTTGTTGGATTTTAGTTTCAAAGAGTAAATATTGTTGTAGGTAGCTGTTTTACTTGTATATTTAGAGAATTTTTCCCAGTATGAATAATATTCTGTATAACCTGATGTCTGGTAGGGTGCCAAGTCACATTCCGACAATTTCATTTTTCTTGACAACAGCCATAATAATAATGATAATAATAATAATAACTACTATTATTTTTTTTAACTAATTATAATACACTAAGTTATTATTATTATTATTATTATTATTATTATTATTATTATTATTATTATTATTATTATTATTATTATTATTATAGCTGTTGTCAAAAAAACTGACAGTGTCGGTATCTGACTTGGCACCCTAAAAAAAGTTCCCTAAATATACAAGTAAACGGCTACCTGCAATAATAATAATAATAATAATAATAATAATAATAATAATAATAATAATAATAATAATAATAACTATTATTATTATTTCAGTATATTTTTAGTTAAATTATTTATTATTATTATTATTATTATTATTATTATTATTATTGATTATTATTTATTATTATATTATTATTATTATTATTATTATTATTATTATTATTATGTTTTATATAAAAAGTCATTGACAACATAAGCAAAACTGGAAAAAACATAAATTTATTATTAAAACACAATAAAGAGTAAAACAATTTCTCAATAATAATAAAAAAATAACAACAGTGACAAAAGTAACAAGATCGCCACCGAAAACAATTAAAACGCTAAAATTAATGATAAACTATATCACAACGCCACGAAAGATATGGTAAAGAAAATGAAGTTTTAACAGTATTAAGTTTTTTTTTTCTAATTTCCGTGGAGCATTAGGCATTCCCTTGATTAATGGATCAGCCAATCAGACAACCCGTGTATTTCCTTGATTAATGAATCAGCCAATCAGCGCGTCCGCAGGCGATCACGTGCCTCCACGGGCGAGCAGGGGAATTCATCATGCTAATGTCCTTACTTTCTGAATAGGGAAATTAAAAAAGCCGCATTCTCTCCGTAATTAGGCCTCCTTTCATTCCTCTTTCGTTCTGAGAATGAAGAAGAAGAAGAAGAAGACGAAGAAGAAGAAGAAGAATCATTACGAAGTCAATGACCAGAAGTAACAATTTTAAGAAGATAATGATGCCTAAATAATAAAACAAGGTCAGCTGATTAATTAAAACATAATAAAAAAAAAATGCGCTTAAGTTTCTTCGGCGCAATCGAGTTTTCTGTACATCTTATAATCAAGGTTACCGAAAATAGATCTATCTTTCGGTGGTCTCGGTATGATGCTGTATGAGACGCCGCCCATGAAACTATATCGTTGCCATGAGCACGATTATGGCTAAATTTGACCTTAAATAAAATAAAAACTACTGAGGTTAGAGGACTGCAATTTGGTATGTTTAATGATTGGTGGGTAGACGATCAACATACCAAGTTGCAGTTCTCAAGCCTTGGTAGTTTTTAAGATCTGAGGGCGGAGAGAAAAAGTGCGGATAGAAAATAGTGCGAACGGACAGTCAAAGCCGGCGCAAAAGTTTTCTTCTCAGAAAACTGAAAATATGAACTTGAATCACAAGTTTATAACCTGACTTGTGGGAATCAGAGAAAAAATGTCACCGATTAATTTAAGGAAGATTCCACTTCTTGCAATCAGAAAAATATATATTACTATTACAGGGAAGAATAAAGCATAAAAACTCCTTTCGACTTTAAAAACAAAGGCCATTCAATGCCATCAAAAAAGCAACTGGGCATACCGGTTATTTTCCTCTCTCCTCTTTTCACCTTGCAATCTACGTAGATGAGTTGGGGCTTTTCATTTAATTTGATGACAATTACCCCTTTTAACCATTACTGAGCTAAAGCATTATACCACTTTTTCACCCCACAACTGAAAAACGCGCCTCATTTTCAACCATATTTGAAAAACATTGCACTTTTTCGTGTTATCATATAGATACACCGAACACTTTTAACCTATTCAGCCGATATTTTACATATCCCCCCCACCCCCGCCCCGATACTCATAAGTATTTTATCCATTTTACCTATTATTCAGAAACTAAATTTGCATCTAAAGAAAAAAAAAACTACACCTTTCACCCTCTCGCTGTGAAAATTATATACTTTTTACCATTTTTTTTCTTATTTTTTATAGAAATATCACACCTAACCACATATCAAATAGTAAATTTGCCATTTTCACCATATCACATATGAACATCTCTTTCAGTTTCATCGCATTCCCAATTAATGAAAAATGCGCCGAAGTTTCTTCGGCGCAATCGAGTTTCCTGTACAGCATATAATACTGTATGAAACTCTCAGACCATGAAACTATCAGCCGTGGCCCATGAAACTTTCCCCCTCCACCCAGCGGTGGCCTGTGTTGTTGGCACCTATAGGGTTGCCAGACGCACGATCATGGCTAACTTTAACCCAAAATAAAATAAAAACTGCTGAGGCTAGAGAGCTGAACTTTGGTATGTCTGATGATTGGAGGTTGGATGACCAACATACCAATTTGCAGCCCTCTAGCCTCAGTAGTTTTTAAGATCTGAAGGCGGACAGAAAAAGTGCTGACGGAGCGACAAATAGCCATCTCGATAGTTTTCCTTTACACAAAGCTAAAAGTATCACCTTTTTACCCTAGCATTCGAAAGCTTTACGCTTTTAACTCGGGTAATAAGAAATAAAATTTTCCAACATATATTACAGATCTTCACCCTATCACCGATAAACGCGATACATGTTTCTGCTGTTACTTACAGACATTACATCCTCTTAAGCTGTTACCGGGAAGAACAATAAGAAGAGAAAACGGAAGAGATGAACCGATCACGTGACTCGTAATTGGGTAGTGGTGTCGTTGACAGGGATGAAGGGAGACAAACGAAAGGAAAATGATCAAACAGACGACTGGATAGATAAACAGATGAACACGTGCGCACGCACACGCACGCTAAGGCGAGAACTCTCTCTCCCTCTCTCTGGTGTGTGTGTAGATCAGAATCAGCACTGTTTCTACTAGTGTGCGCTGGTGCATGTAAGAGTAACTCTCCCTCTCAGTGTTTATCTGCTTATATTTCGTACTGTATTTAATTAAGATTAAGCTAATTGTATATTACCGTTCCAGGAGTGATTACTTTGAAGAGGCTCTCTCCAGTAGTTTCAGTCATTTTGTATCAGTTACTGAAAACAAAGCCAGAACTGACCAGAATTACTGTGCCAGATCGAGCTAGCAGACAGATTTGCACCTTGCACTGGGATGGCTGGAATGACCATTAGCAACAAATCTTGATTCATCTGTCTAACTCAACTTCGAATTAATCACTGGCAAATCTGATGTATGTCAGCATGATGTACACCATCAGTTGCAGTTTGCAGTTGTATGTTACCACTTCCTTCTCGCCTGTACAGAAAAATTAAGTATAAAGTCTGCGTTTTCATCTGAAGAGGTTGGAGTGGTTCGTAGTGGCTGAAACAGCAAGAAAAAAAAAAAGAAAATAAAAAAAAAGACAGATTTTGCTTGTTTGAGGAAGTGAGTACGACTATGAAGAACGAGCAAGAGTTGGCAGGATAACGATAAAGTCGTTTGGAAAAAGAACTTGAGACTGGAAGGTTTCTTGTTTTAATAAATGTGAAGGTAGATTTGGAAGCAAAAACATCTTCGATTTTGTATTGCTTGTAAATTTGGGATCAAGTATTCCTTGAATTTTAGAGGCATCAGATTTGGAATCACATACTCCTGGATTCTGTAGTGACATTAGAATCAGAACCAAGTACTGTGTTTGTTTCAGCATCAGTGTGGTAAGGACAAGAAGGTGATCATTGTCAGCATCTGTTCCTCTGTAACATTTAACATTGCTCAGTGTCCTTTTCCTCTCTCTATTGCTGGCGATGTGATCTATCTGGTTTCTATAACTGCCATCTGGCGACACCCAGGTGTATTTATTAATGAACTTTTGTCGAAAATGGATACCTCCAATTATGAAATCATCAGTAGCACAAAAGCTAATACTTCCCAACTCATTTTCTTATTTAGTCTTTCTTAGACCTTCCTTACCAATTACATGCTCCATACCTTCAGTTCCATACCAACTTCTGTTTTCATATCCCCTACAACACTTATCATATATCTTTCTGGTATTTCATCTATACCATTCAACAGTTCTACATAAAATTCACCCCTTATTTCTTTACAGAGTTCATTCTTTGGTGCACAGCACATTATAATAAATAAATTGCAGATTTAAATCCTGCCAGTGGTAATCTTTGGCTTATGCTCGCCAGACGGTAAGTTACTCTCCTGCCTTTGGCGTTAAGTTCATTATTGCCCCTTTTCTACTGATTCCACATCTTATTCCTGAATAAATATGCACATGAGCTAGATCCAATCTCTCGTTAACCGTTTCTTTACACTGTGATAGGCAAACAATTAAGATGTCAAGTTCTTATCTCCGTTTTAATTCTGGGTTCTTACGTCCTAATTTTCTCTTTTCGTATTATCCTTAGTTAATCCAGCCGGGAGATTCTTAGCACCACTGCACACCGGAATGATTCATATAAGGCGACCAGTTATTTGTGATATAGTTTCAAGTGTCTGCATTAATCAAAAGTTTCGTTAACTGTGATGAACTAATGCAATAAAATATGCGGAGCATTTATTATCACATACACTAGTGTTAATCCTTCTCCCTTTTCACTGTACATATAGACATTCTACTCCATGAAGTTCACTCCTCCTTTCCAAGTATTTAAAAGTATATGCTCGTTACAGACAATAATAATAGTACTAATTATAACAATAATTCTTAAGTCTAGCAATTTACCAATCCTTACTAAAAGCATATTCATCTACTGCTTCATATAAGTGACTCGCTAGTGTTCTCTAACTATTATGTCATTGATGTTTACGCTATAGTATTCTTTTCCAAATGATAAGTCATATTATGTACACAGAAATTATATACGATTAATTTAGTAAAGAAACTAAGTCTACGGAAATAACCACCCCCTTTTCAGGGAATCCCTTCTCACCCCCACCCCTTCGGAGGGGGAAGGGAGGTAGGATAAAACCCCATTATAAACCATCTTAGGGGTCCCCACTATATCCCTGCCAAGTTTCATGCCCATCGGACCAGCCGTTTGGCCGTGATTGAATGACAGACGGACGAACGGACCGATATAACACCCATTATGGTATAGTAAGAAGTAAGATATGAAAGTATCAACATTTCCCACAGATGGCAAACGCAAAAATTAGCAAAATGAATGGCGACAAGCGTAGCAATTTGTAGGATAAATGGAACTGAAGTGACACGAAGGTGGGTCAGGTCATTGTTCAGATAGCTGACCACCAGTGAATACCGAATGATATTAGTCCTATGGTACTAAAGCTCCTAAGACTATATGATTGAAACTTGCACCTACTTTGAAGTCTGGTGGAAAGTCAACAAGGTACGTGGCCAGAAAACCAACGTCGACTGAGTTAGGGATTAAAAATCTATAAATAAATACAGAAAATACTAAACCTCATTACCTCAGTGGAAAACGAAAGATAGAACAGACCCGATTGTCTAGTCAAGTATGATAATCTTTTACTAGTCTTCACGAAAACTAGTGATATACGACACTAGATTTTCCTCTTCAAGAGATAATGATTTAATTATCCAGTGCTACATTGTTTAAGTATGTATGTATGATACATACATACATACATACACACACATATATATACTATATATATATATATATATATATATATATCATATATATATATATATATATATATTTCCTTAATGATAAATTTGCTAGGAATCGAGTTTATCGTTCTATCTTTTTAAGATGTTTTGTGGTAATTCACGGAATAAAGTAGTAAAAATAAGTACCATTCTACATGGCACATCATACAAGTACCAGATTCTGTCCTCTAAATGTGAAATAAAGATGTTCATTATTATTATTATTATGAAAATCCATTTACAAGTAGGAAGACTAAGAGGCAAAAGAAAAAAAACTAAGAGAATACTAAGGAGTACAATGAAATAAAAAAAAAAAAAAAAAAAATCACCCACGACATTATCCGGAGAGTTGCATGGCCCACAGCTTGTGAAACAGACTCAACTAACAATCCAGTCCAATACGTAATTAACCCATTCGAACAATAAGGGTAATTTGGCGTAATTTTCCATCAAGAAGCCATTACCAAACTCGCCGCCACTTGAGTATTTAATCAACAACTATGAACCAAATCATTTTATTGCAACAGCGTAATTCACCATCATGAAGCTATTGGCAGAATGAACTCAGAACTCACCTAAATAATCAACAAATTTCATCCCGATTAGTCCTTGAATTGTAATATCGGCTAAAGTGCTCATTTCGCGCGGCAATTAAGAATACCTATTGATGTCTGTAATTAAATTTGCTCCAGTCGCGAAATCTATTATAGGTTAATTAATTGTAACTGTGTCCGATTTCACTTCCGGTGAAGTATTCCGTTGGTTCTGATTATGATTAACTATATAGGCATATATTCGTAGGCACTATATATATATATATATATATATATATATATATATATATATATATATATATATATATATAGAAAGATTCAGTAATACTCCTGTTTATAAAGACGAAACGTATTTGTAAATGAATAAAGAAAAAAATTGTACTAAAAAATTGTACTAAACCTCATGGCTGCAAAATGAAAGACTGATCAACAATTCAGTTTGGAACAGAGGTGGTAAAACATAACTAATTATAATGCAACGTATCAGATTAGTGGGAGACAACAAATCTTGTGAAAATGCACATGTGAAAAACAGTAGAGTTCAGAGGGGCATTTTCCGATGAGAGTGCATTTGGGGATTAGATAAATATGATCAAGAATTGCTGGGTAATTTTTCTTTCATATTGTTCACGGAAACCAGATTTAAAACACCACATTATTCTCTTCGAGAGAGTCTGATTGATTACATATTATCCCGTTCTACAATTTGGTCTAATGCAATATATGTTAGAAACACGACCTGAGAGGAGTTTCTAATGATCTTAGAAAAGAAAGACGTTGGTATAGCGTAGTTTTTCCAATGCACTAATAGTCTTAAGAAAAAAATCATCAAGAACAGTTGAAGAAAACCGAACAGCGATGTCGGAGTCTACGCTATAGGGTGTAAACACTTTTGATAAATGCTACAATGGAAAAAGTGGCCGTTCCCTGGACCAAATAAAACGGTAGTATATTGCAGCCACAGTCTAGGTATATATACTTAGACCGTGATTGCAGCCTGCATCTGGGTAACGTTTAACAGCGCCGCGGTGAGGCACACACTAGATTCGAATCACGCCATTGACTTCGAAAAAAGGCAAAATTATTTGTTAAAGTATTTATGGGAATCCCAACATTATGAATACTTTACTTATAAACGAGGAGATCTGCAAAAGGACCAACACTAAGAACTTCAGAAACATATACTGTCTTCTGCAGTCTGACAAAAGTGGATGACCACCCTTCGCCTGTTCCAGAGTCTGTAGATCACACTGCCATTTTGGATAACGACCTTCAAGCTCAAGATATCGTTCAGGAAGAAGACAAGCGTTTTGTCCCGCCTCTCAGATCACTTAGAATTCTGGAGGGAAATACTACCCAATACCTTGTTCGCTTATTTTATCCTTGTTTATCAGTTTCAGCTTGTTTATATTGATTTCTCTTTCTTCGCCATTCTTGTATGTCTCCTTTTAGTTTAGCCGTCAAGTCCACAAAAGTATGGACGAAAGCTTTAAGCTCTGTAAATAATTTTACAAATACATTTCGTCTTTATAAACAAAAGTATTACTGGGATCCTTATATAGATAACTGAGAAACACGATACGGTGTTTATATATATATATATATATATATATATATATACTATATATATATATATATATATATATATATATATATATATATATATATAATATATATATATATATATATATATATATATATATGTGTGTGTATGTATGTATGTGTATGTGTGTAATTTCTGTTGTATACACTCGTTAAAGTAAATATCAATTAGCAAGTTAACTATCGAGGAATAAAAGTTAATGAATTCATTATTAACATAAGGAAAACGCCACAAGAATTTCTCATTTAGAAAAACTCCCCCATCATCTGAGAGGAAGGATCTTTACCCTCACACTGTGGGCCTAATGTCTTCCTTTTCTACCTGGGAGTGGCACAGCCTCCATCCCGAGCGGGCAAATAGTAAAAACTATTCCGTTTGAAAATGCAGATGACCACCGAACTGTGAAGTAGGCCTATGTGTAGGCTTCCCGCATTAAAACTTAGTCAAGACTTCCAGCCTTAGCGATGATTCGTATTTCTCGTAAGACTGGGGCGGGGGTCGGGTGGGGGTGTTTATTAAGGTATCTTAGCATAACTATCAAGAGTTCAAAGAAAAATGTTAATTCTTAAATCTAAAAGTGATGTGTAACTGTTGTCTATGATTATAAAGGGCCATTAGTGGAATGGTTACTACTACTTTTTGTTGACTTTCTTTTAAAGTTTGTTGTAGACTCTAATGCCTTCGTTAGTCCATGTATTTATAGTAAAGCTTTATAGATCCTTTCTCTACAACGATTTTACTCTTGGAGGAATGGAAAGATACACTGAAACAGCTCAGTAATTTGAGCATCGTTAACGCTAAAATTTTTCCTGCTATACTTAGTAGAGCTTTCAGTCTACAAGCAAATGCTGTCAAGAACAGTAACTGGTGTCGCTTTCTGTGTTGGATTCATTCTTGTGACATCGAGTGATTAGAAACTATATTAACATTTGCCATATTAGGCACGCTCAGAATAATCATCGCCGATATAAGGGGTATTGTTGAACACCATAAAATCCTACCTCATAACATATGTCATACGATAACGTGTCGGCATTCGATTCTTTCGGTAAATCGATATTTTATGCCGCTCAGAAAGAAGACAATGAGTATACGCACCGCCTGGTTCACCTGGGAGGCCAATGAGTTGGTTGGTTGGCGGAGGAAGAGCATCATAAATATTTATGGTGACCGTCGTCTTCTTGCTATAGTACTTCTCTCTCTCTCTCTCTCTCTCTCTCTCTCTCTCTCTCGTGTGTTTGTTATAACATAATGTTCCCAAAGATTCTCTTTCTTTCCCGTGTTGAGATTTACGTAAATGTATCCAAACGATGCGCTATCGATCTCCGTCATGGTTTTTCAACCTCACCTCCAATAACTTCCCCTCGAGTTATTAGACTACCGAGTGTCCCTTGGTCTTCCCCAGGCTATAAATTAACGCTAATTTGATATGAAACTCGTTGAAACCGTAATGTCTTCATTATACGCTCGCCCTTGTAAGTAATCTCCCTCACTCTCCCCCTCTCTCTCACTTTTTCTCCCTCTGTGGCCTCGTATCTTCAAGAGGAGGAACGGATTGGAACGTTTCATGAATGCAGTGTTCTGTTGACCAAGAGTCCCTAGAGAATGAATTATGTACCTGGTTGTTAGACGACTGTTGCCATTCGCCGATAAGGTGGCTGTAAAGAATGCGTGAGGAAATGAGGAAACTAGACGCAGTCGCAGTGTTTATTGCTGTAGTAGATACACATCAGCTGTGCATTTGATGTCTAGGTCAGTCCCTTACGACGCTCCTGATTGGCTGTTGATAAACCAATCACAGGGCTGGAAACTCTGTCTCTCGAGAGTTCACATAGGCAGGATCTATGTTCCACCTTTTCAGAGGATTTTTTTTTTTTTTTTTTATAGTCATCACCCTACTCATGTGAAACCAGTCACTTGATATACAATGGGTATTTTCTCTCTGACAGGCATTTTTCATCCTTGTAAGTAACCTTGAAAATTCTCCTCTCAAAAACCCTGTTGCTAGTTTCATTTTGCTCTCTCTCTCTCTCTCTCTCTCTCTCTCTCTCTCTCTCTCTCTCTCTCTCTATGGGATCAGACCATCCTACGGGAACATCAATGGAGCTATCTCTAGCTCCGCGTTCAACTCCAGGGCATGTAACAGAAACGGAATTGTTTTTTATCATAGACACTTGTGCATTTTTGTTTGTAATGTAAAGTATTCCGCGTAACACTACAATTACACAGTGCACAATTGTGTAATTAGAGTTACCGTTCAATTTTTCATCTCTCAAATAAGTAATCATGAATTATCAATGTGAACGATCAGGAGTATTTAAATTCAAGCTTCCGTACTTACTGAACTTTTCCCCAATAAAGTCATTTTAGTAACACTTTTTAATAATAACTTAATATAGCAAAATGATGCCTTTTTTGGCTCATCAATTTGATGCAATTGAAGTCC